>NC_090373.1:5629688-5942791 GCF_036365525.1 Heterodontus francisci | reverse complement strand
TTGCATTTTACTAGAATGTAGCAAATATAAATATGAAGCTCATCCACAATGACCTCATATAATGTAAACAAATATTAATGCCATTGGGGACAGATAGATTGCAGTTTCGCATAAAGGGCCCTTATAGATACCCATGGACTGCAGTGGTACTGGTTTAGTACATTACCACATGGTTCTCATCTCCTACCAAAAACATCTGAAACTAGCAGCTTCAGCCTCTGAGACATTCATCTCCAATATTAATGTTTTGGATTCAAATTCACTTTCCATAGCAGAGACTCTCAATTTGGTTGTCCACTTAAAGTATGCAACATAGAGATGCACATCTGCAAGAAGAATAGAAAAATAAGCATGTGCCGTATGTATGTAGTAAGAAAGTTAACTGACACCCCATGAGACAAGTGACCTGTCTCAGTTGATTCAAATGATCAGAGAAAAGAGCGTCCAATCAGGAAGGAAATGTTACATTTAGATCCCCACCACCGCCCCTCAAAACCCCTCTCCTGAAGGCAGTGGCTCTTGCTGGGATATGATTCCATGGTTACAAGCTGCTCACTTCTAGATGAGGGCAAAATCTGCATATGAAGTTCAGACACGTACAATTTCCTGCAGGGTCATTGGGCAGTAATCAGAAGCAAGAACCCTGACTGGTTTATTTCCTCACCACTGGGTCAAGTTCACAAAGGCTAAGGCCATGCCCCTTCTGACATCCTGACAGAGCCACGCCAACCTCGCACATGGTGACAATTGAATTGACAGGAGTTGAAAATTTTTAAAATTAGACTGATAGATTTTTGGTGGCAAGACTATTAAAGGATATGCAAATGCAATCAAGGTAGCTAGAGCTATGGTACATTTTTTTTATTCTTTCATGGGATGTGGACATCACTGGCAAGGCCAGCATTTGTTGCCCATCCCTAACTGCCCTTGACAACTGAATAGCTGCTAGACCATTTCAGAGGGCATTTTAAGAGTCAACCATATTGCTGTGTGTCTGAAGTCACATGTAGGCCAAACCAGGCGAGGACGGCAGATTTCCTTCCCTAAAGGACATTAGTGAACCAGATGGCTTTTTATGACAATTGATGATAATTCATGGCACCTGTACTGGAATTTCTCAATTCCAGATTTATATTAATTACTTGAATTTAAATTCCACCAGCTGCCATGGTGGAATTTGTACCCATGACCCCAGGGCTGGGCCTCAGGGTTACTAGTTCAGTGACTTTACCACTACACAACCATCTCAAATCAGTTATGATCTAACTGAATGTTGGAACAGGTCCAGAGGCTCTATGGCCTCCTCCTGCTCCAACTTTCCTCTGATTTTCCTGGCTAGATGACAAAGTTCCATGTGGGCAGTGCATTATATAAACATACGAATTAGGAAAGGAGGCCATTCGGCCCCTCGAGCCTGCTCCGCCATTCAATAAGATCATGGCTGATCTGTTTGTGTTTTGAATTCCACACTCCCATCTACCCCCAATAACCTTTGATTCCCTTGCCTAACAAAAATCTATCTACCTCCGCCTTAAAAATATTCAATGACCCTGCCTCCACCACCTTCTGAGGCAGAGAGTTCCAAAGTTGCACAACCCTCTGAGAGAAAAAATGTATCCTCATCTCTGTCCTTAAAGGGTGATCTCTAATTTTAAAACAGCCCCCTAGTTCTGCAATCACCCACAAGAGGAAACATCCTTTCCACATTCATCTTGCCAAAACTGTTCAAGATCTTATAAACTTCAATCAAGTCTCCCCTCATTCTTCTGATCTCCAGTGAAAACAAGCCCAGTCTGTCCAACCTTTCCTCATAAGACAACCCATTCATTCCAGGTATCAATCCAGTAAACCTCCTCTAAACCACCTCCAACGCTCCCGCTGCCTGGACTGTTCTGGAGGAGCTCCACAGTACTTTCCAGAGCGCTTGACACAATTCGTTGTCGGCTTCCGCTTCCCATACAACTTCGCCATCATGAGGGCATAGCTCTTGCCACCAAGTATACAGTGAGCAGCTGAGGAGGAGAATGAAGGAAGCAGCACAGCACCTTTCTGGCTGGGTTGTCCATGATTGGTTCATCTGACTGTGATACCAGTGAACATAACTCATTCACCAATAGTCCCACATCTGCCTTCCCTTTGTTACTGACCATCACAGCGCTTTTTTGTCTACAATACTGAAATAAAAGCCACCACAACACAAATGTTCCAAACCAGATTTATCAAACAAACCATCTAAGATTCCATGCAAAACTCAACTAATCACCCTTGTGCCTTCCCTTAATGTCTGTCTTTGTGTGCCTTGCCAGTCCTAGTGCTCCTATGCAGTAATATAGCAATGGCTGCAGCATGGCTGCTGGAAGTTGCTACAGAAAATTAAAATAAAATCATAGCATTTGTCATCCCACAACATTCTCATACCATACAATTACAGATCAATATTGTCAGTACTCTGACAGAAAGTCACCAGCCCAGCCTGTCAGAGCATAGTGTCCGAAAAAGAATGCTAAAGGAGAAGGATATAAATAATATAAATTATTGATGATCATAAGCTGAGTATATCAAGCACCTCCTGCACCATAATCATTTTTTTAGTTTCACTTACAACAACCGACTTGTTGTGTTTCACCTGTACCAAGCTCATTAAAGTGCACCCAGTTTACAATCCTCTGATTGCAAATTCAAACTAGCTGGTTGATGTTTTCATTTGTCTGTTGCTGCAGTCAGGCTCTGGTAACAAGACTTTCAAAAAACAAACAGCAGTACTGTATACATTTTTGGCACAGTTATTTTAACCAGTGCACACCAGACACAAACACACCTTGATATAAGTGATAAGATTAGCCAATGAACTGAGCTGGAGAGGGAAGGGAAGTCAAGTCACCAACTCGATTCCACATATGGAGCATGTTATGTGACTGAAATATATGATTCTACAGAACAGACACTGTGCAATGATACTTTCTGGTCTACGTTCTTGCAAACTAAATTAAGACCATAAATCCCAAACTTAAATTTCACAATCAAATCTAGGCACAAGTTTCAAAACTGCATCTCCTGAATACCTAGACTGTCTTATTTCAAAATATCCACATGTTGCACTCTTGCTTCTCATTTCTGCAAATACCTTATCGATACCTCAACAAAACCAACCTCAAACCTGTTTGGACTGGATGTTATTAGCTCACTGTTCTCCATACAGGCAATAGCTAAAACCACTGGAGCTCAGCATGAGAAAATGTTTAAATGTGAAAGGCAATCATGACAGTCAAAAGATCCTGAACTAAGGAGAAGTAATGAGTTCCCTCAGCTCACAGCATCATATGTAACAGTGTCACAGAAGTTAATGAATTAAAGAGAGCAATAAAGACATCATTCCATTGAAACTGGCAGTAAATGTAGTTTCCTGCTAAAATTAGCAACCCTCCCAAATCTGTACATATAATATATTTTTTAAATTTATAATGACATGCTGAGTTGTACTTGAATTAAATGCACAAACTGAAAATATAATTTGCTGTTCAGATAACAACTAACATTTAGAAAGTACAGATTAAATCAGAGCATAAGGATAAGTGATGAAAATCATTCTTATTTTTGCTTTCCAATTTTTGTTTGTTTGTTTTGCTGGATTTTATCAAATGGACATCCAACAAGTGTCCACTGGTTCTGAATATCTGTATAATTCACCATATTTTACCACACTATTCGAGCAAACTGAATGCACATTTCTGTACTTCCAGAATATTAGCATAACACACTATCAGTATTTAAATATCATTATCCTGAAATCACTAGCAGCACAGAATTTGTGCACATAGACAAAACACAGCAAACATTATTGCACATCACCAGATACTAAGATGTTAGCCACACCCACATACAGTCATGAAGAACATTACACCTGTGACAGTCTTTGGTTTGGGCCCTCAATACTTAATGCTGAACATACCCAAGTGCCTCTTACTTTGACAGGTACATTTCAATCACAACACAGCAGCCGATTATGGGTCAGCCTTTACAAAAATTATTCAGAAAACTGAATTCACATTTCTGCTCATGATGTTTTGCAGATGGCCAAAGCCGGTGATGCAGCATCACTTTGTTGGTCTATGAACAGATTATGTAAGTCACTGATGGAAAAAAATGGTTATACAAAAAACTGAAGAGCAAAATTAGCCCGTTTTACAAAGGGTAAATAATTGAACTGTGTGTTCAGTTTAATTGTGCCTTTTAACACATCCATCCTGAAGCTGAGCCCACCCCCACCCAACAGGCTGTGCAAGGGGATGAGATAGCCTGTCTGCCGGTACAATGTGAGAGAGAGGAAGCTGTGTGTGGGGGAATAGTGGAACAGTAAAGAGAGATGTGAGCTGGGGAAGAAGCTTCGATTGTCGCGATGGGTATGTGGAAGATTTACATGAGCATCAGGCCTGGAGCTCTTGCTTTATAAGGACATTAATGAGCTGGTAGAGGCGGGTTGCTGTCACACAGGGCCTGAGTTACATCACTGGAATTGAAATGTGTTGCTGTCATCGCTCTTCATTGTCCCTTTAGCTTTTGCTAACTAAAACTGGGAGAAGATTTTAAGAGCAATGCACACACACACACAAGAAAGGAGCTGATTGACAAGTAATCACAACAGAACAGGAAAAACATTACAGGCTTTTCCTTTCATCAAAATTCATTTCAAATAAGCAATAAAGTGTCAATGTGAATGAGTGAGTATTTGTGTGTGAGGCTGTGTCAGTCTGCAGTTCAAGATGAGGAGGGAGAGTGTAAACATTCTCCTTACTTTAACATCGCCTCTTCTTTCTGCTCCTCCTCCCGCTGCCTCTCCAGTACGGCCATGATGATGCTCCTCTCCTCCTCTGTCAGGTGGCTCAGGTCCGGCAGCTCGGGGGCGGCAGCCCGGGGGCCGCGGGGGCCCAGCGGAGCCGACATCTTCCTCGTCCCCGGTCCCGGTCAGAGGGGATCGCCCGCTCCTCCCTGTCAGCAGGAGACTCAGACTAGAGAGCGCGGCAGCTCATCTCCCCGTGCCCGGGCTCTCAGCATCAGCATCAGCCCCACTCCCTCAGACCCAGACTAGTCCGCTCCCGCTCCCTGGCCGCACCGCCATCCACCTCAGCCCGCAGGAAGAGCCGCTGCCGCGACCGCTCAGCCTGGCCCTGGGCTGGGTTCAGCTACTCCGCCCCGCCGCTGCCAATGCAAAAGGTGCTGGATGGAGGACCGGGAGGAGAGGGTTGGGAGGGGCGGGGGATGGAGGTGGAGTCTCCTGCTCTCTCTCTTTCTTTCTCTCTCTGCTGCTGCTGCTGCTTCCCTGGATCAGACTGGCTCTGGGAATGAGGGAAGAGGAGAAGGAGGAATGGGTGGATCCAGCTGCAAAAGAGGAGGAATGGCTGGATCCGGCTTCACAAGGAAAGGAGGGGTGGGTGGATCCAGCAGCACAAGGAGAGGAGGAATGGGTGGATCCAGCTGCAAAAGAGGAGGAATGGCTGGATCCGGCTTCACAAGGAAAGGAGGGGTGGGTGGATCCAGCAGCACAAGGAGAGGAGGAATGGGTGGATCCAGCAGCACAAGGAGAGGAGGAATGGGTGGATCCAGCAGCACAAGGAGAGGAGGAATGGGTGGATCCAGATCCACAAGGAGAGGAGGAATGGGTGGATCCAGCAGCACAAGGAGAGGAGGAATGGGTGGATCCAGCTCCACAAGGAGAGGAGGAATGGGTGGATCCAGCAGCACAAGGAGAGGAGGAATGGGTGGATCCAGCAGCACAAGGAGAGGAGGAATGGCTGGATCCAGCAGCACAAGGAGAGGAGGAATGGCTGGATCCGGCTTCACAAGGAAAGGAGGGGTGGGTGGATCCAGCAGCACAAGGAGAGGAGGAATGGGTGGATTCAGCTCCACAAGGAGAGGAGGAATGGGTGGATCCAGCTCCACAAGGAGAGGAGGAATGGGTGGATTCAGCTCCACAAGGAGAGGAGGAATGGGTGGATCCAGCTCCAAAAGGAGAGGAGGAATGGCTGGATCCAGCTGCACAAGGAGAGGAGGAATGGGTGGATCCAGCAGCACAAGGAGAGGAGGAATGGGTGGATCCAGCAGCACAAGGAGAGGAGGAATGGGTGGATCCAGCTCCAAAAGGAGAGGAGGAATGGGTGGATCTAGCTCCACAAGGAGAGGAGGGATGGGTGGATCCAGCTCCACAAGGAGAGGAGGAATGGCTGGATCCAGCTGCACAAGGAGAGGAGGGATGGGTGGATCCAGCTCCACAAGGAGAGGAGGAATGGCTGGATCCAGCTCCACAAGGAGAGGAGGAATGGCTGGATCCGGCTGCATAAGGAGAGGAGGAATGGGTGGATCCAGCTCCACAAGGAGGGGAGGAATGGCTGGATCCAGCAGCACAAGGAGAGGAGGAATGGGTGGATCCAGCAGCACAAGGAGAGGAGGAATGGGTGGATCCAGCTCCAAAAGGAGAGGAGGAATGGGTGGATCTAGCTCCACAAGGAGAGGAGGGATGGGTGGATCCAGCTGCACAAGGAGAGGAGGGATGGGTGGATCCAGCTCCACAAGGAGAGGAGGAATGGGTGGATCCAGCTCCACAAGGAGGGGAGGAATGGCTGGATCCAGCTCCACAAGGAGAGGAGGAATGGCTGGATCCGGCTGCATAAGGAGAGGAGGAATGGGTGGATCCAGCTCCACAAGGAGGGGAGGGGTGGGTGGATCTGGCTGCATAAGGAGGGGAGGGATGGGTGGATCCGGCTCCACAAGAAGAGGAGGGATGGGTGGATCCGGCTGCACAAGGAGAGGAGGGATGGGTGGATCCAGCTGCACAAGGAGAGGAGGGATGGGTGGATCTAGCTCCACAAGGACAGGAGGGATGGGTGGATCCAGCTCCACAAGGAGAGGAGGGATGGGTGGATCCAGCTCCACAAGGAGAGGAGGGATGGGTGGATCCAGCTGCACAAGGAGAGGAGGAATGGGTGGATCCAGCTCCACAAGGAGAGGAGGAATGGCTGGATCCAGCTCCACAAGGAGAGGAGGAATGGCTGGAACCGGCTGCACAAGGAGAGGAGGAATGGGTGGATCCAGCTCCACAAGGAGGGGAGGGATGGGTGGATCCGGCTCCACAAGGAGAGGAGGGATGGGTGGATCCGGCTGCACAAGGAGAGGAGGAATGGGTGGATCCAGCTGCACAAGGAGAGGAGGAATGGGTGGATCCAGCTCCACAAGGAGAGGAGGAATGGCTGGATCCAGCTCCACAAGGAGAGGAGGAATGGCTGGAACCGGCTGCACAAGGAGAGGAGGGGTGGGTGGATCCGGCTGCATAAGGAGAGGAGGAATGGGTGGATCCAGCTCCACAAGGAGGGGAGGGATGGGTGGATCCAGCTCCACAAGGAGAGGAGGGGTGGGTGGATCCGGCTGCATAAGGAGAGGAGGGATGGGTGGATCCAGCTCCACAAGGAGAGGAGGGATGGGTGGATCCGGCTGCACAAGGAGAGGAGGGATGGGTGGATCCGGCTGCACAAGAAGAGGAGGAATGGCTGGATCCGGCTGCACGAGGAGAGGAGGGGTGGGTGGATCCAGCTCCACAAGGAGAGGATGAATGGCTGGATCCGGCTGCACAAGGTGAGGAGGAATGGCTGGATCCAGCTACACAAGGAGAGGAGGAATAGCTGGATCCAGCTGCACAAGGAGAGGAGGAATGGCTGGATCCAGCTGCACAAGGAGAGGAGGAATGGCTGGATCCGGCTACACAAGGAGAGGAGGAATAGCTGGATCCGGCTGCACAAGGAGAGGAGGAATGTCTGGATCCGGCTGCACAAGGAGAGGAGCAATGGCTGGATCCGGCTGCACAAGGAGAGGAGGAATGGGTGGATCCGGCTGCACAAGGAGTGGAGGAATGACTGGATCCGGCTGCACAAGGAGAGGAGGAATGGGTGGATCCAGCTCCACAAGCAGAGGAGGAATAGGTGGATCCGGCTGCAGAAGGAGAGGAGGGATGGGTGGATCCGGCTGCATAAGGAGAGGAGGGATGGGTGGATCCAGCTCCACAAGGAGAGGAGGGATGGGTGGATCCGGCTCCACAAGGAGAGGAGGAATGGGTGGATCCAGCTCTACAAGGAGAGGAGGGATGGGTGGATCCGGCTGCACAAGGAGAGGAGGAATGGGTGGATCCAGCTCCACAAGGAGAGGAGGGATGGGTGGATCCGGCTCCACAAGGAGAGGAGGGATGGGTGGATCCGGCTGCACAAGGAGAGGAGGAATGGGTGGATCCGGCTGCACAAGGAGAGGAGGGATGGGTGGATCCAGCTCCAAATCACCCCTGGCTCATCCACAATGCCTGCAGCACGTCAGCTCACTCTTCATTTCCCTCTTCCATTGGGAAATTTGCAGACATTACAGCAGGACAACCGGAAACTGTCTTGAGGTGTTTTAAATTGAATATTATTGAAAAAGTACTAGTGGTGATCCACCCATGGGCAGGACCTCTGCTTATTTCTCCATGCCTCATGGTCTTGTGCTTTCCTCTTTGGTTGCTTGTCAGAGCCTCCCATATTTTAACTTGCACCAGAAATGAGCAAAATGACTTGGGGAAAAGTACATCAGATGCTTTTTGTTGCATCTCTCATGTGTGCTTTAGAGGAAGCACAAGTCCTCTTCCCGAAGGATCCTCTGCCTGTATGTGGCCTTTGTCTCTCGAGGCTCTTCCTCCATACCACCAAAAATGTGTTGGTTCTGCTGCTGGCCATGTCTTGTAACCGTGAGCATGGGGCCTGGGCCTGGGATGACTTGCAGAAGGGCAAGGACGAAGGTTCCGATGAAGAGTCACTGACTGAAATGTTAACTCTGCTTCTCTCTCCACAGATGCTGCCAGACCTGCGGAGTATCTCCAGCATTTCTTGTTTTTATTCCAGGCTCTTGAGATCCTTTAATTGTTCCTCATTTATTCTTGTTCTTTTTTGTGTTGTTTTCTGCACTCCTTTCAATGCCTGTAAGTTCTTTTTGAACTCTGGTAACCAGAGCTGCACATTGTATACCAATTGAGATTTATCTAATATATTATAGCCCCTCAGTATAACCATTGTATACTTATACTCCATTATTCTATGTATGCAATTTCTATTTGCTCTCTAATTGCTCCCTGAGAAGTTGACACATCACCATCAAAGTTTTTGTATGCTAATTCTATAATCAACAGTTTCCTTTAATATTTCCACCAATGTAAATAGTGCTTGGCATAGGTATGAAAAGAAAATGTCAAACATAAATAAAGCTTAATTCCAATGCTATTAAAAATTCAAAGGCAATTTGAAAATTCAGCACAGCCTTGATGACCTAAATACATATATTAAGCACTGGAACAAAAGTTGGCATCTGAAGAGTCCTTATATAATGCAAATAGGATATAATTGTTTTAAGGGGATTATGTACAAACAGGATATGGATTTGATGGCTTGAGTCTCATTAAGGACAGTTAACCAGTTCCTTAATGAAGTTTCATGAATTTCCAACACTTTTCATTCAGTATTGCTGAAAATAGAGACGTGTTGTCGAACCTTTTTGTCTTGCACTCATCAGGACAAATTCACTTGCCAACCAATCAGCATTCTCTTCTCCTACAGAATAAAGTTGTTGCTTTCCCTTACATTAGTATTCTTGCAGATTGTCCTGATGAGTACAAGATGAAAAGTTTTGACAACATGTCTCTATTTTCAGCAATGCTCAAGTTCTGTACTAACCAAACGACTACTTTTCATTCAGTGACATTGCATGGTGATTTCAGCTGACTTTCTTGCGTTATATAAAACAGTACCAAAATACTAATAGTAATGTTTTTTAACTAACTAAAACTTGGAAATCATATAAATTTAATATATCCTGGCCTTTCATATAATTCCACTTGTGAGATGATTATGACTTCCTTACTCATGAGTTATGACAATTGTTGATTCCAATCATGTTCCTGTTAGTTCTCATCTCTTAGGTTTGCTCTTTTACTGAAAATGTAAAAGATGATCAGCCACAAGATGATTAATCCCAGAAACACTTTAAAATAAATGTAATGGAATCCAGAACGGCCACTTCAATACTGATATTTTAGGCATGAAACATCCTAGATGGTTAGGTTTTCTCAATAGAACTCCTGGAGAAAATAGTGCCTTGTTACCCTACCCTCTGCAGTAGAATGTACATAACAAGGAAAATTGTGTTTTAACCAATCACTGCATTAAGAACGCAAGAAATAGGAGCTGGAGTAGACCATTCAGGCCCTCGAGCCTTTCTGCCATTTAATAAAATCGTGGCTGATCTGATCGTGGCCTTAGCTTCACTTTCCTGCCTTTCCCCCATAACGCTTGACTCCCTTGTAGATCAAACTTCTGTCTAACTCAGCCTTGAATATATTCAATGACCCAGCCTCCACTGCTGTCTGGGTTCGAGAATTCCACAGATTAACGACCCTCTGAGAGAAGACATTCCTCCTCATCTCCATCTTCAATGGGAGACCCCTTATTTTGAAATTGTTCTTGATTCTAATTCTTGATATCTCCTTGAGGGGAAACATCCTCTCCATATCTACCCTGTCAAGCCCCCTTATATGTTTTGATGGGATCACCTCTCATTTTTCCACACCCCAATGAGTATAGGCCCAACATGCTCAGCCTTTCCACATAAGACAAACCCCTCATCCCAGGAATCAGCCTAGTGAACCTTCTCTGAACTGCTTCCAATGCAAGTATGTCCCTCTTTAAATAAGGAGACCAAAACTGTACACAGTAATCTAGGTGTAGTCTCACTAATGCCCCATACATTTGTAACAAGAATTCTCTACTTTTATACTCCATCCCCTTTGTAATAAAGTGCAATATTCTATTTACCTTCCGAACTACTTTTTATAATTGAGGAACGAGGACACCCAGGTCCCTTTGTACTGCAGCATTCTGCAGTCTCTCTCCATTTAAGTAATATTCTGCTTTCATATTCTTCCTGCCAAAGTGGACAACCTCATATTTTTCCATATTATACTCCACCTGCCAAATTTCTGCCCACTCATTTAACCTATCTATGTATCTTTGCAGACTCCTCACAACTTGCTTTCCCATCTATCTTTGCATCGTAAGCAAATTTGGCGACAATACGTTCAGTCCTTCATCCAAGTCATTAATGCAGATCGTAGATAGTTGAGGCCCCAGCACTGATCCCTGTGGCACTCCACTAGTTACAGTTTGTCAACTGGAAAATGACCCATTTATCCCAAATCTCTTTCCTGTTAGTAAGCCGACTACTATCTATGTTAATATATTACCTCCAACACCATGAGCTCTTATCTTGTGTAGTAACTTTTTATGTGTCACCTTATCAAATGCCTTTTGGAAATCCAAATACACTACATCTACTGGTTCTTCTTTATCCACCCTGCTCGTTACATCCTCAAAGCATTCTAACAAATTTGTCAAACATGATTTGCCTTTCATAAAACCATGTTGACTCTGCCTGATTGTGTTATGATTTTCTAAATGTCCTGCTACTACTTCCTGAATAATGGATTGCAACATTTTCCCAGTGACATATGTTAGGCTAACTGGCCTATAGTTTCCTGCTTTCTGTCTCTCCTTTCTTGAATAGAGATGTTACATATGTGATTTTCCAATCTGCTGGGACCTTTCCAGAATCTAAGGAATTTTGGAAGATTCTAGTCAATATCACTGTCTCTGTAGCCACTTCTTCTAAGACTGTAGGATGCAGGCCATCAAGTCCAGGGGACTTGTCAGCCTTTAGTCCCATTAGTTTTCCTGGTACTTTTGCTCTCCAAATAATAATTGTTTTAATTACCTCCTTCCCTTTTGCCTCTAGACGTTCTGCTATCTTGGGATACTTTTCATGTCTTCTACCGTGAAGATGCATACAAAATACTTATTCAAATTCTCTGCCATTTCCTTCTTTCCGATTATTAATTCCCCAGTTTCAGCCTCGAAGGGATCAATGCTTATTTTAGCTACTCTTCCTTTTTATATATTTGTTGAAGCTTTTACTGTCCATTTTCTTGTTAGTTTACTCTCATACTCTAATTTCTCTCTTTTTTTTAGTTTCCTTAGCTGGTTTCTAAACTTTTCCCAATCTTCTGGCCTACCACTAATCCTTGCAGCATTGTACACCTTTTCTTTCAATTTGATACCACCCTTAACCTCCTTAGTTAGCCATGGATGGTTTACCCTTTTCATAGAGTTATGAATGATGTGTGCATTCAAATAAAGAGCCTTTAGTTTTGTCTATTTACCATTTTTCCCTACCCTGACTTATTTTCTGGTGCATCCTTATGTTTGTATACTCTGTCCCTTCCTGTCACACTCTGGTTACCATTATCTGTATCGCTACCCTGTATTATTGTCTTGTCCTTTTTCCCTTCATGTGAACCACCCCCTGTGACTGTTTAGTTTAAAGCCCTCTCGACAGCACTTGTTATACGATTTGCCAGGACATTGGTCCCAGCATTGTTCAAGTGAAGCCCATCCCAATGGTACAGTTCCCTTTTTCCCCAGTACTGATGCCAGTGCCCCATGAATCCAAACCCATTTCTCCTACACCAATCTCTGAGCCACGCATTCAATTCTCTAATCTTATTTACCCTATGTCAATTTGCTCGTGGCTCAGGTAGTAATTTAGAGATGATTACTTTTGTGGATCTGCTTTTTAATTTAGCCCTAGCTGCTTATATTCCCTCAGCAGAACCTCTTTCTTAGTTCTACTAATGTTGTTGGTACCCAAGTGGACCCTGTCATTCAAAGGTCCTCTCCAGGCCCAAGGAGATGTCTTTAATCCTGGCACTGGGCAGGCAACACAGCCTTTTGGACTCACACTCTCGGCAGCAGAGAACAGTTTCTATCCCCCTAACTATACTGTCCCCTCCTACTATTACATTCATTTTTACTCGCCCCACTTGAATGCCCCCCTGCACCATGGTGCTGTGGTCAATTTGCTCATCCTCCCTGCAGTCCCTGCTCTCGTCCACACAAGCTGCAAGAACATCAAACCAGTTGGACACGTACAAGGGCTGAGGCTCCTCTGTTGCTACCCTCTGTATCCCCATAGCTGCCTCACTTGCAGTCACACCCTCCTGTCCCTGATCACAGATCAAATTAGAAGATGCTAGCCTAAAGGGTGTGATTACCTCCTGGAACAAAGTGTCCAAGGAACTATCCCCCTCCCTGAGGCATCGTCATGTCCGAAGCTTGGACTCCAGCTCATCAACTTTGAGCCAAAGTTCCTCGAGCTGCAGACACTTACTGCAGATGTGGTTGCTGTGGATGAGACTGGTGTTCACCAACTCCCACATGTTACAGCTGCAACACATCACCTGTCCTGCCATCTTTATTGTGTTTTAGCTAACTAATTAGGTTGCAAGTTTAGAAATATCACTCAACAATTATTTGTAGTTCCATTAAGTTGTTTAACTCATTAACCTATAAATTTAATGCAATACTTATATCTCCCAGTACCAGGTTAAACTCCTGTCCCAAATTGGAGAGACAAAAGCCTTAAAACTCACCAACCAATCACCTACCTGCTCAGCTAATGAATGCATTTGGGCTTCAGCTCTCCGGTCTCACTGTGTCCCACTCCCTCTCTTGGATCACCATTTGTTCTATAAAACACCTCCTCCCTCACTGCACCAAATTCCCTCACTTATCAAATTCCCCAAGTTAAGCACTCTGTCTCACTATATGAGCTGGGCTTCGTGTTACTTACTTCATGTGTTAGCAAAAGTTCCTGTATTTATACCAGCTGGAATTCCAGAGACCTGAGTCAGGCCCTGCTGATGAGGGAACCAGTTTTAAGCAGGTACCTAATTAAGTAACTGTGCCACTGCCTCTTAACTATTGCGAAGACTGAAGGAAACTGCAATTTAATGTTAATGTTAAATTAAATGCTAAATGCAAACTTGACCATATTTTAGAAAGTGATCAACCCTTAAAATTCCGTCACTTACCAAATTTCCCAAGCTAAGCACTCTTTCTTGCCGTACTCAGTTGAGCTGGACTTTGTGATTCTTAGCTTCACAGCAACTTGCTAATGAAGGGTTTTTAAGTCCATTAGTTTTATAACATTAAAAAGCATGGCAATTTGGTCAGCATTTCAAAGACGAAAGAATAATACTTTAGGTCTAACCATTTGACAGTTCTAATAAAGAATCCCAACTCTTTCTCTTAATGCTGCCAACCTTTTTTTGATGTTACTTCATATATGACTGTTGAAATTTTTTTTATATTTAACATTTTGCCACAATATTTGATGGCACAAAACATGCCTTTAAACAGTTAGTAATTTGCTCAATAAGAGGGCGGGCAGTAATTTGCAGAGTGTCCCACCATAAAGCTTCTCTTTGGCCTCCTTATCTCGAGAGACAATGGATAAGTGCCTGGAGGTGGTCAGTGGTGTGTGGAGCAGCGCCTGGAGTGGCTATAAAGGCCAATTCTAGAGTGACAGGCTCTTCCACAGGTGCTGCAGAAAAATTTGTTTGTCGGGGCTGTTACACAGTTGGCTCTCCCCTTGCACTTCTGTCTTTTTTCCTGCCAACTACTAAGTCTCTTCGACACGCCACGCTTTAGCCCCGCCTTTATGACTGCCCGCCCGCTCTGGCGAATGCTGGCAACTGACTCCCACGACTTGTGATCAATGTCACAGGACTTCATGTCACGGTTGCAGACGTCTTTAAAGCTGAGACATGGACGGCCGGTGGGTCTGATACAAGTGGTGAGCTCGCTGTACAATGTGTCTTCGGGGATCCTGCCATCTTCCATGCGGCTCACATGGCCAAGCCATCTCAAGCGCCGCTGACTCAGTAGTGTGTATAAGCTGGGGATGTTGGCCGCCTCGAGGACTTCTGTATTGGAGATACGGTCCTGCCACCTGATGCCATGTATTCTCCGGAGGCAGCGAAGATGGAATGAATTGAGACGTCGCTCTTGGCTGACATACGTTGTCCAGGCCTCGCTGCCATAGAGCAAGGTACTGAGGACACAGGCTTGATACACTCGGACTTTTGTGTTCCGTGTCAGTGCGCCATTTTCCCACACTCTCTTGGCCAGTCTGGACATAGCAGTGGAAGCCTTTGCCATGCGCTTGTTGATTTCTGCATCTAGAGACAGGTTACTGGTGATAGTTGAGCCTAGGGAGGTGAACTCTTGAAACACTTCCAGAGCGTGGTCACCAATATTGATGGATGGAGCATTTCTGACGTCCTGCCCCATGATGTTCATTTTCTTGAGGCTGATGGTTAGGCAAAATTCATTGCAGGCAGCCACAAACCTGTCGATGAGATTCTGCAGGCACTCTTCAGTATGAGATGTTAAAGCAGCATCGTCAGCAAAGAGGAGTTCCCTGATGAGGACTTTCCGTACTTTGGACTTCGCTCTTAGACGGGCAAGGTTGAACAACCTGCCCCCTGATCTTGTGTGGAGGAAAATTCCTTCTGAAGACTTGAACGCATGTGAAAGCAGCAGGGAGAAGAAAATCCCAAAGAGTGTGGGTGCGAGAACACAGCCCTGTTTCACGCCACTCAGGATAGGAAAGCAAGCAATAAGAAAAAGCAGTCTCAAATGTTTTGTGTTCTAGATATTCCTCCCTCGCAAGAAGAAATACTTATCCCAATGAACTCCTCCTTCCAGTAATATAGTTGAGACTAGGAATTTGCCGTGTTTTGAATTCTGAACGCAACCCGTACTTGATCACTCACAGACACATTAAGGTGAATTTTATGGGAAGATTGGGGACGGGAATAGAGTTGGGGAAGATGTTGGACCTGATGTCTGATGTTGTGATACCTGTCCATATTTTACTGTCAGCAACTGATATGGAGGGTGGACGTCACACATCCACACAGTGGGAAACCAATTCAGGTAGTTAAGAGCCCAATCGACCGCAATTTTATTCTCCGTTTTGCATTTAACTGATGGCGCACAGGAACAACAGGCGTTTGGAGCCTTGCCTGGCTAAAGAAGCTGACAAGGAGGCAGGAGCTCAGTTCCAGCAGAAAGGGAAACCATTGGGTGAGGCAGCACCAATTGCCAGGGAGTGTAGAGGAGGGAGGGCATCAGGAATCGGTCTGAGGAATGGGGGCAAAGGTGCCAGCACTGAAGGGGAGACATGCCAGGGTGCCACTGGCAAGTGCCACCTCCTCCAAAGTGACAACTGAGTGGAAGAAGAAGGGGCCTATTAGCTGTGAAAGCCTTGCACACAGGGAAAGGCAACCTGTCATAGGCCTCATTCACCCTGGCTTTGGGTCCACCGTTGAGGAAGAGGAGCAGCAGAAAGGGAGAGAGGTCCAGGCATTGTCAGCGGGAAATCAACAACTTCAGAGCCCACAGGAGGGCCTACTTTGGGCTTGGGACGCTGGAGAAGAATGCAGGAGGCAAACCAACAGCCGCCTGCACGCAGAAAAAGCTACTCTCCAGAGAGGGTCTACTGGCCGAAACTCAATTACTTGCAGATGTTGGAGCAGCAGTGTAAACAAAGACTCTGCCTCTCCAGGGAGGCCATTACTGATCTGTGTGTCATGGTGCAGGATGAGCTGAGCCCCATGGGACTTGGTGGACACCCATTGTCAGTGGCACTGAAGGTTACCATGACACTGAACTTCTACATCTTCAGATCTTTCCAGGAATCCACTGGAATTATGTGTGGGATCTCATAGTCTGCAGTGCATCAGTGCATCAAGGAGATCACCAATGCCCTTTTCAAGACAGCAGGTGACTATGTGAGCTGCTGCACTGATCCAAAGAGTCAAACTAAGAAGTCAACTGGGTTTGGGGCCATCGCTGAATTCCCCCAGGTGCGCCCATATAACCATCATCGACTGCACCCATATGACCATCAATGCTCCTGCAGATCAGCTAGAAGCCTTCATCAGCAAGAAGGGCTTCCACTCACTCAATGTACAACACATGGTCTGTGACCACTGCAAATGGATCATGCAGGTCTGTGCACTGATCCCAGGAAACAACACGATGCCTACATACTTCAGCAGTCTGAGGTGCCAGAACTGCGCCGGCCCCCACTGCACATTCAGGGATGGATACTAGGAGACAAGGGATACCCACTGAGGACATGGCTACTGACATCTGTGAGGCACCTACACACAGATGCAGAGGAGAGGTACAACACCGGTCACTGGTCAACCCGAGCGACCATCAAACAGGCCATTGAGATTCTGGTACCTGGATCGATGTGGAGCATTTCAATTTGGACAAGGGAGGGTCTCGATTAACGTGGTGGTCTGCTCGGTACTGCACAACCTGGCACTACAGAGGAGGGATTCTTTGGTCAGTGAGAATATCTTGGAGTACAATGCCTCCTCTGATAATGAGGATGTGGAAGAGGATGCCCGGGCAGTGCCAGATGAAGACATTCGGAAAGGTGCCATACGATACTCATAAGGGAGGCCTGAGACACCCTTACATATTCACGTTTCTTATGGCTCTTCCTACCTTTGATAATCGCCACAATAAAGCAGCATGAAGCTGTGTTGTCACCTTCCTTCCTTTTGCACTCCATGGCCCCTGTGCCCCAGCGCACATCACACAGTGGCAAGGTTAAAGCAATGAGCGTTCGTGGCCTGGTCCCTCACTTCCAGCCCCTTCATAGAGGCAGGGTTTTAATGACATCCCGAAGGGCATTAATAAAAGGAGGAAGACGTTGTGGCATAGTGGTGCTTCTTTATTCCACGTGATACCAAACACAACCCTTTCCATTGAGATTAAACATTCACCCGTGACCCCCAAGTGCATCTCGGTGCTCTTCTTAAATCTTTGACAGGTGCTCCTACATTGTGCTCCCCCTGCGCTTTCAGCTGAGGTGGAGGCAGGCTGCTGACCTCGCTGTCCCGTGTCTTGGGATGATCTTAGCAGCCGTCTTCTGGCGGCCTGAGCCTAGAGGCTCACGCCACACTGAGGGGCTCCTGCACCAGTACAGGGACCCCCTCTGTCATCAGGAATGATGGAAGCGCTGACGTCACTGGGAGAAGGTCTTTGCAGCTACTGCCAACATCAGGAGCACCCTGAAATGAGCTTCCAGCTGCAGAAGACAGATTCTCCTCCTCCCTTATAAGGTGCAGTTGTACTTCCCTGATGACTTGAGAGGGCAAGGAGCTAGAGGAGACTTCAGATGCTTCATCCCCCTCTCGCCTTGCCATTGCTGCTTTGAGCTCATGTACAAAGCGATGGTGTGTGTAGTGAGTTCTTTATGTTGTCTGATGCAACATAAATGAGATGCGTGGAGTCCAGTTGGTTGAAGATCTCAAATAGGTTTATTAAACAGCCGAACTATTATATACAGTACAGAGAAACTATTTACAGAACCTTACTCTGGGTGTTACAGTTGCAGAATGACTCTGGCTTTGAGTCACATTACTATGTCCTGGTACTTAGGTCATTAGCATACTAAGATCTTAAAAGGACATCACTCTTAAAGACCATCATACAACAGTGTGTAGGTCTGTGTGCACCTCTGACAGCCAATGATTGGTCTGCTGGATCTGCCTCTCCTTGAGAGTTGCCAATCTCTCAATGAAGGAATCTGAACGCGCACCCATCAGAGACAGTTCAGCACCCAGGGCCTGGATGGACACCTCCATCATCCATGCTTGTGTACGCATAGCCTCTGGCATTTCTGCCAGATGTTGCCTTACCTCTCACTGGAGCTGCAGCATTTCCCATGTTGCTGGTGACACCAGAGGCAAATCACCAGCCTGGAGCTCAGCATGGGCTTGGCTTTCAGCAGTCCTCCAACTGCCAGTGTCCTCAGTTGTCTCAGCCTTCCGTCAACTGCTCAGGCACATCAGTGATGTACTCATAGGTTATGTGGCGCACGATACTGGTTGGCTGGCTGCATTTCGCTCACGTGGCAATGGCACCTGCTTCTGATGCCACTGTCGAGACCCACACATTCGCACTAAATTTTGACCATTGTATTCAAGCACCTATGTGCTGCATGTCCATAGCTCCTCTTGATTTAGCTTTAAATAAAGCAAGAACAAAAGTATTTTCATAAAAGACCTTAAGCCCAATAAGCCCACTTTGTGATAGACCTACTTGCCATCTTATTACATCCCTTTATCCTTTCTCTCTCCAATATTGAAATCATCTGTACAGTATCTGTTATGGACAGGCGGGAAATGGTGTGGGTGGCTTCCATTTTTCACCTCTCAACTGACCGCAGGTAGTGTTTTAGTCCCTGAATGTTTAAAGACAAATAAACAGACAAATGACAGGTTTTGTCATAGGTTTAAAAAAAGAAAGTTAGCTATTCATTAAATGTTTGCAACCTCATCCATTCACATACATTCACACACACAAGAAAAGATGGACAGTAGAGGGTAGCATACAATTAGCATTCGATTATTGTAAAGAGAGTTCACTTTGAAACCTTCTGGGTTTTCTGGGAAGAATCTCTCTGCCTCAGTAGTTTAAAGATGGTGCTGGCAGGCCTTATTGCTTAGCTGGGTCAATCTCAGATTTTCTGGCTGATATGTCTCACTGTCTTCTTTTAAGATAAAAAAAATTATCAGGTTTTGGTTTTAGTCAGGTGACTCAAGATGCTCTCCACTGGGTTGTTCATACAATGTCCCATGATGTGGGAACCATAATGATGTCTGAATGTGGTCCATTTTGATAAATAGGTGTTATTTCATACCTATGATCTTGGCCTTGGCTTTAGAGTCAGCCTGTCTGAGAAAGCTATTGCTCGCCCAAGTTTTGATGTTAGGAGTCGTTAGCAAGGAATGGTCTGTTTTACATGTTAATGTGCCTCCTCAAGGTGATTCTAGACATTAATAATGGTCCCATTTTCAACAGACAAGCATGTTGATTGGAGGGGATCACCTGACCTCTCCCTCCATGTTGCTGGGTAGCAAAGTGTCCATTTTCCGGTAACTTAGTTCGACTTTTATTTCATAATTCCTCCAGTTCATTTTATATTTCATCACTGTTCCCTTGGTGAGCCTGATAGTATGTTAAAGGTCTTCCACAGTTACTTCTTTCCCATAATTCTATTAAGCTTTGAATGAAAACATTTCAACTGATTTTTTTTCTTACTCTTGGCTTATTAATGTCATCTTGTGCCTAATGCCATTGGATCTCTTTTTGCCATAATAAATAATTTTCCTAGATTAACTTGTCCAATCTTCAATTATCTTGAAAACTTCAATTCAATTATGTTTCATTTCTAAGAAAATAACCCTTTTTTAACCTTTACTCATAAGTTAAGCTCCTAGTACAAAAATGGAGAAAGATGTAAACACTTAGTAGGTAAGGCAGCAACTGTGGACAGACCCGACAAGATGAGGTTTTAGGAAGGACCCTTTGTCAAAACTGGATCTTCCCCAAATCAGCAACTCAGCTGTTGTTGTCACTGATGCAATGGGATATGCTGAGTATTTCCAACATGCTCTATTTATGTTTCAAGCACCTGAAGTATTTTCCTTTTTCTCCAGCTTCTGATACCCTGAAATACCCCGTTGTGAAAAAATCATATACTTCTATCTAAATGCTGAAAACAAAGATTTTTTCTGTCAATAATAACATTCAGTATATATTACAATGGTCTTTGAAACAAATTACAACTGTTGAGTCTTGATTGTTTCCTCAGTTGTGGAATGAAATAACTTTTGATCAGCTAGCTGTCTAACATACACAAACCTTTCCATCATCTTAAGAGTCTCCAACTTACTTAAGCCAAGGCTTTGGGACCTGCCAAGCATGCAAAGGTCCCAGCAGTGAGTCAGGCTATGCACAGATCTACTTGTCTCTTTTCTACTTGTCTGTATCGGATGACCGGGTCTACTAGAGAGGATCAACAGACTTTCCCTCTCCCTTCACCAGGAGTGTCATCTTGAAGCCATCTCAAATGCACATCATCCATCACCCCACCAAAGCAAGGCAGTTCCTACCTGCTCAATAGACAACTAACAAGGCAGACAGCAGATGCCAAGAACTCCCCGTGGGCAACATGGTGAGAAATAAAATTCACTATGAAATGTGCGACTTCATTGCTTCCACTCTTCTGACCACACCATGGACTGATAGTTCCATCCTTTGGAAAGGTTGTCCCTTGGCAGCTACTGCTTGCTTTGCATCAATCCAGTTAAGGCAGCCACCACACCCTGAATAGATAAGCACTTTTGCAGCCTTATGCTAATACCTGAAATATAAGAATCTCCTCATCCAATATGAGATATAAATATGCAGACAAGCCAACTCTCGCAAAATTATCGTGAAAGATGCAATTTGTCAGCAAAATTAAGCCTGAGAGAACTTTGAAATCACCGGATCATTTAGAAATGTGTCCATCTTGGAATAAAGACAGCACCACCCACCATGGCTGCTTGTTTTTCTTTTTGTAAATATGTTTAGCTTTGGTGTGAGGGGCCTGCGGTATGGTCAACACAGTCCTGAGCTGGAAGTGTGGCTTTTCTAGCTGCAGACAGAGTGTTGGCCCCAGCAGCTCACATTATCTCCAGTAACCACCTGCGTGCGATTGGCAGGGCTTTTTTGTCAGTTTGGGGCAACATTTGAAAACCGCCATGCTGTGCTGCCCGAAACGTGAAGAGACTCCATTAAAGGGCCCAACATGACTAATATTTCTGGCATACAAACATAAAAATTCTGTTTACAAATGAGATGCCGCTGCACAGATTGCAGATATTTTCAAAGATTTTGGGACAGCTTGAATTTGCCACTTTTGTTTAAAATTGACTGTTCCAGTTTTTGACTTTTTTACAGTTCTGTAAATTTAATTAAGATAATAGTATTGTTAAAAAAAGACTTGCATTTATATAGCGCTTTTCATGACCATCTGATGTCTCAAAGTGCTTTAGAGCCAATGAAATACTTTTAGATGTAGTCACTGTTGCAATGTAGAAAACTGGCAGCTAATTTTGTGCACAGGAAGCTCCTACAAACAGCAATGTGATAATGGCCAGATTTTGATGTTGATTGAGGGATAAATATTGGCCAGGACACCAGGATAACTCCCCTGTACTTTTTCGAAATAGTGCCATAGGATCTTTTACATCCATTCAGGCAGGCAGATGGGATCTTAGTTTCACGTCTCATCAAAAAGACAGCACCTCTGACAGTGCAGCACTCCCTTAGTACTGACCCTCCAACAGTGCTGCACTCCCTCAGTACTGACCCTCAGACAGTGCAGCATTCCCTCTGTACTGACCCTCCGACAGTGCAGCACTCCCTCAATATTAACCCTCCGACAGTGCAGCACTCCCTCAGTACTGAACCTCTGACAGTGCAGTACTCCCTCAGTACTGTGCCTCTGACAGTGCAGCACTCCCTCAGTATGGTACTGGAGATTATAAGAAACGGGTGCACTTTCTAAAGTCTGATCCCATGCAGGAGAAACACTCAATGGGTACAAGTCCATGTTAGACAATGGAACAACCAATATGACAACTTTTGTTTTTGTAATATCTACTACTGAACAGTTTCTTACTTATGGTGTAAATTTGAAACTGTTCAAAAACAATCAATTGACATTCAAAGAATGCCCATATTTTTTGGACATCACTAATGTGACATGGTACAGTTTTTTGTTTTACAAAGTTGTGATACTCTTTTTAAAACATCTTGAAACATTTGAATAATCTGTATAACTATTTGCATGTCCTGAGGTCTTGATAGGTGCTATATAAATGCAAGTTCTTTTTTCTAATTGTCTTGTAACAACTTGCACTATATTCTCAGAGAAATATCTTTTAGTAAAATAAATTTCTCAGAGCTGAGATGAATAGCAACTTGTTACGAAAATCCTCTAATGACATTTATAAACTAAATATTAACTTCTATTGGTGTATCTTTGAAAAAAGAGCAACTGATGGTTTTTACATGAAATCTTTTCATTTTTAAGTGTTTGTCTCTTGATTTATGAGTCAGTAGGGTTGGCATGTCTGCATCTGCTTTGCAGCTCCTGGAAGGAGATTTGCAGGATAGCTTACTCTGTCATTCATAGGAATATAGGAACATAGGTGCAGGAGTAGGCCATTCAGCCCATCAAGCCTGCTCAGCCATTCAACATGATCATGGCTGATGTCTTTCCTTCAATGCCTTTTCCCATATCCCTTTATACCATTGGTATTTAGAAATCTGTCAATCTCTACATTAAACATACTCAATGACTGAGCTTCCACAGCCCTCTGGGGTAGAGAATTCCAAAGATTCACAACCCTCTGAGTAACGAAATTTCTCCTAATTTCGGTCCTAAGTGGCTTCCCCTTATTTTGAAATTGTGTCCCATGGTTCTAGACCCCCCAACCATAGAACATAGAACATGGAACCAAGGGAAACATCTTACCTGTATCTACCCTGTCTATCCCTTTAAGTATTTTGTAGGTTTCAATGAGATCACCTCTCATTCTTCGAAACTCTAGAAAATTCATGCCCAGTTTCCCCAATCTCTCTTCATAGGACAGTCCCGCCATTCCAGGAACAAGTCTGGTGAACCTTCATGACACTCCCTCTATGGCAATAATATCCTTCCGAAGGCAAGGGGACCAAAACTGCACCCAATACTCCAGGTGCGGTCTCACCAAGGTTCCATACAACTGAAGCAAGACTTCACTACTCCTGTACTCAAATCTTTTTGCAATAAAGGCTAACATACCATTAGCTTTACTAATTGCTTATTGCACCTGCATGCTGGCTTTCAGTAACTTATCAATGAGGACACTCAGATCCCTTTGTACACCTAACTTTCTAATCTCTTACCATTTAAGAAATACTCTGCACATCTATTCCTCCTACCAAAGTGGATAACCTCACATTTTACCACATTATATTCCCTCACATTTTTCCACATTATATTCCATCTGCCATGTTCTTGCCCACTCACTAAGTCTGTCCAAATCCCCTTGAAACCACTTTGTATCTTCCTCACAACAGACATTCCCACCTAACTTTGTGTCATCTGCGAACTTGGAAATATTATATTTGGTCCCCACATCTAAATCGTTGATATATATTGTGAACAGCGGGGCCCAAGCACTGATCCTTGTGGGACCCCACTAGTCATATCTTGCAAAGCAAGAATTACCTGTTTATTCCTTCTAGAAGCATTGAGTCATACAGCAGAGAAACAGGCCTTTCGGCCCACCACTACCGACCATAATGCCTGTCAATACTAATCCCACCTGCCTGCATTAATTCCATATCCCTCTATGCCTTGCTCATCCAAGCACCTGACCAGATGCCTCTTAAATATTGCCACTGTTCCTGCCTCCACCACCTCCTCTGGCAGCTCATTCCAGATAACCCACTATTCTTTGTGTAAAAAATGTACCCCTTTGATCCCCTTCAAACTTCCTCCCTCTCACCTTAAATCTATGCCCTCTAGTTTTAGTCACCCCTACCATGGGAAACCCTCCAAACCAGGCAACATCCTCGTGAATCTTTTCTGCACCCTCTCTAGCTTAATCACATCTTTCCTGTAGTGCGACGACCAGAACTGCACACAGTACACCATGACGTCCCACCTCTTGTACTCAGTGCCTTGGCCGATGAAGGCAAGCATGCCATATGCCTTCTTCACCACCCTGTCTACCTGTATTGCCACTTTCAGGGAACTATGTGCTTACACCCCAAGGTCTCTCTGCTCAACAACACTCCCCAGGGCCCTGTCATTCACTGTATATGTCCTGCCTGGTTTAACTTCCCAAAATACATCACTTCGCACTTGTCTGCATTAAATTCCATTTGCCAATCCCTTGCCCACTTTCCCAGTTGATCTATATCCTGTTGTAACTTTAGACAACCTCCTTCACTGTCCACTATACCACCAATTTTGGTGTCATCTGCAAACTTACTAATCATGCCCCTTACATTCACATCCAAGTCATTAATATATATGACAAACAACAGAGGGTCCAGCACTGATCCCTGCGGCACACCACTGGTCACCGGCCTCCAATCTGAAAAACAACCCTCCACTACCACCCTCTGCCTCCTATCACCAAGCCAATTTTGTATCCAATTGGCTAGCTCACCCTGGATCCCATGTGTTCGAACCTTCTGGAACAGCCTACATGTGGGATCTTGTCAAAGGCCTTGCTAAAGTCCATGTAGACAATGTTCATCACCCTGCCCTCGTCAGTCCTCTTGGCCACCTCCTCAAAAAACTCAATCAAATTCGTGAGACATGATTTCCCACGCACAAAGCCATGCTGATTATCCCTAATCAGACCTTGCCTTTCCAAATGCATATAAATCCTGTCTCTCAAAATCCCTTCCAATTACTTTCCCACCACTGATGTAAGGCTCACCGGCCTGTAGGTCCCTGGCTTATCACTGCTGCCCTTCTTAAATAAAGGCACAACATTAGCTATCCTCCAATCTTCCGGTACCTCACCCGTGGCTAATGATGATACAAAAATCTCTGTCAGGGCCCCAGCAATCTCCTCCCTTGCTTCCCATAGCATCCAAGGATACACCTGGTCAAGCCTTGGGAATTTATCCACCTTAATACACTTCAAAACCTCCAACACCTCCTCCTTTGTAATGTTTAGATGCTCCAGGATATCGCTGTTCCCTCCCTTGAACTCACGAGCTTCCATTACCTTCTCCACGGTAAATACAGACGAGAAGTATTCATTTAAGACCTCACCCATTTCCCGTGGCTCCACACATAGATTACCACACTGATACTTAAGGGGACTTATTCTCTCCCAAGCTACCCTTTTACTCTTAATATATTTATAGAATCTTTTAGGATTCTCCTTTATCTTATCTGCCAGGGAAATCTCATGCCCCCTTTTCGCCCTCCTAATTTCCTTCTTAAATGTACTCCTACATCCCTTATACTTCGTGAGGGACTTGCTTGATCCCAGCTGCCTATACCTGACATATGCCTCCGTCTTGTTCCTGACCAGGCCTTTAATATCCCTCGTCAACCAGGGTTCCCTAAACTTGCCAGCCTTGCCCTTCAATCTAACCGGAACATGCCGGCCCTGAACTCTTCCTATCTCACTTTTAAAAGCCTCCCACTTGCCAGATGTCCCTTTACCTGTAAACAGCCTCTCCCCTTCAACTTTTGAGAGTTCCTGACTGATGTCATGGAAATTAGCCTTCCCCCAATTTATGACTTCAACGTGAGGACCAGTCCTATCCTTTTCCATAACTATCTTGAAGCTAATAGAGTTATAGTCACTGGTCCCAAAGTGCTCCCCCACTGACACATCAACCACCTGCCCATCCTCATTTCCTAAGAGGAGGCCGAGTGTAGCCCCTTCTCTAATAGGGCCATCCACATACTGCTTCAGAAAACTATCCTGGACACACTGAACAAATTCTTCCCCATCTGATCCCTTAGCACTAAGGCAGTCCCAGTCAATATTAAGGAAGTTAAAATCACCTACTATTGCAACCCTATAATTCCTACACCTATCTGTGATTTCCCTACATATATGCTCCTCCAATTCCCTCTGACTATTGGGGGGCCTATAGTATAATCCCATCAAAGTGATCACCCCTTTCTTATTTCTAAGCTCTACCCATATGGCCTCACTGGACATTCCCCCCGGGATATCCTCGCTAAGTACTGCCGTGATGTCCTCCCTAATCAATACTGCAACTCCCCCTCCTCTCTTACCTTCACCTCTGTCACGCCGGAAGGATCGGTACCCCGGAACATTGAGCTGCCAGTCCTGCCCATCCCTCAACCACATTTCCGTAATAGCTATAATATCACAATCCCATGTACCAATCCATGCTCTGAGTTCATCTGCCTTACCTGTAAGGCTTCTTGCATTAAAGTAAATGCAGTTTAGCCAATCAGACCTCCCACACTCCCTGTCCTGCCCCTGCCCGACCTGCCTACTGGACTTGCTTGATTTAACCTCTACATTTGCCTCAACTATCTCATCGAAGAGACTATTACTTTGGGTCCCACCCCTCTGCCAGACTTGTTTAAACCCTCCCGAGTAGTACTAGGAAACCTCCCCACAAGGATATTGGTCCCCTTCCGGTGCAGATGCAACCCGTCCCTCTCATACAGGTCAACTCTGCACCAGAAGATCCAAGTAGCTGAAGCCCTCCTGTCGACACCAGCTCTTTAGCCACGCATTCATTTGCCTTATCCTCCTATGCAAAGAACAAAGAACAAAGAACAGGACAGCACAGGAACAGACCATTTGGCCCTCCAAGCCTGCGCCGATCTTGATGCCTGCCTAAACTAAAACCTTCTGCAGTTCCGGGGTCCGTATCCCTCTATTCCCTTCCTATTCATGTATTTGTCAAGATGCCTCTTAAACATCTCTATGGTACCTGCTTCCACCACCTCCCCCGTCAACAAGTTCCAGGCACTGACCACCCTCTGTGTAAAGAACTTGCCTCACACATTCCCTCTAAACTTTGCCCCTCTCACCTTAAACCTATGTCCCCTAGTAACTGACTCTTCCCCCCTGGGAGAAAGCTCTGTCCATGCCGCTTATAACTTTGTCAACCTCTATCAGGTCGCCCCTCCACCTCCGTCATTCCATTGAAAACAATCCGAGTTTATCCAACCTCTCCTCATGGCTAATGCCCTCCAGACCAGGCAACATCCTAGTAAACCTCTTCTGTACCCTCTCCAAAGCCTCCACATCCTTCTGGTAGTGTGGTGACCAGAATTGCACGCAATATTCTAATTATGGCCTAACTAAAGTTCTGTACAGCTGCAGCATGACTTGCCAATTTTTATACTCTATGCCCCAACCGATGAAGGCAAGCATGCCGTATGCCTTCTTGGCTACCTTATCCACCTGTGTTGCCACTTTCAGTGACATGTGGACCTGTACGCCCAGATCTCTCTGCCTGTCAATACAGGGGTTCTGCCATTTACTGTATACTTCCCACCTGTATTAGACCTTCCAAAATGCGTTACCTCACATTTTTCTGGATTAAACTCGATCTGCCGTTTCTCCGCCCAAGTCTCCAACCGATCTATATCCTGCTGTATCCTCTGACAATCCTCATCACTGTCCACAACTCCACCAACCTCTGTGTCGTCCGCAAACTTACTAATCAGACCAGCTACATTTTCCTCCAAATCATTTATATATACTACAAATAGCAAAGGTCCCAGCACTGATCCCTGCGGAACACCACTGGTCACATCTCTCCATTCAGAAAAACACCCTTCCACTGCTATCCTCTGTCTTCTATGACCAAGCCAGTTCTGTATCCATCTTGCCAGCTCCCCTCTGATCCCATGTGACTTCACCTTTTGTATCAGCCTGCCATGAGGGACCTTGTCAAAGGCTTTAATGAAGTCCATATGGATAACATCCACTGCCCTTCCTTCATCAATCATCTTCGTCACTTCCTCAAAAAACTCAATCAAATTAGTGAGACACAACCTCCCCTTCACAAAACCATGCTGCCTCTCGCTAATAAGTCCACTTGTTTCCAAATGGGAGTAAATCCTGTCCCGAAGAATCCTCTCTAATAATTTCCCTACCACTGACGAAAGGCTCACCGGCCTATAATTTCCTCCATTATCCTTGCTGCCCTTCTAAAACAAAGGAACAACATTGGCTATTCTCCAGTCCTCTGGGACCTCACCTGTAGCCAATGAGAATGCAAAGATTTCTGTTAAGGCCCCAGCAATTTCTTCTCTTGCCTCCATCAGTATTCTGGGGTAGGTCCCATCAGGCCCTGGGGACTTATCTACCTTAATACTTTGCAAGACACCCAACACATCCTCCTTTTTGATAATGAGATGACTGAGACTATCTACACTCCCTTCCCTCGACTCATCATCCACCAAGTCCTTCTCCTTGGTGAATACTGATGCAAAGTACTCATTTAGTACCTCGCTCATTTCCTCTGGCTCCACACATAAATTCCCTTCTCTGTCCTTGAGTGGGCCAACCCTTTCCCTGGTTACCCTCTTGCTCTTTATATACGTATAAAAAGCCTTGGGATTTTCCTTAATCCTGTTTGCCAATGACTTCTTATAACCCCTTTTAGCCCTCCTGACTCCTTGCTTAAATTCCTTCCTACTGTCTCTACCTACACTCACTTGCATGTGGCACAGGGAGTAATCCTGAGATTACAACCCTGGAGGTTTTTAACCTTCTACCTAATTCCCTATATTCACTTTGCAGGACCTCATCTCTCTTCCTGCCTGTGTCGTTAGTACCAATATGGACCACAACCTCTGGCTGCTCACCCTCCCCTTTCAGAATGTCCTGCAGCTGCTCCGAGACATCCTTGACCCTAGCACCAGGGAGGCAACATACCATCCTGGAGCCTCGTCTGCAGCCATAGAGACACCTATCTGCACCCCTTACAATAGAATCCCCTATCACTATAGCTCTTCCACCCCTTTTCCTCCCCTGCTGTGCAGCAGAGGCCTTCATGGTGCCACAAACTTGGCTGTTGCTGCTTTCCCCGGGAGGTCATCCCCCCCAACAGTATCCAAAGCGGTATATCTGTTTGAGAGGGGAATGGCCACAGGGGACTCCTGCACTACCTGCCTACGCCTACTACTCCGTCTGGTGGTCACCCATCCCTTTTCTGCCTGTGCAGCCATTAACTGCAGTGTTACCACCTCGCTAAACATGCTATCCACGACGTCCTCAGCATCACGGATGCTCCACAGTGAATCCACTCGCAGCTCCAGCTCTGTAATGCGGGTAGTCAGTAGCTGCAGATGGATACATTTCCTGCACACATGGTCGTCAGGGACACTGGAAGCATCCCTGATTTCCCACATAGGACAGGAAGAGCATATCACGGGGCTGAGTTCTCCTGCCATGACTTACCCTTAGATTAATTAGTTACTCCCTTAATTAAAAAATACTAATTACTCTAGGGGCCTTGTTCTACCCACTACAATCCAAAGTCCTTAATAAGCTACACTACATTTAAAAAAAACACTTTAGTAGTACTCACTTTATGACGAGAGGTTTTTTCAACAAAAAAACTTCCCCCTTTTTTAAAGCTATTTAAATGCACTAACAGCTGCTACTCACCCAACCAATCACCTTGCAGATTTCCCGTGATGTCACTGTAAGTTTTTTTTTCCGAGTCTCACCTCACACCCAGAGGGAGAGCAGGTCTGCCAGCTGCCGCCGCTCCTGTCTTCATTTTCTGTCTGTTAACCAATCTTTAATCCATACCACTATATTACCTCCTATCTCATGTGTTTTTAATTTTGCTAACCAACCTCCTGTGGGGGACTTTATCAAAAGCTTTCTGAAAATCCAAGAATACTACATCCACTGACTCCCCTTTATTAATTCTGTTGGTAAAATCCTCAAAAAACTCCAACAGGTTCATCTAACATGATTTCCCATTCATAATCCATGTTGACTATGCCCATATCATTATTATCCAAGTGTTCATTTATCACATCCTTGAGAATAGATTCTAACATTTTCCCATTGACTGATGTAAGGCTAACAGGTCTGTGGTTCCCTGTTTTCTCTCTCCCTCCCTTCGTAAACAGTGGGGTGACATTTGCTGCCTTCCAATATGCAGGGACCGCTCCAGAATCTATAGAATTTTGGAAGATGATCACCAATGCATTCATTATCTCCAGAGCTACCTCTTTCAACACTCTTGGATGTAGAATATCAGGTCCTGGGGACTAATCAACCTTCAACCCCATTAATTTCTCCAATACAACCTCCTTACTAATACTAATTTCCTTCAATTCCTCATTCTCCCTCGTCCCTTGGATTTCTAATTCTGGAAGATTTCTTATATCTTCCTCAGTGAAGACCGACACAAAGAAATCATTTAGCTTCTCTGCAAATTCTCTATTCCCCATTATAAATTCTCCTGGCTCTGCCTATAATGGACCCACATTTGTCTTAGCCAAATGCTTCCTTTTTACATTCCTACAGAAGCTTTTACAGTTAGTTTTTAAAATGCTTTTTGCTAGTTTACATTCATATTCTATTCTCTCTTTATCAGTTTCTTGGTACTCCTTTGCTGTACTCTAAAATCCTCCCTATTCTCAAGTTCACTCCTATTTCTGGCAAATTTAGAGACCTTTTCTTTTAATCTTATACAATCCTTAACTTCCTTTGTTAGCCACAGTTGACTGCCTTTCTTTGGCCTCCTTATCTCGAGAGACAATGGATAAGCGCCTGGAGGTGGTCAGTGGTTTGTGAAGCAGCGCCTGGAGTGGCTATAAAGGCTTTACATTTGGGGTTTTTGTGTCTTGAAGGAATGTATAGTTGCTGTAAACTATGTAATAATTCTTTGAAGGCTATCCATTGTCAATGCAGCTTCATACCTTTTAATGTATTTTCCCAATCCACTTCAGCTAATTTGCCCCTCATACCTTCATCATTTTCTTTGTTCAACTTTAACATTCTGGCTTCAGATTGAACTACCTCACTTTCAAACATAATGTAACGTTCTTTCATATTATGGTTACTCATCCCTAAAGGTTCTTTTACAACAAGGATATTAATTAGCCCTTTCATAATCCTAGATCAAAAATAGCATGTTCTCCAGTTGGTTCCTTAACATACTGCTCTAGAAAACCATCCTTAACACCCTCCAGAAATTCATCCTCCACAACATTTGTGCTCATTAGGTTTACCCAGTCTATATGCAGATTGAAATACCCATGATTACTATATTACCCATGCTACATGCTTCTCTAATCTCCTGAATAATACCATGTCCCCGACTACCACTGCTGTTTGGTGGCCAAAAACAACTCCTACCAATGTTTGCTGCCCCTTGTTGTTTCTTAGCTCCACCCAAACAGATTCCACATTTTGTTCTTCCGAACTGAGATTCTCTCTTACTAATGTACTGATCTCATCCCTTATTATCAGTGCAACACTACCTCATTTTCCTTTTCTGCCTGTCCTTGCTAAATGTTGAATATCCTTGAATATTCAATTCCCAGTCTTGGTCACCCTGGAGCCACGTTTCCGTAATGGCAATTAGATCATACCCATTTACCTCTATTTGTGCCTTTAAATCATCTATTTTGTTGCGAATGCTGTGTGCATTCAGCTAGAGTGCCCTTAACCTTGTCGTCTTGACATTATTCTGCATTCTAAGCCTAGTTGATGCCTTTGTTTCGCCTGCCTTCTAATGTCACTTGCTACTATTCTACCTCCTGTTACCAGCTTTGCTTCCTTCCAATTTGAACGACCCCTCAGGTTCGCATCCCCCTGACAAGCTAGTTTAAACCCTCCCCAACAGCACTAGCAAATCTCCCTGCGAGAATGTTAGTTCCGGTCCTGTTAAGGTGTAGCCCGTCCATCTTGTACAGGTCCCACCTGCTCCAGAACTGGGCCCAATGCCTCAGAAATCTGATGCCCTCCCTCCTACACAAATTCTCCAGCCACATGTTCAATCGAGCAATCCTCCTATTCCTATGCTCACTAGCAGGTGGCACTGGGAGTAATCTTGACGTCCTGCTTTTTTAAATTTCCTTCCTAACTCCCTAAAATTTCCATCCCTTTTCCTACCTATGTCATTGGTAGCAATGTAGACCACTACCTCTGGCTGTGCACCCTCCCCCATAAACATCCTTTAATTTTACTGAGGAAACAGGGATGCACTGAGTATGGGCTATGTCTATTAAAGCATTTATGTGGATCACAGCATATCATGGGATGAATCTTCTGGTGGTCTGTCTAAAATTCGGTGGGATATCAAAGAAACAGAGGAAAAAGGGCATTTATGCCGTCTTCCCGGAGATGGGCGGACAATCGAGAGAACCCGATGAAAATCATTGGCGGATACATTGAACCAAAACACCAGCAACTGCGTGACTGTCTCTTCCCCCATGCCAAGTAGAAAGTGTTCAGACTTTATGCTATAAATCTATCTCGGTGGTTGTTGGGGGCGGGGTGGGGGGTTGCTGGAGGATGTGGTTGCAGATGAAAAGAATCTGACATGATAACAAAATCTCTATAGATGCTTAATGAAAATTGCGATTAATATCTATCCCATTTGGCAGCATCCCAATATCATTCACCGTTGTATGACAGAACGGGTAAATAATACATCATGAAAGTAATGCAAAGGCTAAATTGCCAGCATCGTCTTCACCCAATTTTTATCCAGAATTACCCGTACATTAGGAATCCAATGTATTGATGTACAGTCTGACAGATGTAAACTGGAGCATTTACCATCGGAGGAAATCTGTAAAAGCGACATCCATTTCACATTCGTTTCAGTCTATGGACTTGTGTTTATTTCGCAGAGTGAGGCGCCTGGAAATAGGTCACAGGACTGAATCAAAGCCCCTCATGACTCGCTAACTTTTTAAACAGCACCTTGCCTTTATTGGATAAAGTATTCCATACTGAACGGTTAATCTTTATGAAACCAATGAAAACAGAGCGACTTTCTGTGCATAATGAGTTTATTAATAAGTAAAAGGTGCATCAGATGGTGGCGGTTACCGTATTTCTCTGCAACATGCTGCTATTTACAAAGTGAGACGGATTCTATATAGGCCGAATACAGTCTGTGTATACTGTCACTTCTTGCTATATGTGGTGAAACTGTATGATCACAATTTACTGGTTCCCCATACCCTACAATCCAAGGAATGCTATTTTTTTGTAGATTTAATGTTATTTGATGCATGTTATAATGTTGATTTCCGCACATTAGTCTCCACAGGAAACTCGTCGTTAACCAGTATTCCTATCCAAACTTTCTTTTCGTTGACTTCTGGGACTCGAGTCAAAAGTAATCTGACAGCAACAGCACTTTTACAATCCCGGAATCGAGCTTGGATAATAGCACCAAGTATTTCAGGGATTTAGAATCAATCCCATCTATAAATCATATGCCAACTTCCTGATCATCATTCAGTTGGTATAGATTGCCGATTCAAGTCTGATAAACAAGAGTTTCCCGTTCGCCTGGCCAGTCTCCAAATGCTTCACAATTACATCGTGTTTGGGGAATTATTACAGGTCTTGGGGCTTCAGTAGAAAATATTTTTTTTATTCAGTCTTCGAATTTAATTCACGTGTGTTATTTCATAGAAGTTCGCCCAATGCTCAGCAATCACGTTCGCCTAACTGTGGTTTTATAACACAAGGGCTGAGCTTCAGTTGAACAAAGTACTTCAGTAACAGACAGAGAGCTCAGAGAGCAGGGTTATTGTCTCTGTCTGAGCTGGACTGCGCGTTTCCCGATGTCTGCACTCGCTTTTCTTTCAGCACATTTCCTGCTTCAGCACCACGGACAGCGCTCCAGTTCCCGACCCGCCCTGTTTTAACCCTTACTTTGTCGGTTCCCTTCCTCAGTTTCAACAGTTCAATTTGCAAGTCATGCAAAATTAAAAGGTTAACATCTATCACAAAGCAAAAAAAAAGCCATCAAAAGGTTAACATCAATCGCGAAATGTGTGAAAAAAATCCATCTCAATAGTACATATAAATGATAATGATAGGAGTTACTTAGCATGTGCCCCTTGCCTGAGGGTGCTGCACCATTTACATTTAATTAACGACGAACACCATGAGCCTCCCCTTTATTTTGACAGTAAATGCTGTTTTTATTTTAATTGGAGTAGCCCAGTGGAAACTCCGAACTGCTTTTGATCCATGCTATAGTTGATTTGGTTAATGCTTGAAGTAGAGAACGGGTGATCCTATATATAGTAAATGCTTCCACTAGGTAATTATTCTTTGGGAACTTGTCAGAAGACATAATAGTGTCACAAGCATTTTCTTTAAAAAGAACAATCACAGAATGTAGGCCATGATGGTTAGTATCTGGTCTCCCTCCATTCCAGCCAGCAAAACCGTCCCCCTCAATAATAAGTATACCGTTTTGGATATGGTTGAGGGGGACAACCTACCAGGGGAAAGCCACATTGGCCAGGTCTCTGGCACTGAGCCTGGCCCAGTGGCTCAGAAGGGAAGGGGGGAGAATAGGAGAACGATAGTGATAGGAGATTCAGTGGTGAGAGGAACAGACAGGAGATTCTGTGGTCGCGAACGAGACTCCCGGATGGTATGTTGCCTCCCAGGTGCCAGGGTCAGGGATGTCTCGGACCGAGTCTACAGGATTCTTAAGGGGGAGGGGGAGCAGCCAGAGGTCATGGTACATATCGGTACCAATGACATAGCGAGGAAAAGGGATGAGGACCTGAAAAGCGAATATAGGGAGTTGGGTTGGAAGCTGAAAGGCAGGACGAGCAGAGCAGTATTCTCAGGATTGTTACCGGTGCCACATGCTAGTGAGGCTAGAAACAGAGAGCGAGTGCAGCTGAACACGTGGCGACAGAACTGGTGTAGGAGGGAGGGATTCAGATATGTGGATCATTGGGATACCTTCTGGGGAAGGTGGGACCTGTACAAGAAGGACGGGTTGCATCTGAACTGGAGGGGCACCAATATCCTGGGCGGGAGGTTTGCTAGAGCTTTTCGGGAGGGTTTAAACTAGTTTGGCAGGGGGATGGGAACCGGAGCTACGGATCAGTGGATGGGGTAGCTGTTGAACAAGCAGATACCGAGTGCAGAGAGTCTGTGAGGAAGGTTAGACAATTGACAGGGCAAAGTTGCAGCCAGTATGATGGGTTGAAGTGTGTCTATTTTAACGCAAGAAGTGTCAGGAATAAGGGTGATGAACTTAGAGCATGGATCAGTACTTGGAGCTACGATGTTGTGGCCATTACGGAGACGTGGATATCACAGGGGCAGGAATGGATGTTCCGGGGTTTAGATGTTTCAAAAGGAATAGGGAGGGAGGTAAAAGAGGTGGGGGAGTGGCATTGCTAATCAGGGATAGTATCACAGCTGCAGAAAGGGAGGTCGTCGAGGAGGGTTTGTCGACTGAGTCATTATGGGTGGAAGTCAGAAACAGAAAAGGAGCAGTCACTTTGTTGGGAGTTTTCTATAGACCCCCCAATAGCAACAGAGACATAGAGGAACAGATTGGGAGGCAGATTTTGGAAAGGTGCAGAAGTAACAGGGTTGTTGTCATGCGTGACTTCAACTTCCCTAATATTGATTGGAACCTCCTTAGTGCAAATAGTTTGGATGGAGCAGTTTTTGTCAGGTGTGTCCAGGAAGGTTTCCTGACTCAATATGTAGATAGGCCGACTAGAGGGGAGACTATGTTGGACTTGGTGCTTGGCAACGAACCAGGCCATGTGGCAGATCTATCGGTGGGAGAGCATTTCGGTGATAGTGATCACAACTCCCTAACCTTTACTATAGTCATGGAGAGGGACAGGAGCAGACGGGATGGGAAAATATTTAATTGGGGGAGGGGAAATTACAATGCTATTAGGCAGGAACTGGGGAGCATAAATTGGGAACAGATGTTCTCAGGGAAATGCACTACAGAAATGTGGAGGTTGTTCAGGGAGCACTTGCTGCGACTGCTGGATAGGTTTGTCCCGATGAGGCAGGGAAGGGATGGGAGGGTGAAGGAACCTTGGATGACAAGAGATGTGAAACAACTCGTCAAGAGGAAGAAGGAAGCTTACTTAAGGTTGAGGAAGCAAGTATCAGACAGGGCTCTAGAGGGTTACAAGGTAGCCAGGAAGGAACTGAAGAATGGACTTAGGAGAGCTAGAAGGGGACATGAAAAAGTCTTGGCGGGTAGGATTAAGGAAAATCCCAAGGCGTTCTACACTTATGTGAGGAACAAGAGGATGGCCAGAGTGAGGGTAGGGCCGATCAGGGATAGTGGAGGGAACTTGTGCCTGGAGTCGGAGGAGGTAGGGGAGGTCCTAAATGAATACTTTGCTTCAGTAATTCACTAGTGAGAGGTACCTGGTCGTTTGTGAGGACAGCGTGAAACAGGCTGATATGCTCGAACAGGTTGAGGTTAAGAGGGAGGATGTGCTGGAAATTTTGAATGATATGAGGACAGATAATTCCCCGGGGCCAGACGGGATATACCCAAGGATATTACGGGAAGCGAGGGAAGAGATTGCTGCACCTTTGGCGATGATCTTTGCATCTTCACAGTCCACTGGAGTAGTACCAGATGATTGGAGGGTGGCAAATGTTGTTCCCTTGTTCAAGAAAGGGAATAGGGATAACCCTGGGAATTATAGACCAGTCAGTCTCACGTCGGTAGTGGGCAAATTATTGGAGAGGATTCTGAGAGACAGGGTTTATGATTATTTGGAAAAGCATAGTTTGATTAAAGACAGTCAACATGGCTTTGTGAGGGGCAGGTCATGCCTCACAAGCCTTATTGAATTCTTTGAAGATGTGACAAAACATGTTGATGAAGGAAGAGCAGTGGATGTGGTGTATATGGATTTTAGCAAGGTGTTTGATAAGGTTCCCCATGGTAGGCTCATTCAGAAAATAAGGAGGCATGGGATACAGGGAAAGTTGACTGTCTGGATACAGAATTGGCTGGCCCATAGAAGACAGAGGGTGGTAGTAGATGGAAAGTATTCAGCATGGAGCTCGGTGATCAGTTGTGTTCCACAAGGATCTGTTCTGGGACCTCTGCTCTTTGTGATTTTTATAAATGACTTGGATGAGGAAGTGGAAGGCTGGGTTAGCAAGGTTGCCGATGACACGAAGGTTGCTGGAGTTGTGGATAGTGTGGAAGGCTGTTGTAGGTTGCAACGGGACATTGACAGGATGCAGAGCTGGGCTGAGAAGTGGCAGATGGAGTTCAACCTGGAAAGGTGTGAAGTGATTCATTTTGGAAGGTCGAATTTGAATGTGGAATACAGGCTTAAAGACAGGATTCTTGGTAGTGTGGAGGAACAGAGGGATCTTGGGGTCCATGTCCGTAGATCGCTCAAAGTTGCCACCAAAGTTGATAGGGTTGTTAAGAAGGCTTATGGTGTGTTGGCTTTTATTAACAGGGGGATTGAGTTTAAGAGCCGCGAGGTTATGCTGCAGCTCTATAAGGCCCTGGTTCGACCACACTTGGAATATTGTGTTCAGTTCTGGTTGCCTCATTATAGGAAGAATGTGGAAGCTTTAGAGAGGGTGCAGAGGAGATTTACCAGGATGCTGCCTGGATTGGAGGGCATGTCCTACGAAGAAAGATTGAGGGAGCTAGGGCTTTTCTCATTGGAGCGAAGAAGGATGACAGGTGACTTGATAGAGGGGTACAAGATGATGAGAGGCATAGATAGAGTGGATAGCCAGAGACTTTTTCCCAGGGTGGAAAGGGCTATCACCAGGGGGCATAATTTTAAGGTGATTGGAGGAAGGTTTCGGGGAGACGTCAGAGGTAGGTTCTTTACACAGAGAGTGGTGGGTGCGTGGAATGCGCTGCCAGCGGTGGTAGTAGAAGCAGATACATTAGGGGCATTTAAGCGACTCTTGGATAGGTACATGGATGATAGTAGAATGCAGGGTAGGTAGTTAGTTTGATCTTAGAGTAGGTTAAAGGTTCGGCACAACATCGTGGGCCGAAGGGCCTGTACTGTGCTGTACTGTTCTATGTTCTATTTTCTATCTAAAACAAGTCTGCTGATGAAAACAAAAAATGCTGGAACCACTCAGCAGGTCTGGCAGCATCTGTGAAAAGAGAAGCACAGTTAACGGTTTGGGTCAGTGACCTTTCTTCGGAACTCACGGATGTAGGTGAGAAGAGACTGGACCAACGGAGAAAAGATAGAGTCTAGATAGGAAGAAATAAGTTCAGTGGGACAGGAGCAGGCTGACACAATGGGTCTGCCGGGACAGTCCCGTTTGTGGATTTTGGGAAGGAGGTAGAAGCGGGCTGTCCGGGGTTGCGGGACTATGAGGTTGGAAGCTGTAGAGGGAAGATCTCCAGAGGAGATGAGGTCAGTGACAGTCCTTTGGACGGTGGCTTGATGTTCGGTGGCCATGGTCCAGAGGGAGGTAGGAAGAAGTGTCTGTGAGTTGGTGTTGAGCTTCTGCAAGGTAGAGGTCGGTACACCATACAACAGCAGCACCACCCTTGTCTGCAGGTTTGATGACCATGTCGGGGTTAGACCTGAGAGAACGGAGTGCCTCAAGTTCAGAGGGGGACAGGTTAGAGTGAGTAAGGGGGGCAGAGAAATTGAGATGACCAATGTCTCGCTGACAGTTTTCAATGAAGAGATCAAGAACGGGTAAGAGGCCAGCGGGAGGGGTCCAGGTAGAGGGAGCATGCTGGAGGCGGGTGAATGGGTCTGCTGGTCGGGGGGAGGACTCCTGATGTCTGCTGATGATATTGTTGACCTCTTGTTCATTACCCAGGCCTCTGACATATCTCAACTCAATGCTGCAATAGTGTTAAATTCACACTCTCTTGTCCAAAACAAATATAATCAATTTTAAGTATGTGCATCCTAATTACAATAAGTGCAAGGAGCTCATGGACTTCTTTGTCACTAAGATTGAGAACATCCCATCAGCTGCCTCTGCCGCCTCCCTCCCTTCCACTAACACATCAGGTCAAACCTCCTCTGACATTCACCTCTCCACGGTCATCCACCTGGGTGGGACTGCTCTCACCTGTCTCCAGTGTCATCAATCTAATCATAGCCAAACCATCACTTGCAATAGCTTCTCTTCCCACTCCCACACCATTCATTACCTTTGGTGCCCTGCAAAGATTTATCCTTGGTCTCCTCCTATTTCTCATTACATATTACCCTTCAACAATATCATCTGAAGGCACAGTTTTCACATGTAGGTTGACAACACCCAGTTCAACCTCACCACCACCTCTCTCAACTCCTCCACTGTTACTAAACTATCAGACTCTTTTTCCAACATCCAAAACTGGATGAGCAGAAATTTCCTCCAATTAAATACTGGGAAGACTGAAGCCACTGTTTTCGGTTCCTGCTCCAAATTCTGTTCCCTCGCTACCGACTCCAAGCCTATCCCTGGCAACAGGCTGAGACTAAACCAGACTGCCATCTTGGTGTCATATTTGACCCCAAGATCAGCTTCTGACCACATATTAATGCCATCACTAAGACCACCGATTTCCACTTCTGTAACATTGGCTGACTTTGCCCCAGCTCACCCTCAGTCATGCCTTTATTACCACTAGTCTTGACTATTCTAATACACTCCTGGATGGTCTCCCACATTCTACTCTCTGTAAATTTGAGGTCATCCAAAACTCTGCTGCCCATGCCTTAACTTGCACCAAGTCCCATTCACCTTTCACCCCTGTGTTCGCTGGCTTGCATTGGCTTCCGATCAAGCAATAACCTAATTTTAAAATTCTCATCCTTGTTTTCAAACCCTCCATGGCCTCACCCCTTCCTATCTCGGTAATCTCCTTCAGCCCTACAACCCTTTGCGATATCTGCACTCATCTAATTTTGAACTCTTATACATCCCTGATTTTAATCGCTCAACCATTGGTGGCCGATCCTTCAATTTCCTAGGCCCGAAGCTCTGAAATATCCTCCTTACCTATCTTGGCCCTTCTATCTCACTTGCCTCCTTTAAGTCATTCCTTAAACCTACCTCTGTGACCAAGCTGTTGGTCACCTGACCAAATATCACCTTATGTGGCTGGTGTCAAATTTTGTTTTATCATGCTCCTGTCAATGGCTTTGGAACTTTTTATTACATTAAAGGTGCTATACAAATGTAATTTGTCAGTGTTGTTTAGAAGAGTTTTGAGCATCATAGAATGGAAATATATAATTTCCCTGTATCATTTTTAGATAAAAATATGTTTCAGTTATTTCTTAAATATAACGTTTCTTCCACAGGACATTATTTTGACCACACTTGATGGAGAGTATTTAGGTTTCAGACTCTTAGATTGAAAGTCTCTTTGCTTTGCCATCATCATTTTCAACATTACATGAGTTCAAGAGGAAAGCATTGCCTACAATTTGCCACTGAAATAGTAAACTCAGTCCAAAAAGCAATATTTCTTTTATGACAAGGGCAGTAAAGATACATTTTCAGTAGGTGATACTTTTCAGAAGTTAGGGTGGGTAAAAATAGGTAAAAAATTGGATCAGAGTAGAGGAATCTCATATCAGCAAGTCAGTAATAACATTCTCACCTTTGAGACAGAAAGTTGTGGGTTATTGCCCCACTATCAACATAATCGAGGCTGATATTTCAGTGCAGTCCTGACGGGTACTGCATTGTTGGAGGTGCCATCTTTCAAATGATATGTTAAACTGTGTATCTGTCTGCTTGTTCAAAGAAGAGCAGGGAAGTTATTTTAGTCTGGGTGTCATGAAAACCCCATATGCCAAATGAGAAATATTAATTTCATCGGTTGGAAACTTACATTAGACTTTGAATGGAAAAAGTCCTCCAGTTAATTTTAAAAAACTAGCTGCCAAGACAGCCACTGCAATTTGCATCTGAAATACCAAGCGATTGAATTGGAGACAAAAGTCGAACAAGAAGCCCAACCAGAATAATGCATTGCCTAACTGAGTAGATTATGCAGATCGTCCTCGTTAGTGGGACAGTCAAAGCATCTGTGAAAAGAGAAGCAGAGTTAACGTTTCGGCAGCTAGTTTTTTAAAATTAACTGGAGGACTTTTTCCATTCAAAGTCTAATGTAAGTTTCCAACCGATGAAATTAATATTTCTCATTTGGCATATGGGGTTTTCATGACACCCAGACTAAAATAACTTCCCTGCTCTTCTTTGAATCTAATCGCTCATGGAATGTGGGCGTCACTGGCTAGGCCAACATTTATTGCCCGCATTGCCCTTGAGAAGGTAGTTGTGAGCTATCTTCTTGAATCACTGCAGTCCTTGGGGTGTAGGTACAGCAACTGTGCTGTTAGGAAGGGAGTTCCAGGATTTTGACCGGGGGACAGTGAAAGAACAGCGATATAGTTCCAAGTCAGGATGGTGTGTGGCTTGGAGGGGAACTTGCAGGTGGTGGTGTTCCCATGCATCCGCAGACCTTGTCCTTTTAGGTGGTAAGGGTCGTGAGTTTGGAAGGTGCTGTCGAAGGAAACTTGGCAGGTTGCTGCTGTGCATCTTGCAGATCAGGGTTGTCCAACCTTTTCATATGGGAGGCCTCATTGCAATTTTTGTCTTACATAGGGAACTGTGAGACAATTTTGGAAAGATAAATGCATTAAAAATGTAGCTTATGGTTAATCAAAACAACAACAACTGTGTATTTTTGTGAAGAAGCTTTAAATGAGAAGATTAATTTATTGACTTACTTTCTCAACACTATATAGGACACTGCTTTAGTGAGCTACCTAGCATTTTTAACTTGCACAAGTAGTCAATGTTTGCCACACACTAGTTGTAGCAATGCGGAGTGTTCCAGATAGATGTTATTCTGTCAGGGAGTGATCTTGATCACTCTTTCCCCCTGTCTCTCTCTCTCCCTGTCTCTCCATCTCTTTCTATCTCTCTGTCTGTCCCCTTTCTCTCTGCCCCCGTCTCTCTCTGCACCCTCTCTCTCTCTTACCCCTCTCTCTCTGTTCCCCCCCTCTCTCCCTGCCCCCCTCTCTCTTTGCCCCATCTCTCTCTGTTCCCTCCACTCACTCTCTCTCTTTGTTCCCCCATCTCTCTGTGTTCTCCTCTCTTTCTGCCCCTGTCTCTCTCTGCACCGTCTCTCCCTCTTACCCCTCTCTCTCTGTTCCACCTCTCTCTCCTTGCCCCTCTCTCTCTCCCTGCCCCTCTCTCTCTCTTCTGCCCCAATTCTCTCTGTTCCCTTCACGCTCTCTCTCTTTGTTCTCCCTCTCTCTCTCTGTTTTCCCCTCTCTCTATCTCTCCCCCTCTCCCCCCCCCCGTTCTCTCACTCTCTGTTCCCCTCTCTCACTCTCTGTTCCCCCATCCCCCCCCTCTCTCTCTAACCCCCTCTCTTTCTCTCTGACAGTTGCAGGGAGCGGGAGTGCTCAGAACAGTAGCTTTGTGGTTGCCCAGTTTTAAAAATAAATCGCACTGTCAGTTTCACAGCTGACATCAAGAACAATGTTTTCCCTCCTTTGGACAGATTCGAAGTTTTCCGGCGGGCTTTTCCAAAAAGTCAGAACCTGCTGGAAAACCCTGAATTAGTCCAAAGTGGGAAATCGCTGTTCCCAATCCGAGTACCTGTCAGTTGTGAAACTGACTCCGCAATGTTTTTAAAAAGCTAGTCTGAAAGAAGAAGACAATAAAAAAAATTCTCATCCCTGAAATAAATCCGTGGGTCAGATGGAAACCATTCCCAGGCCAGATCCTGACCTGAGGGCTGTATGTTGGATAACCCTGTTGTAGATGGTACACATTGCTGTCACTGTGCATCAGTAGTGGAGGGAGTGAATGTTAAAGATGGTGGATGGTGTGCCAATCAAACAGACTGCTTTGTCCTGGATGGTGTCGAGCTTTTTGAGTGATGTTGGAGCTTCACTCTTCCAGGCAAGTTGAGAGTATTCCATTACACTCCTGACTTGTGCCTTGTAGATGGTAGACAGGCTTTGAGGAGTCAGGAGGTGAGTTACTAGTTGCAGAATTCCCAGACTCTGACCTGTTATTGTAGCCACAGTACTTACATGGCTACTCCAGTTCAGTTTCTGTTCAATGGTAACCCTCTGGATGTGGATAATGGGGGATTCAGTGATGGTAATATCAGGAGACAATTGTTAGATTCTCTCTTGTTTGAGATGGTCATTGCCTGACACTTGTGTGGCGTGAATGTTTCTTGCCACTTATCAGCCCATGCCTGGATGTTGTCCAGATCTTGCTACATATGGACACGGGCTGCTTCAGTATCTGAGGAGTTGTGAATGATGCTGAACATTCAGCAATCATTAGCGAACATCCTCACTTCTGACCTTATGATAAAGGGAAGGTCTTGATGAAGCTGCTGAAGATGGTTGGGCCTAGGAAACTAGCCTGAGGAATCTCTGCAGTGATGTCCTGGAGCTGAGATGATTGATCTCCAACAACTACAGCCATCTTCCTTTGCACTAGGTATGATTCCAACCAGTGGACAGATTTTCCCCCGATTCCTATTGACTCCAGTTTTGCCAGGACTCCTTGATGCCATACTCGGTCAAAGGCTGCCTTAATGTCAAGATCAGCCACCTTCATCTCACCTCTGGCGTTCAGCTCTTTTGTCCATGTTTGAACAAAGGCTGTAATGAGATCAGGAGCTGAGTGGCCCTGGTGGAATCCAAACTGAGCATCAAAGAACAAAAAACAGTACAGCACAGGAATAGGCCATTCGGTCCTCCAAGCCGAAGCCGATCATGATGCCTGTCTAAACTAAAACCTTTTGCACTTCCGGGGACCGTATCCCTCTATTCCCATCCTATTCTTGTATTAGTCAAGATGCCTCTTAAACGTTGCTATCGTACCTGCTTCCACCACCTCCCCCATTATTGCAGGTTATTGCTCAGTAAGTGCCGCTTGATAGCACTGTTGACGACACCGTCCATCACTTTGCTGATGATTGAGAGTCGACTGATGGGGTGGTAATTGGTCGGGTTGAATTTTTCCTGCTTTTTGTGCACAGCACATACCAGGAGAATTTTCCACATTGCTGGGTAGTTGCTGGTGTTGTAGCTGTACTGGAACAGGTTGGCTAGTGGCGTGGCTAGTTCTGGAGCACAAGTCTTCAGTATTATTGCTGGAATATTGTCAGGGCCCATAGCCTTTGCAGTATCCAGTGCCTTCAGCTGTTTCTTACATTGAAACATAGAAAATAGGAGCAGGAGTAGGTCATTCGGCCCTTCGAGCCTGCTCCGCCATTCATTTTGATCATGGCTGATTATCCAACTCAGTAGCCTGTTCCCGCTTTCGCCCCATACCCTTTGATCCCTTTGGACCCAGGAGCCATATCTAACTCCTTCTTGAAAACATACAATGTTTTGGCCTCAACTGCTTTCTGTGGTAGCGAATTCCACAGGCTCACCACTCTCTGGGTAAAGAAATTTCTCCTCATCTCAGTCCTGAAAGGTTTACCCCGTATCCTTAGACTATGACCCCTGGTTCTGGACTCCCCCACCATCGGGAACATCTTCCCTGCATCTACCCTGTCAAGTCCTGTTAGAATTTTATAGGTTTCTATGAGATCTCCCCTCACTCTTCTGAACTCCAGTGAATATAATCCCAACCGACTCAATCTGTCCTCATACGTCAGTCCCACCATCTCAGGAATCAGTCTGGTAAACCTTCGCTGCCTCCCTTGATAGCAAGAATTTCCTTCCTCAGATAAGGAGACCAAAACTGCACACAATATTTCAGGTGTGGCCTCACCAAGGCTCGAATCCTCTCGTTATAAAGGCCAACATACCATTTGCCTTTTTTACCGCCTGTTGCACCTGCATGCTGACTGGTGTCTGAGAACACCCAGGTCTCGCTGCATATTCCCCTCTCTCAGTTTATAGCCGTTCAGATAATAATCTGCCTTCCTGTTTTTGCTATCAAAGTGGATAACCTCACATTTATCCACATTATACTGCATCTTCCATGCATTAGCCCACTCACTCAACTTGTTCAAATCACCCTGAAGCCTCTCTGCATCCTCCTCACAACTTACCCTCCCACCCAGTTTTGTGTCATCTGCAAATTTGGAGATATTACATTTAGTTCCCTCATCATTAATGTATATTGTGAATAACTGGGGTCCTAGCACCGATCCCTGCGATAACCCACTAGTCATTGCCTGCCATTCAGAAAAAGACCCGTTTATTCCTATTCTTTGTTTCCTGTCCGCCAACCAATTTTCTATCCATCGCAATACACTACCCCCAATCCCATGCGCTTTAATTTGACACGCTAATCTCTTATGTGGGACTTTGTTGAAAGCCTTCTGAAAGTCCAAATAAACCACATCCACTGGCTTCTCTTCATCTACTCTACTAGTTACATCCTCAAAGAATTCTAGTGGATTTGTCAAGCATGATTTCCCTTTCGTAAATCCATGCTAACCTTGCCTGATTCTACCACTGTTCTCTAAGTGCTCTGCTATAAAATCTTTGTTAATGGACGCTAGAATTTTCCCTTCTACCGACTACAGGCTGACTGGTCTATAATTCCCTGCTTTCTCGCTACCTCCCTTTTTAAATAGTGGGGTTACATTAGCTACCCTCCAATCTGTAGGAACTGTTCCAGAGTCTATAGGATCTTGGAAGATGACCACCAATGCATCCACTATTTCTAGGCCACTTCCTTAAGTACTCTGGGATGCATACCATCAGGCCCTGGGGATTTATCGGCCTTCAATCCCATCAATTTCCCCAACACCATTTCTCTACTTATACCGATTTCTTTCAGTTCCTGTCTCTCACAAGCCCTGTGTTCCCCCACATTTCTGATATGACATTTGTGTCCTCCTATGTGAAGACAGAACCAAAGTATGCATTTAGTTGGTCAGCCATTTCTTTCTTCCCCATAATAAATTCCCCTGTTTCTGACTGTAAGGGACCTACATTCGTCTTCACCAATCTTTTTCTCTTCACATACCTATAGAAACTTTTACAGTCAGTTTTTATGTTCCCCGCAAGCTTGCTCTCCTACGCTATTTTCCCCTTCTTAATCAATCCCATGGTCCTCCTTTGCTGAATTCTAAATTGCTCCCAATCCTCAGGTCTGTTGTTTTTCCTGGCACATTTATATGCCTCTTCCTTGGACCTAATGCTATCTCTAATTTCCCTAGTAAGCCATGGTTTGTTGACCTTTCCTGTTTTACTTTTGCGCTAGACAGGGATAAACAATTGTTGCAATTCATCCATGCGCTCTTTAAATGTTTGCCATTGCCTAAGCACTGTCATCCCTTTAAGTAACGTTTCCCAATCTGTCATGGCCAACTCACGCCTCATACTTTCGCAGTTTCCTTTACTAAGATTCAGGACCCTTGTCTCAGAGTCAACTACGTCACTCGCCATCTTGATGAAGAATTCTATCATATTATGGTCACTCGTCCCCAAGGGGTCTCGCACCACTAGATTGTCAATTATTCCTCCCTCATTACACAAATACCCAGTCTAGGATGGCCTGTTCTCTAGTTGGTTCCCCAATGTATTGGTCCAGAAAACCAGCCTAGAATTCCTCCTCTACGGTATTGTGACTAATTTGATTTGCCCAATCTATATGCAGGTTAAAGTCACCCATAATTACAGATGTTCCTTTATGACATGCATCTCTAATTTCCTGTTTAATGCCATTCCCAACATCACCACTACACTTTGGGGGTCTATATACAACCCCCACTAAAATGTTTTGCCCCTTAGTGTTTCTCAGCTCTAACCATACAGATTCCACATCGTCAGTGCTAATATCTTCCTCGCTATTGCCTTAATTTCCTCTTTAACCAGCTATGCAACTCCACCGCCTTTTGCTTTTTGTCTGTCCTTCCTAAATACTGAATTTCCCTGGATGTTTATTTCCTATCCCTGGTCACCTTGCAGCCATGTCTCCGTAATCCCAACTATAACATACCCGTTTACATCTATTTGCACGATTAATTAATCCACTTTATTGATATCACATGGAGTGAATTGGATTGGCTGAATACAGGCATCCTTGATGCTGGGGACCTCAGGAAGAGTCCGAGATGGATCATCGATCTGGCACTTCTGGCTGAAGATTGTTGCAAATGCTTTAGGCTTTTCTTTTGCACTGATGTTCTGGGTTCCCCCCTTCGCTGAGGATGGGGATATTTGAGCCTCCCTCTCCTGTTCGTTGTTTCATTGTCCGCCATTATTCATGACTGGATGTGGCAGGACTGCAGAGCTTAGATCTGATCCATTGGATGTGGGATTGCTTCGCTCTGGCTAGCACATGCTGCTTTCGTTGTTTTGGCATGCAAGTAGTCCTGTGTTTTAGCTTCACCAGGCTGACATCTTTAGGTATGCCCGGGTGCTGCTCCTGGCATGCTCTCCTGCACTCTTCATTGAATCAGGGTTGGTTCCCCAGCTTGATAGTAATGGTAGAGTGTGCTATATGCCGTGCCATGAGTTTACAGATTGTGGTTGAATACAATTCTGCTGCTGCTGATGGCCCACAGCGCCTCATGGGATCCTTCCTGGATGGATCCATTCTGACTAATCAGGTTGATAGGTTGATGTAATTGAATAAAGAGATGGAGAAGATCATTTTTTAAATTCACTATTGTTTACAGAAAATTTAGTCCTATTGTATATTTTAGATAATATAATTTGACCAAGTAAAATGAAGATTCCTCTTGGACTTTCTCCGAAGACATATTCATGTCACAAGCACATTTAAAAAAAAATCTTTGAATCTAGTTTGTGATAATTTATACTACAAAGCTGGTCTATAAATCTGTAGTAGTGAAGAGTCTTGGTGCACCTCAGAGAGATAGGATGTCAGATTGCTCCTGTGATACTCCATACATAGGTTCTGCAATCCCATCCACACAGGGAACATTGAAATCATTTATACAATTCTTAGATAAACTTGTGAATTGGTGGTAATTTGTGTAAATGTCAGATATTGCATTTTAACTTTGACAGAATTATCTGGAGATTTCTCTTTTCTAGAATCTATTGCACAATGAACAGATAAAAGGCTGATGAACAAAACTGAGGCTCTTGGAATGAGCAGAATGGGTCAGTGTCAGCTTGGATGAAAAAATTGGATTAAGGACAGAAAGCAGTGAGTCTTGATAAATAGTTGTTTTTCAGACTGGAGGATGGTAAACAAGGGCCAGTGCTGGGACCACTGCTTTTGCAATATATATAAATGACTTGGATACTGGAATACGGTGTAACATTTCAAAATTTGCTGATGATACCAAATCTAGCGGTGTGGCAAATGGGAAGGATGATATGATCGACTGCAACAGGACATAGGCACATAGGAACAGGAGAAGGCCTTTCAGCCCATTGAGCCTGCTCCACCATTCAATTAGATCATGGCTGATCATCTACATCAACACCATTTTCCTGCACTATCCCCACATCCCTTGATGCCATTATTATCCAGAAATCTATCAATTTCTGTCTTGAACATGCTCAATGATTGAGCTTCCACAGCCTTCTGGGGTAGAGAATTCCACAGATTCACCACCATCTGGGTGAAGACATTCCTCCTCATCTCAGTCTTAAATGGCCTACCCCTCATTCTGAGACTGTGTTTCAAGGTTCTACACTCACAAGGTAGGGAAAACATAGATCGGCCAGGAGAATGGGCAGACAAGTGGCAAGTGACGTTTAATACTAAGAAATGTGAGGTGATGCATTTTGGCAGAAGGGATAGGGAAAGGCAATATATACTTATGGTAGAGTTCTAACGAGTGTGCAGGGACAGAGAAATCTGGGGTTTCATATGCACAGATCTTTGAAGGTAGCAAGACATACTGAGAGAATATTTAGCAAAACATATGGGATTTTGAGCTTCAGAAATAGAGCTATTGAATACAAAAGCAGAGAAGTTATGTTCAACCTTTATAAAGCTCTGGTTAGGCCATAACTGGGGTATTGCGTCCCATTCTGGTCACCACATTTTAAGAAGGATGTGAGGATGCTTGAGAGGGTGCAGAGGAGATTTACCAGAATCGTTGGAATGATGGGGGATTTTAGTTACAAGGTTAGGTTAGAAGCTGGGGTAGTTCTCCTTGGGGCAAAGGAGATTGAGGAGAGATCTGATATCGATTTGCAAGATTAAGACGGGTTTAGATAAGGTAAGCAAAGAAAAGCTGTTCCCATTATTTGATGGAACTGGAACTCGGTGACACAATTTAAGATTTTAGGCAAGAGATATGGCAGGATCGGGGGGGTGGTGGGGGTGTAATGCGAGTGATAATGACCTGGAACTTGCGCCTGTGAGGGTGGTGGAAGCAAAGGCAATCAATGATTTCAAAAAGAAATTAGATAGGTACTTGAGAGATAGAGTTGGGGAATGGGACTGACTGGATTGCTCTATAGAGAGCCAGAATGGACTCTGTGGGCCAAATGGCTTCCAACTCTGCTGTAATGACTCTCCCTATGAGATCAGGCAGGAAACTGATCTCTAAATTCTAGGATCCATTTATTGCTATGTATGCAGAAAATACAATACTAATTAAAAGTACCTGAGAGACTCCTAAGAGAATGCTTGAATGAATTACCTTGGGAGCCTTTCATACCACATTTAATAAAATCAATAACAGGCTATTTGTGCCAGCATGGTGGAGCATTGGTACAAAATCATAGAAGTTATAAAATCGAAACAGCCATTTGTTCCAACCAGTCCTTGCCAGCTTTTACCCTGCACATGAGCAAATAGTCCTAATCATGTTTACCTACCCTGTTTTCATATCCCTTTATCCCCCTTTTCTTTACCCACCTATCCAATTCAATCTTGAATATTGATATACGACCTACAAACATACATATGAATATATTTATTAGGAGCAGGAATAGGCCACTCAGCCCATCAAGCCTGCTCTGCCATTCAATAAGATCATGGCTGACCTGATTGTAACCTCAATTCCACATTTCTGCCTGCCCCGGATAACCTTTCACCCCCTTGCTTATCAAGAATCTATCTACCTCAACCTTAAAAATATTTAAAGCCTCTGCTTCAACTGCCTTTTGAAGAAGAGAGTTCCGAAGACTCACGACCCTCTGAAAAATAAAATTCTCCTCATCTCTGTCTTAAATGGATGACACTAGTTCTAGATTCTCCCAGAAGGGGAAACATCCTTTCCACAGCTACCCTGTTAAGACCCCTCAGAATCTGATATGTTTCCATCAAGTTGCTTCTTACTTTTCGAAACTCCAGCAGATACAAACCTAGCATGTCCAACCTTTCCTCATAAGACAACCCACCCATTCCAGGTATTAGTCTGGTAAACCTTCTCTGAATTGCTTCCGGTGCATTTAAATCCTTCCTTAAATAAGGAGACCAGTACTGTACACAGTACTCCAGATGTGGTCTCACCAATGCCCTGTATAGCTGAAGCAAACCTCCCTACTTTTGTATTCAATTCCCCTCGCAATAAACAATAACATTCTATTAGCTTTCCTAAGGACTTGCTGAACATGCATATGAACCTTTTGCGATTCATGCACGAGGACACCCAGATCCCTTTGCATCTTAGAGCTCTGCAATCTCTCACCATTTACAAAATATGCTTCTTTTTTATTCTTCCTGTCAAAATGGACGTTTCACATTTTCCCAAATTATACTCCATTTGACAGATCTTTGCCCACTCACTTAACCTATCTATATCTCTTTGTAGCCTCCTTACGTCCTCTTCACAACTTACTTTCCTACCTATCTTTGTGTCATCAGCAAATTTAACAACCATACCTTCAGTCCCTTCATCCAAGTAGATGGAGGAAATGCACTGGATGTAGTGTATATGGATTTTAAGAAAGTATTTTACAAAGTATTACAGCTTATAAGAAAATATTAAGAAGTTTGGAATTACAGGGTCGATAGAAAACTGAAAGACAAATTGGTTAGAAGGAAGAAACTGGAGAGCAGGAGCTTTGAGCAGATTTTCAGAGTGGCTGGAAGTGGAAATTGTACTATGGTCAATGTTAATGCATCTCAATAGTTTCATACATCACAGTAGTCTCATATACAGCAGGATATATATAGTATGCTGGAGACTAAATCAGCCCTTAAATTGTGGCAGAAATAATGGCAAATTAATGGCACTCCCAATTATTAGCTCATAAAAAATTCAGCAATTTGTGATGAGATATGCCATGAGTTCCGATTCCTCACAAATTACTGGATGATTTGCTGCTCTCCTCCATTATTGTCAACTAAACCAAAACAATTGCAACCTCACCATGAGCCTTTCTACTCAAATTAATTGTGTATCATGAAATTGCTGGTCTTGCACTGGTAATGTAAATTCATCTCTCCTCAGCCATGTGGGGCTGGTAATTCATGTCATATGGACCCTGTTAATAAACTGATTTATGGTCCTGACATGACACTTTACTTTGGAGACATAGGAAAGGAGCAGTGAAAGTGTGGAGTCTCACCCCAGCAGGCAGTGAATTGGTGCGAGAGGTTTATAAACATTTTAAAATTTATTTTTAATTTTTTTTTTAAATTTTATTTATTTTTATCTGCCTTTGCAGATTTTTTGTGTCAGTCTTGCCATCCACGCTCCTGTTAATGTTGCTTCGACAATCAGAAATGCAAATTAGATAACACTGTGTCATGCACGGAAGGAGCCGTGATGAGATAAACAATGAAATCGGAGAATTATGAAGTTAAAAATTCGATTGTTAAAACTAAATCACAAGAACTTGTACCACAGTCAAAATGGAGTAGTAGTCATGTGACCCTTTTTGTACTGGAAATAAAGAAACTTGTCTGCCAAGATGGAACTCATTAACCTCGTCTGAAATAGCTCGGGGGAGAACCCCTTTGAAATTGAAAGGAGGACTATCACATATTAATGAATCTTATTGACATGAATGGATTAACAAAGGATGCTGAAGACAGTCTGACTCAGAGCCAAAACCAGGATGGATGAGTGTAAATTAGCAACATCATAACAGAATAGTACCCATTCAAACATTAATCGATAGCCATAATTATCATATCCTGGCCCATTGTGTGATCACAACAGAGGAGAGGACCATTCACCTCCTAACAGATATTCCAATGTGAGAGATTTTTGCCTTAAAAGGTAGCCCTCTGGGGAGAGATAGAGGGAGATCAAGCCAACAACTTCAGAAAGCTGTCCGGCTGTGGAAAGGGATCCAGCCAAGCAAGAAGAAGCCCTGCTGCTAATTCTACACTTCAACTTGCTTCACCAGAGAACTGAATGTGACCACCATCTCTAGTCTGAAGTCTTAATCACCCGAAATCTACCTCAACAAGTTCAAGGCTACGAACACCCAGGCTTGCACCTTTAAAAAATATTGTCCTCCTTAGAAGATTCAACAGGTTTACTGTAAACCACAAACGTCTATCTTGCAGTGTACTACATCCTACCCTTTCTCTCTATCTATTTTTGTGCATGTGTGTGTGTGAGTGAATGTGTGTGTGAGTGAGGTTGCGATCATTTCATGAATTGTGTAAAAACTATTACTTATATTTATTAACCTATGAGAAAACCGATCATGTGTCTGTTCATTTAATCCTAAAAAAGACTCAGAGACGAACTCATCATTTTAAACAAAACACAATTGCAGTCAGTTGGGAGGTGAACAGTGGGAATGACCCACATTCCTTACCACCTGTCCATAACAATGGTATTTCCTTTTCTGTCCTTAATTTTAATTGGTAAGGAGATATACCATTGTGCATGATGTTCATGAGGTTGTAGATGCAACATTATCAATTTTCAGCGTCAATATATTGTGCAAGGTGAAGAGAAGAGGTACTTGAGACACTGGATTCACCATTCCAGCAATTTCCGAGTGTAAATTGAACACATACATTGGAGCCTTCTTCAAATGTGCATTCATCAAATAGATTTTCAGCAGTGAAAAAGTAACAGAAAATGTTACTAGCCTAATTTTAGTCTGCATGTGTGATAATCCACATTTCAAACCATGAATTAACAGTAAGGGTGTCCCAACTGCAAACAATGCACCCACTTCTGCTTGAACAAAATGCAAGAACAGGAAAATTTCACCAAGATATGGCATGATTAGTAACAACAGCACTTTGCTAAACCATTTCCTTAAATTATCTGAAGTGTTCTCCTGGATCAGGTCCAAAGTGTAAAGAGGGAACTTGGCTAACTGTTTTGCTTTAATTGGACGGTTTATAATTTTATATATTCAAACGTTGTGTGCTCATCGTGGATGCCAAGTAAGGTAAATGACTTTTTTTCATGGTCTGTCAGGAGAGCTTGTCAGATCATATTGACCTATATAGTAAAGGCATCTGCATTTTCCTTTACATTCTGATCAGTGAAAATGCACTCAGAAAACTAAAAAAGAACTTTATGCCTGATAGCGATGAACTTTCTTGAATTTTAAGATAGCTACTAAAATCTACTCAAAAAGCTTGTTACATAACTGCTATAAACAGCAAGAAGCAGGGGCAGCACAGTGGTGCAGTGGTTAGCACTGCAGTTTCACAGCTCCAACAACCCAGGTTCAGTTCTGGGTACCGTCTGTGCAGAGTTTGCAAGCTCTCCCTGTGACTGCATGGGTTTCTGCCGGCAGCTCTGGTTTCCTCCCACTGCCAAAGACTTGCAGGTTGAGAAGTAAATTGGCCATTGTAAATTGCCTATGGTGTAGGTAGGTGGTAGGGGAAAGTGGGGATGTGGTAGGGAGTATTAAATGGGTGGTTGATGGTCAGTACAGGCTCATTGGACCGAAGGGCCTGTTTCAGTGCTGTATCTCTCTATGACTCTAAGAAGTTAATTACAACTACAGTACAACTTCAAAGTCTTTGAAAGCTTCCAGTAAATTCTACTAAAAGCTACATATTACAAGAACAGAATGATGCTAGAAATGCAACTGAGAAAGACTAGTCCCTGTATGTATAAGATTTTAAAATGTCTGTGTGACAAGTGGCTGAAGGTGTAAGCTAAAGCAGTACAGTAAAAGAAACAAAGCATCTGAAAACAAAATGAACAGGTTAACCAATTGCAAATGTCCTTAACCAAACAAATTGATGGATTGTGAAATGAACACTGAAAAGGAAGTGTAAATTAGTGTGGGTGAATTCAATGTTAAATCAGGCACAGAAAGCCAAATAAAGAGAGGGAATAAAAGACTGCATTAAGAGAGACAGAGAAAAAAATCAAAAGGAGAATTTAAAAAAAGTTACCAACATTTTACTCTTTAACATTTTTAAGATCACCAACAAATAATACCTGAAGGAATGAAACTTCACACTTTTGAGTGCCAGAGAGGTTAATTGATAGTAATTAACAATTACTATTAATAGGCAGAGACTGCTGGAGTTGTTTTTGGAGATACAGCACTGAAACAGGCCCTTCGGCCCACCGAGTCTGTGCCGACCATCAACCACCCACTTATACTAATCCTACAGTAATCCCATATTCCTACCACATCCCCACCTGTCCTTATATTCCCCTACCACCTATCTATACTCGGGGCAATTTATAATGGCCAATTTACCTATCAACCTGCAAGTCTTTGGTGGTGGGAGGAAACCAGAGTACCCGGCGAAAACCCACGCAGACACAGAGAGAACTTGCAAACTCCACACGGGCAGTACCCAGAATTGAACCCGGGTCGCTGGAGCTGTGAGGCTGCGGTGCTAACCACTGCTCCACTGTGTACCTATCACAACCTCTGCATCACCAACTCGTTCTTTCACACTAAACCCTGTCACCAGGTTTCTTGGAGGCACCCAAGATCACGTCGTTGGCACCAGCTGGACCTCATCATCACAAGGCGAGCCTCTATAAACAGTGTTCAAATCACACGCAGCTTCCACAGTGTGGACTGTGACACCGACAACTCCCTGGTGTGCAGCAAGGTTAGACTCAAACCAAAGAAGCTGCATCACTCCAAGCAGAAGGGCCACCCGCGCATCAACACTAACAGAATTTCTTATCCACAGCTGTTAAATAAGTTTCTAAATTCACTTGAAAAAGCCCTTCAAAAAACTCCTACGGGGGATGCAGAGACCAAGTGGGCCCACATCAGAGACGCCATCTATGACTCAGCAATGACCACCTTTGGCAAACGTGAGAAGCAGAATGCAGACTGGTTTCAATATCACTTTGAAGAGCTGGAACCTGTCAATGCTGCTAAGCGCATTGCACTGTTGAATGACAAGAAAGCCCCCAGCGAGTTAACAACTGAAGCACTTAAAGTAGCCAGAAGCGCTGCACAAAGAACAGCCAGGCGCTATGCAAATGACTACTGGCAACACCTATGAAGTCGTATTCAGCTGGCCTCCGACACCGGAAACATCAGAGGAATGTATGATGGCATTAAGAGAGCTTTTGGGCCAACCATCAAGAGAATCGCACCACCCCCCTCCTCAAGTCCAAATTAGGGGACACGATCACTGACCAATGCAAACAAATGGACCGCTGGGTGGAGCACTACCTAGAACTATACTCCAGGGAAAATATTGTCACTGATACCGCCCTCAATGCAGCCCAGTCTCTGCCAGTCATGGTTGAGCTGGACGTACAGCCAACAAAATCGGAACTCAGTGATGCCATTGATTCTCTAGCCAGTGGAAAAGCCCCTGGGAAGGACAGTATTACCCCTGAAATAATCAAGGGTGCCAAGCCTGCTATACTCTCAGCACTCTACGAACTGCTTTGCCTGTGCTGGGATGAGGGAGCAGTACCACAGGACATGCGTGATGCCATTATCATCACCCTTTATAAGAACAAGGGTGACCGCGGTGACTGCAACAACTACCGTGGAATCTCCCTGCTCAGCATAGTGGGGAAAGTCTTCGCTCGAGTCGTTTTAAACAGACTCCAGATGCTGGCTGAGCGTGTCTACCCTGAGGCACAGTGTGGCTTTTGAGCAGAGAGATCTACCATTGACATGCTGTTCTCCCTTTGCCAGCTGCAGGAGAAATGCCGTGAACAACAGATGCCCCTCTACGTTGCTTTCAATGATCTCACCAAAGCCTTTGACATCGTCAGCAGACGTGGTCTCTTCAGACTACTAGCAAAGATCGGATGTCCACCAAAGCTACTAAGTATCATCACCACATTCCATAACAATATGAAAGGCACAATTCAGCATAGCGGTGCCTCATCAGACCCCTTTCCTCGGCTGAGTGGCATGAAACAGGGCTGTGTTCTCGCACCCACACTGTTTGGGATCTTCTTCTCCCTGCTGCTCTCACATGCGTTCAAGTCTTCAGAAGAAGGAATTTTCCTCCACACAAGATTAGATGTCAGGTTGTTCAATCTTGCCTGTCTAAGAGTGAAGACCAAAGTACAGAAAGTCCTCATCAGGGAACTCCTCTTTCCTGACGATGTTGCATTAACATCTCACACAGAAGAGTGTCTGCAGAGTCTCATCAACAGGATTGCAGCTTCCTGCAGAATTTGGCCTAACCATCAGCCTCAAGAAAACGAACATCATGGGGCAGGACGTCAGAAATGCCCCATCCATCAATATCGGCGACCACGCTCTGGAAGTGGTTCAAGAGTTCACCTACCGAGGCTCAACTATCACCAGTAACCTATCTCTCGATGCAGAAATCAAGAGAGTGTGGGAAAATGGCGCACTGACATCAAACACAAAAGACCGAGTGTATCAAGCCTGTGTCCTTAGTACCTTATTCTACGGCAGCGAGGCCTGGACAATGCATGTCAGCCAAGAGTGACGTCTCAACTCATTCCATCTTCGCTGCCTCCAGAAAATCCTTGGCATCAGGTGGCAGGACTGTATCTCCAACACAGAAGTCCTCGAGGCAGCCAACATCCCCAGCATATACACCCTACTGAGCCAGTGGCGCTTGAGATGGCTTGGCCGTGTGAGCCGCATGGAAGATGGCAGGATCCTCAAGGACGCATTGTACAGCGAGCTCGTCACTGGTATCAGACCCACCGGCCGTCCATGTCTCCGCTTTAAAGACGTCTGCAAATACGACATGAAGTCTTGTGACATTGATCACAATTCGTGGGAGTCAGTTGCCAGTGATCACCAGAGCTGGCGGGCAGCCATAAAGGCGGGGCTAAAGAGTGGCGAGTCGAAGAGGCTTAGCAGTTGGCAGGAAAAAAGACAGAAGCGCCAGGAGAGAGCCAACTGTGTAACAGCCCTGGCAACCAATTTTATCTGCAGCGCTAATGGAAGAGTCTGTCACTCTAGTATTGGCCTTTATAGCTACTCCAGGCGCAGCTCAGCAGACCACTGCCCACCTCCAGGCGCTTACCCATTGTCTCTCGAGATAAGGAGGACAGAGAGAAGAGAATTAATAGGGTACTTGCATTTGTAACAACAAAATGGAACAGAACAGAACTATGGGCTACCTGTAAAGAGGAGATAGCTCACTTACAGTTGAGGTCGATTCCCATGATGGGGAATGGTAGGACAAACAAAGTCAGAGATCCCTGGATAAGGAGAGATAGAAGGCTGAATTTTGTTCTCCCCATGCTTCGGGGTCTGTGGACATTGAAGGTGCCTCTAGGAAAGGACCGCCATGCACCCCAACGCCAGGAGGGCCCGGCCTGATATTACTGGGGCTGCGAGGCCTCGTGGCGGCCCGCCTGCCACTTGGCAATGGGACTCCAACTTGAATATTTAAATAAATTAAAATGAATAAATTAATGACACTCACATCACCGCTTGATGTCCTAGTGCGACCTTCGGCCCAGTGGCCAGCACTTCCGTGCCTTCAGATCCCCAGTGCCACACTGGTGGGAATGGGTGAGGAGGTATGTTTATCAGTGAGGGGGGTGGGGCAACGGGGTCAAATTAGCATCATGGGTGTAGGGGATGGTGTGAAGGGTTTAAAGTTTGTGCAGTTTGTGGGGCGCAAGGTCAGATGGACAAGGTAAGTGTTTTGGGGGCAGGGCAAATAATTAATTTCATTGTTATTGTGGGGGGTTGTGGGAGTGGGGCAGAAGAAATGTCTTTATTTATTTTTACTTACTTTACCTTTAAATATTTAAATTGCCCAGTGGGGCTGAAATCCCTTTAAAGATGGCGTCAGTGCCTGCACACAGACAGCTGACGCCATTGCTGGGTGAACCACCTGCTCTCTCCATGTGATCGAGGAGGGGCGGGTGGCCCGGCTATTTAAATGAGCCACCAAACAGAAGATTTTGGCGGCACTGCAACATGTGGCCTGTGCGGGCAGGCCGTCATTTTTATCGCCTGCCGCTGGCACAGAAAATTCAGCCCAGGAGTAAGATGAAGCAGAAAGTAGGGACAGATGTCAGGTTGACAATACAAATAAAAACCAGGCTGACTATAAGAAGTTCGGAAAGGGAATAAGAGAAGCAAAGAGAGAGCAGCGACTATCAAATGGAATTTATAAGTATTTTACAGACATATAAGTAGCAAAAGGGTAGTAAAAGGTGCAGTGGGGCCAATTAGGGTCCAAAAAGGGGATTTATGAATGGAGGCAGAGGGTATAGCTGAGGTATTAAGTGAGTACTTTGTACCTGTTTTTTTGAAGGAAGAAGATGCCGCCCAAGTCATAGAGAAAAATCAGATTGTTGGGACACTGGATCAGCTAAAAATTGATAAAGAGGAGGTTTTAGAAAGGCTGGCTGTACTTAAAGTTAATAAGTCACCAGGACCAGATCAGAAGCATCCAAGGATACTGAGGGAAGTATGGGTGAAAACTGTGGAGGCATTGGCCAGAATCTTCTAATCCTCCTCAGGTACAGGAGTGGATGCAGAGGACTGGAGAATTTCAAATGTTACACCCTTGTACAAAAAAAGTCGTAAGAATAAGCCATGTAACTACAGGCCAGTCAGTTTAACCTTTGTGGTGGGAAAATGTTTAGAAATGATAATCCAGGACAAAATTAACAGTCACTTGGACAAATGGATTAATTAAGGAAAGCCAGCATGCATATGTTAAAGTAAATCATGTTTAACTAAGTTGTTTGAATTTTTTGATGAGGTAACAGAAAGGGTTGATAGGGTCAATATGGTCAATATGTCGTGTACATGGACTTCCAAAAGGTGTTTGATAAAGTGCCATATAACAGGTTTATCAGCAAAGTTGAAGTCCATGGAATAAGCGGGAAAGTGACAGTGTTGCCATCTTGAGAAATACAGAACCCAAACTGAAGAGTTATAAAAATTGACATTTCCTTTAAAAAGTGGACAATGTGCTGCAAAATGGCTACTGAAGGTCAGATGACCTGGCCCTGTATATTCAAACTGTCTTACTGTCTGTCAGAAGAAAAGGATACATTCCAAGCTAAGAGATGTCAATTACACCCGTCTTGAATGCAGCAAGAGACATTCCTAATTGAATGGGTTCTTCTGAAACAAAAAGGCGTGAAGTAGCCACATCCTGGTCCATTGTCAGTCATCACAGATAGAGGCCCTGCGTCTCCTAACAAGAGGCAATATGTGAATGATTTTGACCTTAAAACATATCTCTCTGGAGAGAGAGGGGAGATATCACAACAACAGTACAAAAGCATGTCAAGCCGAGAGCTGTGAGAGATCCAGCAAAAACCACAGAAGGAGCCCTGCTGTAAATTCTACACTTCAACTCAGTGCAACATAGAACTGAAAGTGATCACCAATTCCAGACAGAAGTCTCAACATCCAGAAAAATCTACAAAAAACCCAGGCCTGCAACTTTAAAAGGAGAAACTGTCCTCTGGGAAGATTCAACAGGTTTACCGTGAACCTCGAACACCTACGTATCTTGAAACCACTTACCCTTTTCCTCTCTATCTATCGATTCTTGTGTGTGTGTGTGTGTCTCTGTGTGTCTGTGTGTGTGTGTGTGTGTGTGTGTGAGTGAATGCATGTGTGGATGCAGTTGCGACCATTTCGGGAATGAAAATTGTTCAATAAATAGTTAATCTTCTGTTTTAAAGCTACAGGACAACCTGTCACTGTCTGTTTATTTGACAAATAAAACACACTACTCGGGTTAAAACCCTAGTAGTGGTCAGTTGGGAGGTGAACAGTGGGAACCACCCACTCCCCTTATCACCTTGCTGTAACAGGCAGCATGGATACGAAGTTGGCTGAGTAACAGCAAACAGAGAATAGTCGTGAATGGTTGTGTATTGGACTGCAGGAAGGTCCCCAGGGGTTGGTATTAGGACCACTTCTTTTCTTGATAAATGAATGACCTTGACAAGGCAGAATTTCACAATTTGTGGACTACACAAAACTTGAAAATATTGTGAACTATGTGGAGGATAGTGAAAGACAGTCTGGTAGAATGGGAGGACACATGGCAGGTTAGATTTAATTGAGAGAAGTGTGACGTGATTCATTTTGGTAGGAAGAATGAGGAGAGGCAATATAAACTAAAGGATACAATTCTAAAGGGGGTCCAGGAGCGGAGAGACCTGGATGTTGGGGGGGCGGGGGTTGAGGGGGAGGTCTGTGGGGGAGGGTGGGGTCCATGTGCACAAATCTTTGAACTTTGCAGGAGAGGTTGAGAAAGCAGTTAATAGGGCATACAGGATACTTGGCTTTATAAATAGAGGTAGGGAGTACAAAAGCAAGGAAGATAAGAACAAAAGGAATAGGAGCAGGGATAGGCCATTTTGCCCCTTGAGCCTGCTCTGCCATTCAATAAGATCATGGCTGATCTGACTGAAGCCATAAAACCACATTCCTGCCTGTCCTCCACAACCCTTGACTCACTTGTAGATCAAAAATCTGTCTAACTCAGACATGAACATATTCAATGACCCAGTCTTCACTGCTCTCTGAGGTAGAGAATTCCAAGTTTAATAACTCTCCACGAGAAGAAATTCCTCCTCATCTCTGGCTTAAATGAGAATCACATTATTTTAAAGTTGTGTTCTCTGGTTCTAGGTTCTCCCATGAAGTGAAACATTCTCTCAGCCTCTACCCTGTCAAGCTCTTACATGTTTCAATAACATCAGCTCTATTCTTCTAAAAGCCAATTGGTATAGGCCCAACCTGCTCAATCTTTCCTTATAACACAGCTCCTTCATCCGAGGAATCAGCCTAGTGAACCCTCTCTGAACTGCTTCCGATGAAAGTATATCCTTCCTTAAATAAGGAGACCAAAACTGCACACAGAACTCGAGGTGTGCTGTCACCAACTCCATGTACAGTTGTTAGCAAGACTTCCCTACTTTGATACTCCAACCCCCTTTCAATCAAGGCCAACATTACATTTGCCTTCCAAATTAATTGAAGTACCTGCATGCTAACTTTTGGTGAAGTTATGGTGAACCTTCATCAAACACTGGATCGGCTTCAACTCGAGTATAGTGTCCAATTCTGGTCTCCGCACTTTTGGAAGAATGTGAAGGCATCAGAGTGAGTGTAGAAAAGATTTACGAGAATGGTTCCAGGGATGAGGATAGACTGAAGAAATTGTGGCTGTTCTTTACGGATAAGAGTAGGTTAAGAGAAGATTCGATAGAGGTATTCAAAATCCTGAGGGCTCCGGACAGAGTCGACAGGGAGAAATTGTTCTCATTGGTGAAAAAGTTGAGAACCAGAGGACACCGATTTAAGGGTAAAGAAGCAAAGGTGACATGAGGGAAGCTTTGTATAGCAGTGAGTGGTTCGGATCTGGAATGCACTGCCTGAGAGTGTGGGGGAGGAAGATTCAATCGTGGCTTTCGAAAAGGTATTGGATAATTATCTGGAGAAAAACTTGGCAGGGCTATGAGGAAAAGACGGGGGAATAAGTAGCACCAAGTCTAGCTTGATAAAGTACTGCAGTGACAGAGTATGTAACTTGGGGAATATGGTCAGTCAGGGAATTCGACACAGCCAGGGAAGAGGTGCTGCTCTGCTCTTTTACAAAACCAGGAGCAGTCTGAGTGAGGGAGTGGGAGACAGTGCGAGCTGGCAGCGACGGAGACAGAAACTGATAAATCAGAGCAGGAAAGACTGGACCTTCCAGAGAAAGCAAGGAGTGACATCAGAGGATAATGGGTCGGTGATTGGTTGGGAGTTTGAAACAGTTTTTTTCTCTCTAATCTTGGGCTGCTGTTTAAACAAGCAACAGGAAACTATAAAGTACTGTATTGAATTTGCAGCTTAGATTAATTAATAAAATTCCAATCAGGCTATGTATAACAGTAAGTGAATTAATAAGATTATTAGAACAGAGCAGAGCCAGAGGCATTCATTAAAATTAATAGTATATACAACTAGATTCCAAAAGTGGGAACAGAGATGTTTTTCTGAGATCATGGATGGGCAGCTGCAACCTACTGCTTGCAATTCCTGCACCATGTGGGAACTTCAGGACACTTCACGTGCCTTGGGGGCATCACATGTATTGGAAGTGTCTCCAGCTGCTTCAGCTTGAGCTCAGGCTTTCCAAGCTTGAGAGGCAACTGGAGTCACTGCGGAACATCAGGAATCAGGAGAGTGCCCAGATCGTTCCAGGAAGTGGTCACTCCACAGACAGTGGGAATTCAGGATAGTAGATGGATGGCCATCCAGAAAAGTAGGAAGAGGCACGAGGTGCTGGAGTCTTTGGGGTGCGTGCCACTCTCAAACTGTTGGGAGTGATGACAACTTGAATGTGTGCAGTTCACACCATAACACTAATGGACAAGGGACTGCACAGGAGGGAACAGCTAAGAGTAGAAATACAGTCGTTGTAGGTGATTTCATAGGTGGGTGGCAGACAGGCATTTCTGTAACCGTCATCATAAGTCCCACCTGGTGTATTGTCTCCCTGGTGCCAGGGTAAAGGGCATCATGGTGAGGGTGCAGAATATTCTGCAGGGGGAAGGAAGTGAGCCTGAAGTTGTGATACATGTTGGTACCAATGACATAGCAAAGGTCCTACGGTCAGGTTTTCAGGAGCTAGGAAGGAACTGAAAAAGTAGGGCCTCAAAGGTAGATTACTCCCATGCCAAGCACCAGCAAGCGTATTAATAGGAAGATAGGGAGGATCAATGATGATTGATGCATGGTGCAGGAGGGAGGGCTTTAGATTCTTGGGGCATTGGGACCAGTTCTGGGGCAGAAGGCACCCATTCAAAAGGGTCTGGTTGCACCTTACCAGGACTGGGACCAATGTCCTCACATGATATTTCACTAGTGTGGTGTTGACCCTCAAACTAGGGTTTCAACTGATGTGGTGGACAAAAGACACCTGCACGAGATACTTCGTATAAACACTTTTATCGATACTTAAATCACTTATTAAGCTACTCATTATTTCACTTGTTAAACTACTTGTTACTTGTTACAATAAATCACAAGACTCATGGCTTGGACTTAAATACTACCCATTGTGAGGCGAGGTGATCAGTCCATCTCCCGATGGGTTCTCTTCACAGAATTCCGGACTCAGGATTCCTTTACCCAATGGTTGTTCCTGCAGGTCTTCGCTGTGGAGGCTCCTAGCCTCCCCTTTTTATCCAGTTGCTCCCAGCATCGAGAATGTCCTTAGTCACGTACACCCATGACTTGGAGTCATCCATTTGCTGAGCTACTAGTTGCAAGACAAAATACATCTGCTGGCCTGGTTCATTTTTTACATCCTTGTCTAGCAACCTTCGCAACCACAGCAGTCTCACACATCTTATCACACACCGCCTATTCAGCAGGCTGGGTTCATTAAACTGCAACTGCAGTAGTTTCACAGTCCTTGACCTTGTGTAAGGCTGGCTATTTTTCCCTTCATGCTCTGCAGATGCTTAGCTGTTAGCCATCCGGCTACAGTCCCCCCTTTGATCCATTAAGCATTAGCGAATTGGATCATAAAGGAGCCCTGATCATACCCCAGCAGATATTCAAGTCCATGCCGTGTTACATTTAGTTATATCTATCATTTGTTCGTGTTTTCGCACATACCAGTCCATTTCCAACTTCCCTTCCATTTCAACTTTCCAACATTTAGACATTGTTTACAAGGGGCATAGATTTAAGGTAAGGGGCAGGAGGTTTAGAGGGGATTTGAGGAAACAAAATTTCACCCAGAGGGTGGTTGGAGACTGGAATACACTGCTTGAAGTGGTGGTAGAGGCAGGAACCCTCACAACATTTAAAAAGTATTCAGATGAGCACTTGAAATGCCATAGCATACAAGGCTACAGGCCAAGTGCTGGAAAATGGGACTAGAATAGTTAGGAGCTTGATGGCCAGCACAGGCACAATGGGCCGAAGGACCTGTTTCTGTGCTGTATAACTCTATGACTCTATAATCATAGTATACATTTGATACATCAAAATCACAATCATACCAATAATGACAATGTGTGAAACAATTCTTATTCACGGATCTATCTGTATGTTGGTATCCCAATTCAAAATATCATCCCAGTTGGTTACTCTAATCGTTTCAATCTTTCATTAACTCCATCTTTCCTACTCTGGTTGGTATTTGTGGATTGAAACAGAAGGTACTGTTACTCACTGGACAAGCCCGATTATGTCCATACCGGTACTCCTTCGCTGTGGTGGTTAAACAATATCTCCCCTTTCCCATATAGACCACATGAGTTATCCCTGACAACGCTTTCCTAGTTTCCTAGTTTACATGGTGCAATTCACAGTGGCATTAAATTCACATATATAGGATGAGGACATATGACCACCTGGTTTTCCAGACAACACTTAGACAATGTTGTTCCAACAATCTCTTTTCCAATTTCCATAACATAGGGTAAAATATCATAGTATTTTATGTAATCTTTTCCCCTTATCACTAGTGTGGGTTGGGAGAGTTTAAAATAAATTGACAGGGGGATGGCCACCAGCATAGAGAAGTAGGAAAGAAGAATATGGTACATAATATGAGAATGTTGGATAGTACTAAAGAAGGGAATAGTATCATATCAGGTAGGAGCAGACTACGAAGGATTATGAAGAATACAAAGACAGGTTCATAATGCATGCATTAAAGTTGGTGAGCTACAAGCACAAATAGCCATGTGGGAATATGATATAACGGTAATAATGGAAATGTGGTTTAAAAATTGTGAGGACTGAGCATTTAATATTCAAGGATACAAAGTGTTCAGAAAAGATAGAGAAGGTAGCAGTATGCATTTAGGAAAACATTGTAGTGTTGGAAAGTGAGGACAAGGACAGAATCCATTTGGTTAGACTTAAGAGTCAAAAAGGGGATGATCACACTACTAGGGGTATTCTATAGGCCTCCCAATTGTGAGAGAGAGATAATTGAGCAAATCTGCAGGGAAATCACAGAGATGTGCAAGAACTATAGAATGGTGATATTAGGGGACTTTAATTACCCAAATATTGATTGGGATAATGTTAGAGTGAAGGGAAAGCAAAGAAGCGACAGCAATTTCTGAAATGTGTTCAGGAGACCAGTATGCTCTCAGTCCAACTAGGAAGGAGGCATTACTGGATCTGGTGCTGAGGAATGAGGTGGGCCACGTAGATCAATTGTCTGTGGGGGAACACTTGGGTAAAAGTGATCATTAGCTTTGTAATGGAGAAGAGCAAGGAACAATCTGAGGTGGAACTTCTAACTTGGAAAAGGACTAATTTCAAGGGAATGAGAAGGGATCTAGCCAGTGTAAAATGGAACCAAGGATTGACAGAAAACCTATAAGGGAGCAATGGGTGATCTTTAAGGAGGAGACGTTTCAAGTATAAGCTACTTACATTTCACCAAAGGTGAAAGGTAGGGGAACCAAAGCCAGGGCTCCTTGGATGATGAGAAAAATAGAGAATATGATGAAACAAAAAAAGAGAGGGTGTGAGATGCATGTCAGATGAATTCTTCACCTACAACAAGGCCAAATACAAGAAGTTGAGAGGGGAACTGACGAAGAAAATACAACTCGCAAAGAGAGAATTTGAGAATAGACTGGCAGTTAACATAAAAAGGAACACAAAAATCTTCAACTGGCATATAAGTAGTAAGTGGGTAGCAAGAGGTGGGGTGGGGCCTATTAGGGACAAAGGGGATGATATATGCTGAGAGGTACAGAGCAAGGCTAGAATATTTAATGACTGCTTTGTATGGGTGTTTACTAAGGAAGAGGATGCTGACAAAATATCGGTAGAAGCCGAGATGGTAGAGGTAATGGATGGAGTGAAAATTGATAGGCAAGATGTACTGGAAAGGTTGGTTATGCTTAAAGTGGATACGTCACTTGGTCAGGATGGCTTGCATCCCAGGTTGCTATAGGAAGTGGGAGTGAAGATAGTGGAAGGGCTTACCATCATCTTCCAATCTTCCCTAGATATGGGGGAGGTGCTAGAGGACTGGAGAGTGACAAATGTGACACTCTTTTTCAAGAAAAGGTGTAAGGACAGTCCTTGCAACTACATGTCAGTTCGCTTAACACCTGTGGTGGGTAAGGTATTTGAAACAGTAATCAGGGAAAACAAATCAACAGGCACTGAGAGGTTTGAATTAATTAGGGAGATCCAGCACGGATTTGTAAAAGGCAGATCATGCTTGACTAATCTAATTGAATTTTTTGATCAAGTAACAGAGAAGATTGATGAAGGGAAAGCAGTATATGTTTTCTTTGTGAAATTAAGGAAGAATTTGACAAAGTACCACATAAAAGGCCGGTTAACAAAACTGAGACTCATGGAATAGGAGGGTCAGTGTCAACTTGAGTAAAAAACTGGTTTAAGGATAGAAAATAATGTTGCTGAGGATCTGTAACCACTGAGACATGTAGCTTCTACTGAATAGGAGCAGCTGGCATTGGCCTTAGAGGACAGCAATACTTTAACATGCTCTCTTTTGTCCTTGCAGGAGAAACAGGCTCATAATGTCCGCAAGAAGGCCCAGATGGGAGTAGGGGTTCCCTTCCTTCATGTTATTACTGCCATGGAGGAGGGAGCCATGGACATCGCCAAGGTCACAGACAATGAGGCAGTCAGGCAAGGTGAAATGTGCATCCATGGTGGAGATATTGATTAGAGAGTGCAACACATTCATTAAGGGGATGCATTGCAATTCATCCGATAGGGCAGCATACTGAAGACCTAGTTACATTGGGAAGCCTCAGCACTTCTGTTCTCCAAGGCTCGCTGTCATGATCTCTTCCTGTGACTCCCACAGATGCAGACATTAAGGTGATGAAACCAACTCCCTCACCATCACCATCACCAGGCTAACAGCAGCTGCAGGTGAGCTCAGATCAAGCATCTTCACACCTCAACCATTCCAGATACAGTCACCTCAGTGTGTCCTTGCGTACAATTATATAGAGTGGCACTGGGTGATGAGCGTGTTACTAGTGCGCAGGAAGAGGTGCCAGAGCAGAGTCAGCTGTGGGCAGTCCCACTTAGAGAATGGTGACAGATACAGCCCTCCTGAGCTGGACACAGATGCAGGGCCTCAGGAGTCACAGGAAAGGAGGCTATAACTAGACCAGTCACAGCAGATGTGCTCCCACACATTGGAGTTCCCTAAGGAAGTACAGGGTCATGGGCTGAGAATGTGGGAGTCTATCCAGCTCATGAATGTGAACTTCTCCATGGAGAGAGTGGCCAGCCTCATGGAGAGCCATGTGTGGCAGCACTTGGAATGCATGCAGAACAACATACGGACATTCATAGGTTGCATTTGACACCATGTAGCCTTGATTGTTCAATGGCACTAATGGCGCTTCTCTTCAGCCATCTGGAGTGCCATCCAAGGGTTGAGGCAGTCACCGAGAAGGGTGAGGTTGCCTCCCCTCATGGGGTGCCATCATTATCATCGGCTTCCTTGGCTCCTCCATACATCAAGGCCCAGCGACGGAGGCTGCCCCTGCAATGATGCAGTTACAGCAGCCTCTGGAGGTGCATCTTAGCCACTGTGTCGGTCAGTGCACTGAATGGGTCACTTGGGCGTCTTCGACTGTAACTGTGCAGTTTTCCTTTATGAGCACCATCTAAATATTGACACATGAAGCCAAATGTGTGAGCCTCCTTTTATGAATGGCCGGAAAAGGAAGGATGTCTGAAATGGTCAAGATGAGCAAGGATCTACCTGGTAATCAAGCTGCTGTATACTTCCAGCATGCTCTGCTTTTATTTTGGCTTTCCACCATTGAGGTTTGATTTTATTTCAATTCATTTTCTTTTCTTCCTTACAGCTAATTTTGATTTAACTTCCCTATAAATGACAGGAACAGCTGTGGCATATATCCGATATATACAATGATGTTGCATTATCTGTGGAAATCTATAATGGCCACCCTGATGAGATTGCCAGATAGGAATAGAGGTCAGAGACTTAGCCCTATAGTGTTGTAGCGAAGAGAAGAGGATTGAGCAGAAAGCCCCACTTCCCAAGACCTTGGTGTATCTGGTCCACGGACCACATTACATTACCCAATTACTAGTGGCCCAGTAACATTGCAGCTAGTTATAATTGTGACTAATTGTAAAGGAAAACTGTTGAAAAAGTAAAAGCAGTTTACATGATGTAATTAATGAAAATATATGTCCCTTATCAGTGTTGAATGCCTGCCAAACACTTAGGGCTGAATTTCCGGGGCCCCCACTGAAGATGGGAAAAGAAGTGGGGCGGGGTGGGGGTTCCTGAAAAATACTGATGCCAGGCAGTGTGCCGATTTCAGGGTGCCAATCCTGGCATTAGCAATAGTGAGCAGTGTGAGGGGAGGATGTGACAGGAATCCTGCTCTCCCTTCAAATCAGGCGAACTAAACTTGTGAAAAATCTCACTCAGAGCTTGTGGCAGGGGGAAAGTGCGATATTTAAAGGGATGCACAGGTTATAGAAACTGTCAGTTTCAGAACAGCTGGGGGGGTGGGGGGAGGCGTAAATAGTGGGGAGCCAGTCATGGCTATCCCTGGGCATCACCCTGGCCCAATAAGAGGGTCAACAGGGCAGAGAGGGACTGGGCACATGGTAAGGGGTGCCCTTGGCACTGCACAGGTGGCATGGAGAGTGGGCACTCAGCGCCCAGGCTTTGAGCATGGTTGGCACCCCCCCCCCTCCCCAAGCACCAGGGGGGCAGAAAAATAACTGATTATCTGGTCATTGTCACATTGCTGTTGTGGGAGCTTGCTGTGTGCAAATTGGCTGCTATGTTTCCTATATTACAACAGTGACTCCACTTCAAACGTTCATTCTTGCTTTGGGACATCAAAAAAGATAAAAGTCTTTTTTCTATCATTGACTGTCTATAAATGGGCACATCGGGACTTGTACAATGTGGAGTATTGAGAAACGGAATTAAAGAAATAGATGCAGGCGCAGCTGCTCACTTCAACAATAGCACCCTCCAGTCACAAAGATCCAAGCAGAAACTGGAAGAGAAGACTAATACTTATCTCTTCAGACATTCCTCACATTGCTGTCTGCCCCTGCAGATCAGAGGGCCTACGTGTTGGTCCAGTTGTTGGAGCTGGAGGACTGGAAGGTCTGGGAATGGCCTTTTTGGGCCTTAGGTACAGATTTGTCATTAGCCTCCAAGTATAGTAGGTACAAGGGCTATGCTGCCTTTAATGGGAGCCCCAGAAGTCAACATAAAGGGGCGTAGATTAAATATATGAGTCTGTGCCTCTGTTTCCATTGCCTTGTGCTTAGAGAATATATATCCCCAGATGCAAATCAGAAGAAAATTAGCCTGATATATGATGTCAGACCCCATTTTAATGTGAGAAAATGGTAACTTGATGTTTACATTTTAATTTGCATGTCCTTTATAATTAGTTTTGGAGGCTTCATTTGTTAGAATAGATTGTGATTTACATTTTTTTAAAAACACATTTTATTTCTTATCTTTCATTTTGATAGTGATTAATGATCTCTGAAGTATGCTCTAGGGCTGTTTCACAGGGCTTCTTGCAATAACTAGCACTGAGTTCTCGGGCACCTTGCACAGATGCAGCAGGCACGCAATGCCAGCTGGCTCTGACATCCTGAGTTGACAAACCTGAACCATCCACAAAAGTTACACTCAATATTCAATAGAAATAAAATCACCACCAAAATAATTAAACGGAGAAGTACCTGAACTATAACTGATTGCAATGCAAAATATTGACAAATAAAGAAACTAACCTTTAGTTGCATCTTTATGCACTAAAGCCACTCAGAAATAGTTCACTCATTAGTAATGGTGGAAGAAAAAAAAAGCAGCCCCCAGGAAAAGGAAAAGTATTGGCGGTACTATACACCAAAAACTGTTGAAAGATTAAAATAATAATTACAAATATTGGGTAGAATTTTAACTGCCAAGCGGATACAGGCTCAGTTGCAGGTGAGGGTTTAAATCCCCTGAAAGTGATGCCAGGTGGGGAACCTGACACGATCCCGTCCACGTCAGGGTTTAACCTGGATGGATTTACAGGCGAGTAGGGGACTCCCATGGAGCTGTCAGGTAAGTAATTACAATATTCAAAGAGGCTATTATCTCAGGATTTAACACAGCATTTCACTTTAACAGCCAGAGCATGGGTTTCCCGAGCTAACTGCAACTCGCCAGGGTCATGAGGCGAGGTCACAGTGTGGAATATTTCTTTAGTGAAACTGACAGGCTGGGGAGCCTTTGACCAGTGAAATTGAAGAGCTCCAGCCATGGCCAGGTGAGAGGCTGCTGTTCACAGTAGCTATAAATCAGGAAATGGAAGGGATGGAGGAACTCAAGAAAATTAAAATTGCCAGGGAAGTAGTACTGAAAATATTGTTGGAACTGCAGTCTGACAAGTCCCTGAATCCTGATGGACTTCATCCTAGGGTCTTAAAAGAAGTGGCTAGTGAGATAGTTGATGCGTTGGTTTTAATTATCCAAAATTCCCTAGATTCGACATGTGCTATAGATAATGGGGAACCAGTGGATGTATTGTACCTAGATTTCCAGAGGCATTTGATAAGGTGCCACATCAAAGGTTATTGCAGAAAATAAAAGCTCATGGTGTAGTGGGTAACATATTGGCATGGATAGAAGATTGGCTAGCTGGCAGGAAACAGAGAGTAGGCATAAATGGGTCATTTTCTGGTTGGTAAGATGAAACGAGTGGTGTGCCACAGGGATCTGTGCTGGGACCTCAACATTTCACAATTTATATAAATGATTTGGATGAAAGGACTGAAGGAATGGTTGCTAAATTTGCTGATGACACAAAGATAGGTAGGAAAGTAAGTTGTGAAGAGGACATAAGGAGGCTACAAAGGGATATAGATAGGTTACGTGAGTGAGCAAAGAACTGGCAAATGAATTATAATGTGCGAAAAATGTGAAATTGTCCATTTTGGCAGGAAGAATAAAAAAGAAACCTGTTATCTAAATGGTGAGAGATTGCAGAGCTGTGAGATACAGAGGGATCTGGGTGTCCTAGTGCATGAATTGTAAAAGGTTAGTATGCAGGTACAGCACGTAATTAGGAAAGCTAATAGAATGCTATTGTTTATCGCGAGGGGAGTGAATACAAAAATAGGGAGGTTATGCTTCAGCTATACAGGGTATAGGAGAGACCACATCTGGAGTTCCGTGTAAAGTATTGGTCTCCTTATTTAAGGAAGGATGTAAATGCGTTGGAAGCAGTTGAGAGAAGGTTTACTAGACTAATACCTGGAATGGTCAGGTTGTTTTATGAGGAAAGGTTGGACAAGCTAGGCTTGTATCCACTGGAGTTTAGAAGAGTTGATTGAAACATATAAGATCCTGAGGGGTTGTGACAGGATGGATGTGGAAAGGATGTTTCCGCTTTTGGGAGAATCTAGAATTAGGGATCAGGGTTTAAAAATAAGGGATCAACCAAAAAAAAAAAAGGACTCGGTTGTGTGTAGGTAAGGTAAGGCTTTTTCTATTTCTCTTCTTGTTTTATCGTGTGATTGGTTAAAAACTTGGGAATTTAGAATAGTGGGAATGGAGGTTAAGGCAGTTGAATGTTCCTCCTGCAGAATGTGGGAGGTAAGGGTCGCCAAGGGTGTCCCTGCTGACTGCATCTGCGGGAAGTGCACCCAGCTCCAGCTCCTCGAGGACCGCGTTAGGGAACTGGAGCTGGAGCTGGAGGTACTTCGGATCATTCGGGAGGCGGAGGGGATTATTGAGAGGAGTTATCGGGAGGCAGTCACACCTCAGGTAAAAGAAGGTAGATGGGTTACCGTCAGGGGAAGGAGAGGGAACCAACAGGCAGTGCAGGGATCCCCTGTGGCCGTTTCCCTCAACAACAGGTATACCGTTTTGGATACTGTTGGGGGAGACGACTTACCAGGGGTAGGCAATGGGATACAGGTCTCTGGCGTAGAGTCTGTCCCTGTTGCTCAGAAGGGAAGGGGTAAGAGGAGCAGAGCATTAGTCATTGGGGACTCCATAGTTAGGGGAACAGATAGGAGGTTTTGTGGGAATGAGAGAGACTCACGGTTGGTGTGTTGCCTCCCAGGTGCCAGGGTACGTGATGTCTCGGATCGTGTTTTTGGGATCCTTAAGGGGGAGGGGGAGCAGCCCCAAGTCGTGGTACACATAGGCACCAACGACATAGGTAGGAAGACAGATGGGGATTTAAGGCAGAAATTCAGGGAGCTAGGGTGGAAGCTTAGAGCGAGAACAAACAGAGTTGTTATCTCTGGGTTGTTGCCCGTGCCACGTGATAGCGAAGTGAGGAATAGGGAGAGAGAGGAGTTGAACACGTGGCTGCAGGGATGGTGTAGGAGGGAGGGTTTTGGCTTCCTGGATAATTGGGGCTCTTTCTGGGGTAGGTGGGACCTCTACAAACAGGATGGTCTTCACCTGAACCAGAGGGGTACCAATATCCTGGGGGTGAGATTTGCTAGTGCTCTTCGGGGGGCTTTAAACTAATTCAGCAGGGGGATGGGAACCTAAATTGTAGTTCCAGTGTGCAGGATGTTGAGAGTAGTGAGGTCAGGGATAAGGTTATAAGGACACAAGAGGGCACTGGCAAGCAAGAGCTTGGTTTAAAATGTGTCTACTTCAACGCCAGGAGCATCCGGAATAAGGTGGGTGAGCTTGCAGCATGGGTTGGTACCTGGGATCTCGATGTTGTGGCCATTTCAGAGACATGGGTAGAGCAGGGACAGGAATGGATGTTGCGGGTTCCGGGATTTAGATGTTTCAGTAAGAACAGAGAAGAGGGTAAAAGAGGGGGGGGGGGGGGTGTGGCATTGTTAATCAAGGAAAGTATTACAGCGGCAGAAAGGACGTTTGAGGACTCGTCTACTGAGGTAGTCTGGGCCGAGGTTAGAAACAGGAGAGGAGAGGTCACCCTGTTGGGAGTTTTCTATAGACCTCCAAATAGTTCCAGAGATGTAGAGGAAAGGATAGCAAAGATGATTCTTGACAGGAGCGAGAGTAACAGGGTAGTGGTTATGGGGGACTTTAACTTTCCAAATATTGACTGGAAATACTATAGTTCGAGTACTTTAGATGGGTCTGTTTTTGTCCAGTGTGTGCAGGAGGGTTTTCTGACACAGTATGTAGACAGGCCAACCAGGGGCGATGCCACATTGGATTTGGTACTGGGTAATGAACCCGGCCAGGTGTTAGATTTAGAAGTTGGTGAGCACTTTGGTGATAGTGATCACAATTCGGTTAGGTTTACCTGAGCGATGGGCAGGGACAGGCATATACAGCAGGGCAAGAATTATAGCTGGGGGAAAGGAAATTATGATGCGATTAGACAAGATTTAGGATGCGTAGGATGGGGAAGGAAACTGCAGGGGATGGGCACAATCGAAATGTGGAGCTTATTCAAGGAGCAGCTACTGCGTGTCCTTGATAAGTATGTACCTGTCAGGCAGGGAGCAAGTTGTCGAGCGAGGGAGCCGTGGTTTACTAAAGAAGTGGAAGAGCTTGTCAAGAGGAAGAAGAAGGCTTATGTTAGGATGAGACATGAAGGCTCAGTTAGGGCGCTTGAGAGTTACAAGCTAGCCAGGAAGGATCTAAAGGGAGAGCTAAGAAGAGCAAGGAGAGGACATGAGAAGTCATTGGCGGATAGGATCAAGGAAAACCCTAAGGCTTTCTATAGGTATATCAGGAATAAAAGAATGACGAGAGATAGGTTAGGTCCAATCAAGGATAGTAGTGGGAAGTTGTGTGTGGAATCGGAGGAGATGGGGAAGTGTTAAATGAATATTTTTCGTCAGTATTTACAGTGGAGAAAGAAAATGTTGTCGAGGAGAATACTGAGATACAGACGACTAGGCTAGATGGGATTGAGGTTCACAAGGAGGAGGTGTTAGCAATTTTGGAAAGTGTGAAAATAGATAAGTCCCCTGGGCCAGATGGGATATATCCTAGGATTCTCTGGGAAGCCAGGGAGGAGATTGCAGAGCCTTTGTCCTTGATTTTTATGTCGTCATTGTCGACAGGAATAGTGCCAGAAGACTGGAGGATAGCAAATGTTGTCCCCTTGTTCAAGAAGGGGAGTAGAGACAGCCCTGGTAATTATAGACCTGTGAGCCTCACTTCGGTTGTGGGTAAAATGTTAGAAAAGGTTATAAGAGATAGGATTTATAATCATCTTGAAAAGAATAAGTTCATTAGAGATAGTCAGCATGGTTTTGTGAAGGGTAGGTCGTGCCTCACAAACCTTATTGAGTTTTTTGACAAGGTGACCAAACAGGTGGATGAGGGTAAAGCCGTGGATGTGCTGTATATGGATTTCAGGAAGGCGTTTGATAAAGTTCCCCACGGTAGGCTATTGCAGAAAATACAGAAGTATGGGATTGAAGGTGATTTAGAGCTTTGGATCAGAAATTGGCTAGCTGAAAGAAGACAGAGGGTGGTGGTTGATGGCAAATGTTCATCCTGGAGTATAGTTTCTAGTGGTGTACCGCAAGGATCTGTTTTGGGGCCACTGCTGTTTGTCATTTTTATAAATGACCTGGATGAGGGTGTAGAAGGGTGGGTTAGTAAATTTGCAGATGACACGAAGGTCGGTGGAGTTGTGGATTGTGTCGAAGGGTGTTGTAGGGTACAGAGGGACATAGATAGGCTGCAGAGCTGGGCTGAGAGATGGCAAATGGAGTTTAATGCGGAAAAGTGTGAGGTGATTCACTTCAGAAGGAGTAACAGCAATGCAGAATACTGGGCTAATGGGAAGATTCTTGGTAGTGTAGATGAGCAGAGAGATCTTGGTGTCCAGGTACATAAATCCCTGAAAGTTGCCACCCAGGTTAATAGAGCTGTTAAGAAGGCATATGGTGTGTTAGCTTTTATTAGTAGGGGGATCGAGTTTAGGAGCCACGAGGTCATGATGCAGCTGTACAGAACTCTGGTGCGGCCGCACCTGGAGTATTGCGTGCAGTTCTGGTCACTGCATTATCGGAAGGATGTGGAAGCTTTGGAAAAGGTGCAGAGGAGATTTACTAGGATGTTGCCTGGTATGGAGGGAAGGTCTTACGAGGAAAGGCTGAGGGACTTGAGGTTGTTTTCGTTAGAGAGAAGGAGGAGAAGAGGTGACTTAATAGAGACATGTAAGATAATCAGAGGGTTGGACAGGGTGGATAGTGAGAGCCTTTTTCCTCGGATGGTGATGGTAAACACAAGGGGACATAGCTTTAAGTTGAGGGGTGATAGATATAGGACAGATGTCAGAGGTCGTTTCTTTACACAGAGAGTAGTAGGGGCGTGGAACGCCCTGCCTGCAACAGTTGTAGACTCGCCAACTTTAAGGGCATTTAAGTGGTCATTGGATAGACATATGGATGAAAATGGAACAGTGTAGGTCAGATGGTTTCACAGGTCGGCGCAACATCGAGGGCTGAAGGGCCTGTACTGCGCTGTAATGTTCTATGTTCTATTTAAGACAAATGAGGAAAATTGTTTTCTCTCAGAGGGTTGTGAACTTTGGAACTCTCTTCCTCAATAGGCGGTGGAAACAGAGTCTTTGAATATTTTTAAGGCAGAGGTAGACAGATTCTTGATAAGCAAGGGGGTGAAAGGTTATCAGGGGTAGGCGGAAATGTGGAGTTGAGGCTACAATCGGATCAGCCATGATCTTGTTGAATGATGGAGCAGGATCGAGGGGCCGAGTGGCCTACTCCTATTCCTAATTTGTATGTTTCGATGTTTGTATGTTCCTACTCCTTCTCAGAGGGTGCTTTCAGTGCTTGACAGGTGGTTGCCAACTTCTTGGAGGTCACTTCACCTGTTTTTCACTTCACTCACCTTCATCTGCACTTCTCTGCTGTCAGCCTTCACTGCAGTCTGGGAGAGGCTTATGCAGCTCTAACTTGGATCTCTGAACAAGAGGAGCAGCAACACCAACACCAATAGCAGCGCCAGCTGCATTCTCCTCAGCTACGTCACTCCATAGGGAGAGAGTGGATGGTCACTGAGATCCAGTTGGAAGGAGGCAAGACACCCAACCAGGGTCTACAGACAGAGGACCAGCTCTCTCGGCATGTCTAAGCATCAGTGTCTGAGGGGGCTCAGGCTCTCACAAGTGTTGATTAGAATCAAAAAGTCATAGAATGGTTACAGTACTAAAGAAGGCCATTCGACCCATTGTGTTCTGCAAGAGCAACTCACCTATTCCCACTTCCCAGTCTTTTTCCCATTGCCCTGCAATTTTTTTTTCTCAGATAATAATCCAATTTTTTTTGAAGGCCTCTATTGAATCTGTTCCCACCATAATCTCAGGCAGTGCATTCTAGATCCTAACCACTTGCTGTGTAAAAAAAGGTTTTTTGTTGCTGTTGCTCCTCTTGCCAATCACCTTCAATCCACTGTCAAGAAAACATGCCAAATGAGGGTTTTTAATTCATTGTTGGAAACCTACATTAAACTTTTAAAAAGGAGCTGGAATCCTACAGTTAACTTTTAAAAAACCGGCAGCCAAGATGGCTACCACAATTTGCATTGAAATACCTTACACTTCAAAGGTGAGACGAATGTCTGAGTGAACCACCACTAGAACAATGCCTCATGAATTTGGAACCAGCTAACAGCTTCACTTCTAATGGCAAAACCTTCAAAGTCATCTTGAAACAAAGAGACCAGAGAGAGATGGAGAATTCCTAGACTAGAATCTAATTAAATTGCAAACGTGGACACTGGACAATCATATGACTGCCACTCCATTTGTGAAAAAACTGGCAGCCTTTTGCTACAAAAGGGTCAAGCTGATGAGACTTTGTATGCAGAATATAGGGGGTGCCTCTCTCTCCCTCCCTCCCTTGCTCTCTCTCCAAGTGACCATAGGCGTGTTCGAAGTTTGCCTGCTGATTGGAAAAGATTCAAGACAAAGACCTCCGGGAAGAAGACCACCGACTCCACGAACAACTACCAACCACTGACTTCAGTTTAGTTCAGTGATGCAGCACTGAAACAGGCCCTTCAGCCCACTGTGTCTGTACCGACCATCAATCACCCATTTTTATACTAATCCTACACTAATTCCATATTCCTACCACATCCCCACCTGTCCCTATATTTCCCTACCACCTACCTATACTAGGGGCAATTTATAATGGCCAATTTACCTATCAACCCGCAAGTCTTTGGCTGTGGGAGGAAACTGGAGCACCCGGAGGAAACCCACGCAGACACAGGGAGAACTTGCAAACTCCACACAGGCAGTACCCGGAATCAAACCCGGGTCGCTGGAGCTGTGAGGCTGCGGTGCTAACCACTGCACCACTGTGCCGCTTCAGGATCACAACCTCGGCAGGAAGACAACTGAATTACCAGACACCACAGACTGTGTATTATTTCTATTTGTTCTGGACTCTAATCCAACCAAAACTATCACTCATCACTCTGTAATCTATTTGTGTGTGTGCGATGTTGTGTGTGTGTGTGAAAGTATAGTTTTGTTTTACTTACATCGTATTTTTGGTTAAGTAAAATAAATTCACCTTTTGTCTAAACTCAAGAAAACCTGTCCAAATGCTTCTTTTATGATCACATGATCACAACAAAGGTTAAAGGTTAAACACTCACTGAAGTGGTAAGCACAGCCACAGTTTAAAAAGAAATAAACCCTGTTGTAGTCAAGCAAGGAGAAGGGCAACTGAAGAGCCTTGCGACCCCTCCTCGCCTGATCATAACACCATGTCGTCCATGGTTCTCAACCCTTCTGCCAATGGGAACAGTTTTTCCCTATCTACTCTGTCCAGACCCCTTATGATTTTGAACACCTCCATCAAATCTCCTCTTAATCTTCTCTTCTCCAAGGAGCCCAGCTTCTCCAATCTATCCACATAACTGAAGTTCTTCAACCCTGGAACCATTCTCATGAATCTTTTCTGAACCCACTCTAATACTTTCACATCCTTCCTAAAGTATGATGCACAGAATTGGACACAACACTGTAGTTGAGGCTAAACCAGTGTTTTATAAATGTTCATCATAACTTACTTGCTTTCGTATTCTATGACTCTATTTATAAAGCCCAGGATCTGCCACTTGTCCGCCCATTCCACTAGCCAGTCTATGTTCTCTTGAAGTTTATCATCATCCTCCTCACAGTTCACAATACTTCCGAATTTTGTGTCAGCCATAAATTTTGAAAGTTTGCTCTGCACAACCAAGGCTAGGACATTAACATATCTCAAGAAAAGCAGTGGTCCCAATACCAACCCCTGGGGACCCCGACTATATACCTTCCTCCAGTCTGAAAAAGAGCTGTTCACCACTACTCTCTGTTTCTTGTCACTCAGCCAACTTCGTATCCATGCTGCCACTTTCCCTTTTATTCCACGGGTTTCAATTTTGCTGACAAGCCTGTTATTGGCATTTATAAATTGCCTTTTGGAAGTTCATGTACACCATATCAAAGACATTACCCTCATCAACCCTCTCTGTTACCTCATCAAAAAACTCAATCAAGTTAGTTAAACATGATTTACCCTTAACAAATCCATGCTGACTTTCTTTAATCGATCCACATTTGTCCAAATGGCTGTTACTTTTGTCCTGAATTATCATTTCCAAAAGCTGGAAATATCTTTACACTCTTTTTTTAACAAGAGTGCAACATTTACAATTCTCCTCTGGCATCACCCCTGCCTCTGCAATTTCCAGTCTACTTCCCTCAGTTGCTGACATCTACAGCCTCATTGAACAGGGCCTCCTTCCCAGTAGACCAAGTGGGCATGCATGAACAGTAGCAGACAAGGTGACAATCACCAGAGTGCATCCACCTCCCCTGCTGCCAGTTCTCTGCCTCTCCCTGGAATTGTGCGCTTTCTTCTGCAAGAAGAGAAAGCTGTGAGTGTGAGAAATGGATTGTGTGGAGAGGAGAGAAGGGCAACATTTGTGGAAGGTGACTGTGAGACATGTGTGCAAGAGGGCAGTCGGCTGAGGGTGAGTGTGGGTGTTGGCTGTTCCGAAGGGGATGCCTGGCAAGAGGAATGAGTGAAGCTGCAAGGTGTGATTACCTGAGGGGTGCTGTGCATGGGAATGCTGGGCAGGTCAGAGTGTGATGCTTGGCACCTGGAAGTGTTCTGCCACTCACTTTCCCCACCCTCCTGAGGTCCTGGATCCTCTTGGTGCCCTGAATCCAGATTGGAGGGAGCACATTCCTGCTGCTGACTTCCACGGCTCCTTCCATCCACGCTTGCTTAGCTTGAGAGTCAATACACAAGAATTTGTGAGGAGAGAAGCTGAGATTGGAAAAAGCAAGAGAGGAAAGGGAACAAGAAAGAGAAAAAGCAAGACAGAAGCCCAGGAGCCGGAATTTTATGCCCGTAGAAGGAGTGGGCTGAAGGTGGGGGTGGGGGGGGGGTGCGGCGGGGGTGGGTGCCGAGGGTGGTGGGGGTGGTGGGGAGGCTGCTGGAAAATTGAATGGAAGGCATGGGCTGCTGTTCCCGTCACCTACCCACCCCTGTTGGAATTTTATGAGCGGTGGTAGTGGCAAGAAACGGCCCTCCCGCCCTCCCCAGACCAATTAAGGCACTTTAATGGCCAATTAACTGCCACTTAAGGGCTTCCTCCTGCTGCCACTGGTGTTTTACCAGGGGGGTTGGGGGGTGGGGGGTTAAGTGGCTCAAGGCCTCAGGAGGCTGCTCAGTACAACCTGGAGGTCTCTTTGTGGGCTGGGGTTGGGGAGGGGCTGGCCCCTGTGATTAGGTACCTTGTGCCCCACAGAGTGACCCCGACAACACAAGCCACCCCCATTGCACTACATTCCCCCCCAAACCAAACCCCATCCCCCCCCCCCCCCATGCCTCGCTGGGGCCCGGCATATTGTCCCCGGTGAGGGCCCACACACTTTCCTTTTTTACCATGGCTGGCATCCCTCTTGCTCTTCTGGTTGGGTGCAGCTCCAGCAGTGACCACTTCTCCCAGTGGCAGTGCTGAGACAGGCCGCTGGTCCGCTGATTGATTGGCAGCACTTGCAGGCGGGACTTCCTGCCTCAGAGGGACTGAAGTCCTGCCTGATGTCAATTAAGGGCCTGGGCCACGTAAAATCATAGCGTGGCTTCTGGGCCCGGCAGAGGTGGGTTCACCCCCGACTTTTTGGCTAGTGGGCGGGGCCTCCAGCCCAATGTAAAATTCCAGCCAAGGTGCTAGTTTTGTTGCCTTTGCCTGGCGAACCATTGATAGCGAGGTTTAGTGGACCCAACTGTATCAAAGGGAAACTCAGTGAGGTGAACTATGTAGTTAGTACCCCAGACAGATGAAAGAGTCAAAGGGCGTGTCATGTGAATATGCTGAACAGGTACTATGATCGTGAGCATAGTTAGCCAGTAGGTGTTGCACAGGTGGTAGAGAATGTAGATGGTGAACTGATGCCTGTGATAAAGCAGACGATGAGTCTGAGACTAAGAGTTCTCAATTGAGCCTCCTGCGGTGAAACTGGCGAATGCAGAGATGTTGGGGGATCTGGATGAGGTGCTACATCATCGACTTGAGCAACAGTGAAATGACACAGATGACCTATTGAGAATATAAACCTGTATGTGCACATAAGCTGAGTCGTACTTCTCTGGCCATTCATGAGGTTGATGTAGGGGAAGCTAAGCCAATTAAACAAAACCCCTACAGACTCAATCCCAGCAAATTAGCCAAAGTCAGGGAGAAGGTTCAACACGTTAACTAATTTTGTAATTGAACCCTGTCAAAGTAGTTGAGTTCTGTAGTCCTGCCATCAAAACTAGACAGTTCCCAAAGGTTCTATATAATTACTGAAAGGTTATTGTGATAACCAAGACAGACCCCAATCCAATCCCAAGGCTGGAGGATTGTATTGATAGGGTGGGAAACTCAGCCTTTGTTAGCAAGATTGATTTGCTTAAGGGATATTGGCAAGTACCATTGACCAACAAAGCCAAAGAAATTTCTACTTTTATGACGCCAGATAGTCTGTTCCAATGTAAAGTCAGGCTATTTGGTATGAAAAACGCACCAGCTGCATTTCAAAGATTAACCAATCAAGTGATTGCCGGGTTGAGTAATTGTGTTGTGTATATCAATAACCTTTCAGTACAGCAACGCATGGAGTGATCATGCCAGACGCTGGAGAACTCTATTTGACAGGCTGGCCAAGGCTAACCTTGTCATAAACCTGGCAAAGAGTGGTTTACCAAGGTATTTAGGACATATTGTGGGTCAAGGGCAAGTGTTACCACGAGAGGCCAAGGTTCAGGCGATAATACACTTTCCTGTACCCAAGACAAAGAAAGACGTGTTTTGGTTTCTGGGTGTGTGTGGGCTCTTCACAGTTTGAAGTATATGTAACCAATAGTCAAGGGGAAGTACTATTTTTGTACAGATCACAACCCACTTGTGTTTCTGGAAAAGTTCAGAGTGAAGAACCTCAGGCCTTTTCATTGGAGTTTGATGTTACAGCCATTTACCGTAAATATTGTGCACATTGCAGGGAAAAAAACAGCTGATGGTCTCTCCAGAGTTTAAAGAAGGGATGTAAAGACAGCCTTGAGTTATGATAATTCTATGATGTTTGAATCTTAATGGTCACATTTACTTGGGTTTTGTTATTGGTTAAGCCCTCATGATTTTGTAAATAAGATATGTATAATTGTGAAATATGGAAATGTTACCTGTACCGTATATAATAAGCTATTTGTTAACGTGTTTATGATGTTAAGAACTTCCTGTATTTTTAAACTATTGTAAAGAAAACTTTACTACTGTAAGGCTTTCTTTTCCCCCAGTGGGGTAAGTGTTTTGGAATCTGAAATTTCTAATTGTTTTTCGAAGACCCTAACTGAGAGGGAAACTAGAACTGAAACAGAAATGGAACCTAAAAACTGAAAAAGAAATGGATACCAAACTGAAACAGAAGCTGGAAAAATGACTTCAGGTTTCCGGAGAAACAGACACTGGCTAAAAACAGATAAAAGGAGATGCAGTCCTCCCAGATCAGGCAGGAGTGGAACACTAGCAAGCAGAAGAAAGTGAAAACTGAATCCAGGAGCTGTCTCTGTTACTTAAAGTAGCTGACGAACCAGACCCAGTCATACAGTGCACAGGTTGTCACTGAAGGACTTGGTTAAAGGGAAGATTGGTAAACCCACACCATCAAAACTATTGTGGGCAGAGCTGAGGAGGATCTGGAGAAGTGTGCCTTGTGTTAGAACAAAAGAACAAAGAACAAAGATAATTACAGCACAGGAACAGGCCCTTCGGCCCTCCAAGCCTGCGCCGATCCAGATCCTCCCTCTAAACATGTCGCCTATTTTCTAAGGTCCTGTATCTCTTTTCTTCCTGCCCATTCATGTATCTGTCTAGATACATCTTAAAAGACTCCATCGTGCCCGCATCTACCACCTCCGCTGGCAATGCGTTCCAGGTGCCCACCACCCTCTGCGTAAAGAACTTTCCACGCATATCCCCCCTAAACTTTTCCCCTTTCACTTTGAACTCGTGTCCTCTAGTAATTGAAACCCCCACTCTGGGAAAAAGCCTCTTGCTATCCACCCTGTCTATACCTCTCATGATTTTGTACACCTCAATCAGGTCCCCCCTCAACCTCCGTCTTTCTAATGAAAATAATCCTAATCTACTCAACCTCTCTTCATAGCTAGCGCCCTCCATACCAGGCAACATCCTGGTGAACCTCCTCTGCACCCTCTCCAAAGCATCCACATCCTTTTGATAATGTGGCGACCAGAACTGTACGCAGTATTCCAAATGTGGCCGAACCAAAGTCCTATACAACTGTAACATGACCTGCCAACTCTTGTACTCAATGCCCCGTCCGATGAAGGAAAGCATGCCGTATGCCTTCTTGACCACTCTATTTACCTGCGTTGCCACCTTCAGGGAACAGTGGACCTGAACACCCAAATCTCTCTGGACATCAATTTTCCCCAGGACTTTTCCATTTACTGTATAGTTCACTCTTGAATTGGATCTTCCAAAATGCATCACCTCGCATTTGCCCTGATTGAACTCCATCTGCCATTTCTCTGCCCAACTCTCCAATCTATCTATATTCTGCTGTATTCCCTGACAGTCCCCTTCACTATCTGCTACTCCACCAATCTTAGTGTCGTCTGCAAACTTGCTAATCAGTCCACCTATACTTTCCTCCAAATCATTAATGTATATCACAAACAACAGTGGTCCCAGCACGGATCCCTGTGGAACACCACTGGTCACACGCCTCCATTTTGAGAAACTCCCTTCTACTGCTACTCTCTGTCTCCTGTTGCCCAGCCAGTTCTTTATCCATCTAGCTAGTACACCTTGGACCCCAAGCGCCTTCACTTTCTCCATCAGCCTGCCATGGGGAACCTTATCAAACGCCTTACTGAAGTCCATGTATATTACATCGACAGCCCTTCCCTCATCAATCAACTTTGTCACTTCCTCAAAGAATTCTATTAAGTTGGTAAGACATGACCTTCCCTGCACAAAACCATGTTGCCGATCACTGATGAGCCCATTTTCTTCCAAATGGGAATAGATCCTATCCCTCAGTATCTTCTCCAGCAGCTTCCCTACCACTGACGTCAGGCTCACCGGTCTATAATTACCTGGATTATCCCTGCTACCCTTCTTAAACAAGGGGACAACATTAGCAATTCTCCAGTCCTCTAGGACCTCACCCGTGTTTAAGGATGCTGCAAAGATATCTGTTAAGGCCCCAGCTATTTCCTCTCTCGCTTCCCTCAGTAACCTGGGATAGATCCCATCCGGACCTGGGGACTTGTCGACCTTAATGCCCTTTAGAATACCCAACACTTCCTCCCTCCTTATGCCGACTTGACCTAGAGTAATCAAACATCTGTTCCTAACCTCAACATCCGTCATGTCCCTCTCCTCGGTGAATACCGATGCAAAGTACTCGTTTAGAATCTCACCCATTTTCTCTGAGTCCAAGCATAACATTCCTCCTTTGTCCTTTAGTGGGCCAATCCTTTCTCTAGTTACCCTCTTTCTCCTTATATATGAATAAAAGGCTTTGGGATTTTCCTTAACCCTGTTTGCTAAAGATATTTCATGACCCCTTTTAGCCCTCTTAATTCCTCGTTTCAGATTGGTCCTACATTCCCGATATTCTTTCAAAGCTTCGTCTTTCATCAGCCGCCTAGACCTTATGTATGCTTCCTTTTTCCTCTTAGCTAGTCTCACAATTTCACCTGTCATCCATGGTTCCCTAATCTTGCCATTTCTATCCCTCATTTTCACAGGAACATGTCTCTCCTGCACGCTAATCAACCTCTCTTTAAAAGCCTCCCACATATCACATGTGGATTTACCTTCAAACAGCTGCTCCCAATCTACATTTCCCAGCTCCTGCCGAATTTTGGTATAGTTGGCCTTCCCCCAATTTAGCACTCTTCCTTTAGGACCACTCTCGTCTTTGTCCATGAGTATTTTAAAGCTTACGGAATTGTGATCACTATTCCCAAAGTAGTCCCCTACTGAAACTTCAACAACCTGGCCGGGCTCATTCCCCAACACCAGGTCCAGTATGGCCCCTTCCCGAGTTGGACTATTTACATACTGCTCTAGAAAACCTTCCTGGATGCTCCTTACAAATTCTGCTCCATCTCGACCTCTAACACTAAGCGAATCCCAGTCAATGTTGAAGACCGTACCCGTGGAGTTTGGATTGAGAGGGAACTGCTGTTGGAAGAAGAATAGTGGCTAAGTTCTTGAAGACAGGAGCCAAAAATCTACCTGAGGAACTTTAGGGTTCTGTAGAACTGTATGACTATAATTTGGTGCCATATAAGATGGGTGGACTGCCCATCTCTGTTGTATCTGATAGCCAAGGTGAAATTTGTATTATATATATTGACCGCGATCTGTCTGTTGCTTCATGTCTAATTTATGTTGGCTTTGATTTGAGTGTTAAAGTAACATTTATAAAAGTGAAATCTTGTTCATTTGATTTAGCTTGATAAATTGGGGTCAGTTGGTGGATTTGTTTCTTTTGGTTTGTTGGTGGTCTCCACAGGGATCAAAAGTTTTGATCTTATGATCTTTACAACCACTGGCATTTCCAATGGAAAACCCATTATGTCCTCTTTAGAAAGATGAAAGATGTCAGATACAGGAGAAATGCCGTGAACAACAGATGCCCCTCTACATTGCTTTCATTGATCTCACCAAAGCCTTTGACCTTGTCAGCAGACGTGGTCTCTTCAGACTACTAGAAAAGATTGGATGTCCACCAAAGCTACTAAGTATCATCACCTCATTCCATGACAATATGAAAGGCACAATTCAACATGGTGGCTCCTCATCAGAGCCCTTTCCTATCCTGAGTGGTGTGAAACAGGGCTGTGTTCTCGCACCCACACGTTTTGGGATTTTCTTCTCCCTGCTGCTTTCACATGCGTTCAAATCCTCTGAAGAAGGAATTTTCCTCCACACAAGATCAGGGGGCAGGTTGTTCAACCTTGCCCGTCTAAGAGCGAAGTCCAAAGTACGGAAAGTCCTCATCAGAGAACTCCTCTTTGCTGACGATGCTGCTTTAACATCTCACACTGAAGAGTGCCTGCAGAGTCTCATCGACAGGTTTGCGGCTGCCTGCAATGAATTTGGCCTAACCATCAGCCTCAAGAAAACGAACATCATGGGGCAGGACGTCAGAAATGCTCCATCCATCAATATTGGCGACCACGCTCTGGAAGTGGTTCAAGAATTCACCTACCTAGGCTCAACTATCACCAGTAACCTGTCTCTAGATGCAGAAATCAACAAGCGCATGGGTAAGGCTTCCACTGCTATGTCCAGACTGGCCAAGAGAGTGTGGGAAAATGGCGCACTGACATGGAACACAAAAGTCCGAGTATATCAGGCCTGTGTCCTCAGTACCTTGCTCTATGGCAGCGAGGCCTGGACAACATATGCCAGCCAAGAGTGATGTCTCAATTCATTCCATCTTCGCTGCCTCCGGAGAATACTTGGCATCAGGTGGCAGGACTATATCTCCAACACAGAAGTCCTTGAAGCGGCCAACACCCCCAGCTTATACAGACTACTGAGTCAGCGGCGCTTGAGATGGCTTGGCCATGTGAGCCGCATGGAAGATGGCAGGATCCCCAAAGACACATTGTACAGCGAGCTCGCCACTGGTATCAGACCCACCGGCCGTCCATGTCTCCGCTATAAAGACGTCTGCAAACGCGACATGAAATCGTGTGACATTGATCACAAGTCGTGGGAGTCAGTTGCCAGCATTCGCCAGAGCTGGTGGGCAGACATAAAGACAGGGCTAAATTGTGGCGAGTCGACGAGACTTAGTAGTTGGCAGGAAAAAAGACAGAGGCGCAAGGGGAAAGCCAACTGTGTAACAGCCCCGACAAACAAATTTCTCTGCAGCACCTGTGGAAGAGCCTGTCACTCCAGAATTGGCCTTTATAGCCACTCCAGGCGCTGCTTCACAAACCACTGACCACCTCCAGGCGCGTATCCATTGTCTCTCGAGATAAGGAGGCCCAAAAGAAAGAAAGAAAGGAAAAAGAAAGATGAGGAAATGGAAAGGAAATTTCCTGTCAGCCTGCCTACTCCTAAAACTACAGCAATCATTTTGCATCAGATCACAAAGGAGAACTGAGCTGCTGAGGAGCAAGTAAGCTCTGTATTTCCTCTCCGGTTTGGTGATATTTTTCTTCATTTCTGCAAGGTCCCGATATGTTTTAACTCTTTAGTGTCATATTCTCTCCCTGTGTCAATGCCCTTCTGTAATGGACACTAGAAATTGCCTAAGTCCAAAAGTGACTCTTGTCACGGACAACTCGATCAACTCATCTGTTTTCTGTTATTTTCGGAACAATCCCTTGTGAAGGAGAAGGAAGAGCTCTTTTTCCACTGCCTCAAGGAATAGACAATGATCCTCATTGGTCGACACCTTGGTGCCTCCTTACTGGCAGCAAGTCTTCACCCTGTTTGGACATGCAAGCTCAGATTTTCCAAAAACTGACACCTGATTTGTGGTGATATTTCAGTAGGAACATTTAAATGAAATGGTATTGACATGATAATGATCATACATCCAATTTGGATAATTTACTCCAAATGCCAATCATGCTTTGTAAAATAGGGATTCAGTGTTGCAGGATACTACATAGAAACATAGAAAATAGGAGTAGGAATAGGCCATTCGGCCCTTCGAGCCTGCTCCGCCATTCATTATGATCATGGCTGATCTTCCAACTCAGTAAACTGTTCCCGCTTTCGCCCCATACCCTTTGATCCCTTTAGACCCAAGAGCGATATCTAACTCCTTCTTGAAAACATACAATGTTTTGGCCTCAACTTCTTTCTGTGGTAGCGAATTCCACAGGCTCACCACTCTCTGGGTGAAGTAATTTCGCCTCATCTCAGTTCTGAAAGGTTTACCCCATATCCTTAGACTATGACCCCTGGTTCTGGACTCCCCCACAATCAGGAACATCCTCCCTGCATCTACCCTGTCAAGTCCTGTTAGAATTTTATAGGTTTCTATGAGATCGCCCCTCACTCTTCTGAACTCCAGCGAATATAATCCTAACCGACTCAATCTGTCCTCATACGTCAGTCCCGCCATCCCAGGAATCAGACTGGTAAACATTTGCTGCAATCCCTTCTATAGCAAGAACATTCTTCCTCAGATAAGGAGACCAAAACTGCACACAATATTCCAGGTGTGGCCTCACCAAGGCCCTGTATAATTGCAGCAAGACATCCCTGCTCCTGTATTCGCATCTCTTGCTATGAAGGCCAACATACCATTTGCCTTTTTTACCACCTGTTGCACCTGCATGCTTACCTTCAGCGACGGGTGTACGAGAACACCCAGGTCTCGTTGCATATTCCCTTCTCTCAGTTTATATCTGTTCAGATAATAATCTGCCTTCCTGTTTTTGCTACCAAAGTGGATAACCTCACATTTATCCACATTATACTGCATCTGCCATGCATTAGCCCACTCACTCAACTTGTCCAAATTAGGGGCGGCACAGTGGCACAGTGGATAGCACCGCAGCCTCACAGCTCCAGGGACCCGGGTTCGATTCTGGGTACTGCCTGTGCGGAGTTTGCAAGTTCTCCCTGTGTCTGCGTGGGTTTCCTCCGGGTGCTCCGGTTTCCTCCCACATGCCAAAGACTTGCAGGTTGATAGGTTGGCCATTATAAATTGCCCCTAGTATAGGTAGGTGGTAGGGAAATATATAGGGACAGGTGGGGATGTGGTAGGAATATGGAATTAGTGTAGGATTAGTATAAATGGGTGGTTGATGGTCGGCACAGACTTGGTGGGCTAAAGGGCCTGTTTCAGTGCTGTATCTCTGAACTAAACCCTGAAGCCTCTCTGCATCCTCCTCACAACTCACCCTCTCACCCAGTTTTGTGTCATCTGCAAATTTGGAGATATTACATTTAGTTCCCTCATTTAAATCATTAATGTATATTGTGAATAGCTGGAGTCCTAGCACCGATCCCTGTGGTACCCCACTGGTCACTGCCTGCCATTCGGAAAAAGACCCATTTATCCCTATTCTTTGTTTCCTGTCCGCCAACCAATTTTCTATCCATCGCAATACACTACGCCCAATCCCATGCGCTTTAATTTTACTGCTAATCTCTTATGTGGGACTTTGTCGAAAGCCTTCTGAAAGTCCAAATAAACCACACCCACTGGCTCCCCCACGTCAACTCTACTAGTTACATCCTCGAAGAATTCTAGTAGATTTGTCAAGCATGATTTCCCTTTCATAAATCCATGCTGACTCTGCCCGATTCTACCACTGTTCTCTAAGTGCTCTGCTATACAATCTTTGTTAATGGACTCTAGAATTTTCCCCACTCCCGACATCCGCTGACTGGTCTAAAATTCCCTGCTTTCTCTCTGCCTCCCTTTTTAAATAGTGGGGTTACATTTGCTACCCTCCAATCTGTAGGAATTGTTCCAGAGTCTATAGGATCTTGGAAGATGACCACCAATACATCTACTATTCCTAGGGCCACTTCCTTAAGTACTCTGGGATGCACACCATCAGCCATCAATCCCATCAATTTCCCCAACACCATTTCTCTACTAATTCTGATTTCTTTCAGTTCCTTTCTCATACTAAGCCCTGTGTTCCCCAACATTTCTGGTATGATATTTGTGTCCTCCTTTGTGAAGACAGAACCAAAGATGGCATTTAGTTGGCCAGCCATTTCTTTATTCCCCATAATATAAAATTCCCCTGTTTGTGACTGTAAGGGACCGACATTGGTCTTCATCAACCTTTTTCACTTCACATACCTATAGAAACTTTTGCAGTCAGTTTTTATACAACAATGCAAAAGTAGATTTAAAGGGTCCAGTAAGTGCAAGGTTTACAGAAAATTTCATTTTCAATTAATTTTAGTAATTTTTTTCTGTTTTCACTGTTGACAATTGCTATTCGTTTCTGGCTATCTCTTGGGAGATCAAGGAAATCAGACACAGCCATCGCTTCTGAAATCTGTGAGAATTCCCAGGGCACCAGCTGAACCTGACCAAAATGAAGTCCATTTTGCTCCCACACATGAATAGAAAGTTGAAGGTGTCTAGATCAATCCAGTATGCGTTGCAATCTATTCCACAAAGATCTGAAGGATAATGACTGTGTGTTGCCTGCTTCAGGACGTTGCCTGATAAAGAGGCTTCTTCATGGAGTTACCAAAGGATGCAGGCACCCAGGGACAGCAGAGTGGTCAGACAGAGGTGTCTCAGCATTCTGAAAAGGACAAACTGTTGAAAAAGACATTTGCATCTATTGGGCATCGGAGACCCCCTTTGTTCTATTCATGCATTGGCCACTGCATCATTAGTCCGACCTAAATCATCTCCCTTCCCATCACATATATCCATCATTTACAGACCCTTCTTTGCATGAGCTCCCGGCCATTGCACCTCCTGGCATCCAATTTGACCTAGCATTGACCTTCTAATTGCATATCCTGTCCGTCACCAAGGGTGCCGATTTCCACCTCTGTAACATTGCCTATTTCTGCCCCTGCCTCAGCTCATCTCCTGCTGAAACTCTCATCACTAATCTGCATTGGCTGCCATTCAGTAATGCCTCAATTTTAAAATTCATATCCTTGTTTTCAGATTGCTCCATTGCCTCACCCTCTCTATCTCTGTAACCTCCACAAACTCTAGAACTGCTGCTCCAATCTGTCCTGTTGTGCAGCCGCAGCTTGAAATGCTCCACCTTTGGCTGCCAAGGCCCTGTGCTCTGAATGCTCATCAAATACTTCAAAGTCTTGCTACCTCTCTCTCCTTTCGCTATAAGGCATGAACACAATGGGCTGAATGGCCTCCTTCTGTGCCGTACTTTTTCTATGGTTATATGGTTTTATTTCGAAGAAGAGTAGGGGAATTCTTTCCAGTGTCCTGATCAACACTTATCCTTCAATCAACATCACTCGAGAACAGATTATCTGGTCATTATCACACTGCTGTTTGTGGGAACATCCTGTTCACAAATTGGCTGCTCGAGTTTTTGACATTACTACAGTTACTGCACTTCAGAAAGTATCTCATTAGCTGTAAATCCCTTTCGGATGCCCTGCTGTGGTGAAGGTAGTTATATAAATTCAGATTCTTTCTTTTCTTTCTTTTAAGATGCTCCTCAAAAATGATCTCTGACTAAATTTTAGTCTTTTGTCCTAATATCTCCTTGGCATCAAATTTTGTTTGATAGCACTTATGTGAAGCACCTTTGGACATTTTATTACTAAGGGCTAGATAAATGCAAGTCTCTTTTGTTATGCAGTTGTCCTTTCTATTTAAGTACCTCTTTTGTGATTTGTTCAGAGGCTCCAAGCTCTCTGAATGGCCGAGGGCTTGTGTTGATATTCCTCCCTCAGCGATCACCTTGTTTGCTGACAGTTACACCTTTTCTGAGCATGTGTACGATGCAGAATCTCTGGCTACAGAAATGCAACTTGTTGTTGTTCTGAAACTTGCTACAAACAATGGGATGGTGTAGTTGCAGGACAGGTTGTTCACTCCTCTGACTCTAATTCCTTCCCAGTCCATATCCCTCGTTCACCAGTCACTGATGATGGTTCAAGCAGGATTCCCACTACCAACAGAAAGCCTGCTACTGCCTAATCACAGATCTTGGGAAGTGTGTTTGCTGGTGTGAGAATAAGAAATACTGAAATGTTGTTTCTACAGCTTGTGGAAAGTTACTAAGAAGTCATTTGTACTCAACATAATGAAATCACTGAAAAAGAGAACTGATAAGGGGGTATGTAAGTACAGACCTTGGGACAGTACATCACTTAAAAATTGTGCTTAGGCAGATAAAAGAGAAACAGCAAGAGTTAGAACAAAGGATGTAGTGAATAAGAAACTGCCCCACTAAGATAAAGGCTGATAGCTGCAAGTTAAAACACATAATAGAGAGCCAAATAAGGTAAAACAAAAACAAGAGTTAGGGGCTAGAAAGTTAGAGTAGGGGGAGAAGTAAACAGAGGAGGAGACTGTAGCAACCATAGGATAGGTTAGTGTCATAATACGTTATAACCAATAATGTAAAATAAAGGCGTGGACAAATGGATTTGTATTGTATAAACATGAACTGAATATGTTGATCGGTGTGCCTGCTTGTAGGACACCCGATCTTGCAAGACCGTTAAATAAACTTACTTCTTCAGAGTTTGACTTGGTGTAAATTATTATCAAGTGGGCTACGTTTCTCACAATTGGGGGCTCGTCCGGGATCTCTTCATCATTGCCGGGACCGCGGCCGACGACAGACGAGAAGACGCGTCCCGTTAATTTAAAAACGGTCTCGTTTCTCTCGTTGGTAGCGGACCCGAGTAATTGACTGAAAACGATCCGAGGGAAGTCACTCTGAACGAGTATTTAGTGCGGCAGGTACACATGTGAAGTCAGGCAACTCCGTGCACGGACCAAGGTAAGAAAAACGACTTTTAAGTATTATCTTGGTGACTTATGGTTAACTGTAGGATAAGACCTTCTAAGTACCAAAAGTCCTTGAGGAGTGAATTTTACAGTCCTGCAGTATAAGACCCTTCAGCTAGGAGGTGAGTACTGTGTGGTATAAGACCCTTCAGTTAGGAGGTGAATACCGTAAGGTATAAGACCCTTCAGCTAGGAGGTGAATACCGTAGGGTACAAGACCCTTCAGTTAGGAGGTGAATACCGTAGGGTACAAGACCCTTCAGTTAGGAGGTGAATACTGTGGGGCAGTATAAGACCCTTCAGCTAGGAGGTGAGTACTGTATGGTACAAGACCCTTCAGTTAGGAGGTGAATACTGTGGGGCAGTATAAGACCCTTCAGCTAGGAGGTGAATACTGTGGGGCAGTATAAGACCCTTCAGCTAGGAGGTGAGTACCGTAGGGTATAAGACCCTTCAGTTAGGAGGTGAATACCGTAGGGTACAAGACCCTTCAGTTAGGAGGTGAATACTGTGGGGCAGTATAAGACCCTTCAGCTAGGAGGTGAGTACTGTATGGTATAAGACCCTTCAGTTAGGAGGTGAATACTGGTTAACTGTAGGATAAGACCTTCTCAGTACTGCAGTATAAGACCCTTCAGCTAGGAGGTGAGTACCGTAGGGTACAAGACCCTTCAGTTAGGAGGTGAATACTGTGGGGCAGTATAAGACCCTTCAGCTAGGAGGTGAGTACCGTAGGGTATAAGACCCTTCAGTTAGGAGGTGAATACCGTAGGGTACAAGACCCTTCAGTTAGGAGGTGAATACTGTGGGGCAGTATAAGACCCTTCAGCTAGGAGGTGAGTACTGTATGGTATAAGACCCTTCAGTTAGGAGGTGAATACCGTAAGGTATAAGACCCTTCAGCTAGGAGGTGAATACCGTAGGGTACAAGACCCTTCAGTTAGGAGGTGAATACTGTCGGGGATAAGACCCTTCAGTTCGGAGGTGAATACCGTAGGGTACAAGACCCTTCAGTTAACCATGGGAAATAAATCGTCTAAAAAGGAAGACGATGGGAGACAAGGAAAGTCTGCCGGCAACATCCCTCCAGAAAGTCCATTGGGACGGATGTTGGAGTATTGGGATTTAGAGTCAAAAACCAAGGAGAAAAAGACCCAAATATGATCTAAGGACAGCAAGAAGGACCACCCCTAAACCCGACGATAACGACGACGATAGAGACAGAGAGTCTCCTAAGACAATGATGCCCTTGAGAGAGGTACCAATAGGAAATAATGAAATTGGATTTGTTAGTGCACCATTAACGTCAGGAGAGGTAAGAGTGTTTAAAAAGGAAATGAAAGTCCTCGTAGAAGACCCCTGAAAATTTGGGAGAGAGAAAACCCTCCCGGGGTAGGGGGAAACGAACCAGCTGAACAAAAATACCCTAATCAAGACCCGCAGTGGCAGAACAATAATATCGGCCAGAGGGGCCAGATGAAAGACCTTAGAAATCTGATAGTAAAAGGCATTGTTGTAAACAAGTAGTTGAAGCCCCTGCAAAACTTATGCCTTTACAGAGTTACCGCAGGCCCCTCTTATGGCACAAGCAGGCGGCGTATTGAGTGCGACCCCTCTGGGTGTTGAAGGCTGTTTCTAGACAAATAGAGACCATTAAAGGCACCTAGGTGGGATCAAAGGATTGATTTTTTAAAAATGTTTTGAAGAATCAAAAGGGGGGACTGTGAGAACAGAATTTAGATTTTAGAATTTTTAAGAACAGAATTACATGGGAACATTTAAGATGAAACAATTAATCAGTCATGTATTGCTAACAAGCTAGCTGACTTCATAACTTCAGGGCTGCAGAGGCAACTTGGCCTTGCAGCTGGTACAGCGAGAGAGAGAGAGAGCGAGACATTGTACTTCAACAGCACTCTTCTTATCACCCAGACATGACAATCCTAGGGAAAAGTTAGAATGAAAAACATACCGACCAGGCTAATACACGCCCCCTTGTTAGAGGGTGGCTCAGCCTACCCTGAAACAATTAATCAGTCATGTACTGCTAACAAGCTAGCTTCAGTGCTGTAGGGAGGGACAGCTTATCAGAAATGACTTCATAACTTCAGGGCTGCAGAGGCAGCTTGGCCTTGCAGCTGGTACAGCGAGAGAGAGAGAGAGAGAGAGAGAGAGAGACATTATACTTCAACAGCACTCTTCTTATCACCCAGACATGACAAAGTTAGAATGAAAAACATACCGACCAGGCTAATACACGCCCCCTTGTTAGAGGGTGGCTCAGCCTACCCTTCTGATTCAGCAGTTGCTGAGTTTTTTTATATTTGCTTTTAGGCATGGTACAATGCTTAATGGGAAATATAGCAAAGTTAGGAATAGTAGCTTTGCTGAGCTTTGATTTTAAGTGGCAGAAACCACAATGAAATAGCTAAAAGGGATGGCCAGAGTGTGTGCAAGCTGTGGCAGCCACAGCACTTCAGACCAAGGAAGTCATTTTACCTCGAAGCTATTACAAGAAATAGTTAGGGGATTGGGAATCCAATGGTACTTCCATACCCCTTGGTACCCTCCCTCTTCAGGGCGGGTGGAAAGAATGAATCAGACCTTAAAGAAACACCTGTCCAAACTGATACTTGAAACAAGGCTACCCTGGACAAAATGTTTACCTATAGCGATACTCAGAATTCGGACAGCCCCTAGAAAAGATGTGGGACTGTCCCCCTATGAAATGCTATTCGGAGTACCCTATATGGGAACCAGGGGCGAGATGCCAACCTTAGAAACTAAAGATTCGTTTCTAAAGAACTATATACTGGCGTTGTCTTCCTCATTGTCATTCCTCAGGAAGCAAGGCCTGTTAGCACAGACACCACCTCTCGAATTTGCAGTGCACAAGATCCAACCAGGAGATTGGGTTCTGGTGAAATCGTGGAAAGAGACTAAACTACAACTGAACTGGGAAAGACCATACCAGACTCTCCTAACCACTGAAACAGCCATAAGAACGGCAGAAAGAGGTTGGACCCACTACACAAGAATCAAGGGGCCGGTACAACCCCGGCCGAGGAAGGAACTTGGACAACCGAATTAACAGAAGAACCATTGAAAATAAAGCTAAAAAGACTATGAGTAACGAACTTTTGTTTTAATATAACGGCGCGAGCGCGGAAATACTGTCTGTAATATTGTGTGCCTTCTCTCTTTCTTTTCAAAAGTAGCCAGGAAATAAAATGGGTTGGATGTTTTTGTATTACCCACTTCCAATTCGACAACAAGGTGTTTGGAGTAACAGTTAGAGAAGGGAAAAAGAAAGGTGAATTAAAATGTTGTTTTCAGGTAACAATAGATAAGATTGGTAAACCATCTAACAAACTAAAAGGGACCTCTCATAACGATCCTAACATAGTAAAAATAATAGAGGTAAAAGACTTGAGAAAGACAATTGAGATAGAAACCGGTTACGGGGACACAAATGCCTGGGTAGAATGGATAAAATTACCTGTAAAAAGTTTGAACAAAAACAATTGCTATGCTTGTGCATCTGGTAGACCGATAGCTCAAGTAGTACCTTTCCCGCTGGGGTGGGAGCGTGACCGAAAGGGCATGGAATGCATGTTAGCCCTATATCAGGATAAGACGGCTTGGGGTATTCAAACTTGCATATCCTTGTCAATAATGTTCCCTCCCCTGGAGAAAAAGGATTCAAGGACTCCCCCTTCATTTTTAGCCACCAGTGTGAATCACACATCATGCGTATGTCGACACGGTGCGGAGCTAACCAGAAATATGGGAGAGTTGAAGTCATGCATAGAGACTGAGGACGTAACTGGAAGAGTCAGGGGAGGGAACTAATCATCATTGAATGTCCCCAGAGCGGATTTATGGTGGTACTGCGGAGGAAAAATCCTGAGACAGACCCTACCCTCCCAGTGGAAGGGGACGTGCGCAATTGTTCAATTGGCAATACCATTCACCTTGGCATTTGAGAAACAAAAGATAATAACGAGGGAAAGGGGTAAAAGGGAAGCGATAGCGAACTCTTTTGACGACCAGGTATACATGGATTTCATAGGGGTCCCAAGAGGGGTACCTGATGAATTCAAGGCCCGAAACCAGCCGGTTTCGAGTCTTTGTTTTGGTGGGTCACTATTATCAAAAATGTAGATTGGATAAATTATATTTATTACAACCAACAAAGATTTATAAATTATACTAGAGATGCGGTAAAAGGTATAGCTGAACAATTAGATGCCACTAGTAGAATGGCTTGGGAAAATCGACTGGCTCTAGATATGATCTTAGCAGAAAAAGGAGCTGTGTGTATAATGTTAGGAGGGAAACGTTGCACATTTATCCCAAATAACACAGCACCCGATGGTTCAATCACCCGAGCACTGCAAGGGTTAACAACTTTAGCAGAGGAGATGGCCGAAAATTCAAGAGCAGACACTTCCCTGACGGGGTGGCTTGAATCCTGGTTTGGAAAATGGAAAGGCATGATAATCTCGGTTTTTACCTCCCTGATCATGGTTGTCGGAATACTAATAGCCATCGGGTGTTGTATTATTCCTTGTGTAAGAGGGCTGACACAGCGATTGATTGAGACAGCTTTGACGAAGCAGATGTCAATACAAAGAGGCCAGGAAGAAAGTATGTACCTGTTAGGTAATGACAAAGTGGATAGTATCCACGGGAATACAGACATTGAAAAGGCGGCTGAAATAATGCTCAGAGGATTTGAGAGGACATATGAGAACCCTCCGCAGTATGTAGAAAACAACAAGGATTAAGTAAAAGAAAAGGGGGAATTGTGAGAATAAGAAATACTGAAATGTTGTTTCTACAGCTTGTGGAAAGTTACCAAGAAGTCATTTGTACTCAACATAATGAAATCACTGAAAAAGAGAACTGATAAGGGGGTATGTCAGTAAAGACCTTAAGACAGTACATCACTGACAAAGAGAACTAATAAGGGGGTATGTAAGTACAGACCTTGGGACAGTACATCACTTAAAAATTGTGCTTAGGCAGATAAAAGAGAAACAGCAAGAGTTAGAACAAAGGATGTAGTGAATAAGAAACTGCCCCACTAAGATAAAGGCTGACAGCTGCAAGTTAAAACACATAATAGAGAGCCAAATAAGGTAAAACAAAAACAAGAGTTAGGGGCTAGAAAGTTAGAGTAGGGGGAGAAGTAAACAGAGGAGGAGACTGTAGCAACCATAGGATAGGTTAGTGTCATAATACGTTATAACCAATAATGTAAAATAAAGGCGTGGACAAATGGATTTGTATTGTATAAACATGAACTGAATATGTTGATCGGTGTGCCTGCTTGTAGGACACCCGATCTTGCAAGACCGTTAAATAAACTTACTTCTTCAGAGTTTGACTTGGTGTAAATTATTATCAAGTGGGCTACGTTTCTCACAGCTGGCAAGTTTAGAGGGCGACCCCTCAATTAAGCCCTCTCTTTCTATTCCATGATCGCAGGCCATGGCCATCAGTAGTCTGAACCTCCCACCACCTTCTACATGGCATTTGCAGAATATGCGAGCCCATTTCTGACCTGCCACTAATATTGAACACTGATTCTGGAGACCAAATAACATCAATGCAATCAGTAAAAGATACTGGTCTCTATCCCAGCCACAATTGCTGGGCCTTAGGTCTCTGTAACAGCCTGGTGAACATCCGAGTTAGTTGCACAAACTGCCCTTCGGGCTTATGTTGTGGAGGCCTCCAATTCAGAGTGGCCTCAAGATACAACATGCGGCACAGTGGCGCAGTGGTTAGCACCGCAGCCTCACAGCTCCAGCGACCCGGGTTCAATTCTGGGTACTGCCTGTGTGGAGTTTGCAAGTTCTCCCTGTGTCTGCGTGGGTTTCCTCCGGGTGCTCCGGTTTCCTCCCACATGCCAAAGACTTGCAGGTTGATAGGTAAATTGGCCATTATAAATTGCCCCAAGTATAGGTAGGTGGTAGGGAAATATAGGGACAGGTGGGGATGTGGTAGGAATATGGAATTAGTGTAGGATTAGTATAAATGGGTGGTTGATGGTCGGCACAGACTCGGTGGGCCGAAGGGCCTGTTTCAGTGCTGTATCTCTAAACTAAATTAAACTAAACATGCTCCAGGGTGAACTACAGTGAAGTGAAGCCATCTATTAGGATGTTGCAGATTCAGATGATTGTCCACCTACAGCACATTGTCAGGCATGTCCCCCAGCGCCTGCACATATATTTCATGCTCTGCAGACATCAAAAGTCAGTGGTCAGGGACAGGAGGGTGTGACTATGAGTGAGGCACGTACAGGGATCCAGGAGGTAGTGTTGCAGGAGCCTCAGCCCCTGTCCTTCTCCAACAGGTTTGAGATTCTTGCTCCCTGTGTGGACGAGAGCAGGGACTGTAGGGAGGATGAGCAAATTGACCATAGCATCATGGTAGAGGGGGGAGAAAAGAGAAATGTAGTCGTAATCGGTGATAGTATAGTTTGGGGCATAGACACTGTTCTCTGTGGCTAGGATCAAGAGTCCCAAAGGCTGTGTTGCATCCCTGATGCCAGGGTTCGGGATATCTCATCTGGGCTGCAGAGTAATGTGGAGTGGGAGGGGACAGATCTAGTTGTTGTGGTCCACGTAGGTACCAACGATATAGGTAGAACAAGGTTAGAAGTTCTGCTGATAGAATATGAATAGCTGGGGACTAAATTAAAAAGCAGAACCAAAAAGGTAGTACTCTCCGGATTACTACCTGAGCCACGAGCTGATTGGCACAGGGTCAATAAGAATAAAGAGGCAAATGTGTGGCTCAAAGATTGGTGTGGGAAAAATAGGTTCGAATTCGTGGGACATTGGCACCAGTACTGGGGAAGGAGGGAGCTATTCTTATGGGACAGGCTTCACCTGAATCATGCTGGGACCAGAGTCCTGGCGAATCGCATAACTCGAGCTGTAGATAGGGCTTTAAACTAAATAGTGGGGGGGAGGGTTCAGTTGCATGGAAAATGAGGAAGTCAAAGTTAAAGGAGAAGGTCGGAGTGCAGGTTCGTGATGAGGCTGATTGTTACCAGAAAATAAAAGGAAGGGACAGAACGTGTGAACGTCATATTGCACCAAGGAAAATTTGATAATAGAACAAACTTAAAGGCTTTGTATCCGAATGCACGAAGGATTTGGAATAAAAAAAGAGTTAACAGTGCAAATAGAGATGAATGGGTATGATTTAGTGGTGATTACTGAGACGTGGTTGCAGGGAAACCAGGTTTGGGAATTGAATATCCAAGTGTACTCAGTATTTTGGAAGGAAAGACAGGAAGGAAAAGGAGGCGGTGTAGCTTTGTTAGTAAAGGAAGAGATCAGTGCTTTAGTGAGAAACGATATAGGCACTGGAGATCAAGATGTAGAATCAGTCTGGGTCAAAATAAGAAATAGCAAGGGAAAGAAGTCCCTGGTGGGAGTAACCTATAGGCCCCCAAACAGTAGTTCCGCAGTGGGGCACAGTATAAACCAAGAAATACTGGGGGCTTGTAAGAAAAGTATGGCAATAATCATGGGTGATTTTAATATGCATATAGACTGGATTAATCAAATTGGCAAGGGTGGCCTCAAGAGAGAATTCATTGAATGCATTAGAGATTGTTTTTGGAGCAATATGTTGTGGAACCAACCAGGGAGCAGGCTATTCTGGATTTGGTATTGTGTAATGAGGTGGGATTAATTAATTAAAAAAAAAAATTATTTAGAGATACAGCACTGAAACAGGCCCTTCGGCCCACCGAGTCCGTGCCGACCAACAACCACTCATTTATACTAACCCTACAGTAGTCCCATTTTTCCTATCACTGCCCTACAATAGGGGAAATTTATAACGGACAATTTACCTATCAACCTGCAAGTCTTTAGATGTGGGAGGAAACCGGAGCACCCGGCGAAAACCCACGCAGGCACAGGGAGAACTTGCAAACTCTGCACAGGCAGTACCCAGAATCGAACCCGGGTCCCCGGAGCTGTGAGGCTGCGGTGCTAACCACTGCGCCACTTATCTCATAGTTAAGAATCCTCTAGGGAAGAGTGATCATAATTTTATTTTTTAAAAATTTTTTATTTAGAGATACAGCACTGAAACAGGCCCTTCGGCCCACCGAGTCTGTGCCGACCATCAACCACCCATTTACTCTAATCCTACACAAATCCATCTTCCTGCCACATCCCCACCTGTCCTGTTTCAGTGCTGTATCTCTAAACAAAAAAAATAAATAAAATACTACATCTACAGGATCCCCACTATCCACTTTGCTTGCTACATCTTCAAAGAACTCTAGCAAATTAATCAAACACGATTTACCCTTCATTAAACCATGCTGACTCTAATGGATTGTGTTTTGACTTTCTAAATGTCCCGTTATTACTTCGTTAATAATGGATTCTAACAATTTCCCAACGACAGATGTTAAACTGACTGGTCTATCGTTTCCTACTTTCTGCCTCCGTCTCTTTTTGAATAAGGGTGTTATATTAGCTTTTTTCCAATCCACTGGAACCTTTCCCACATCCAGGGAATTTTGGAATATTATAATCAATGGATCCACTGCCTCTGCTGTCACTTCCTTTAAGATCCTAGGATGTAGGCCTTTCAGGCCCTGGGGACTTGTCTGTCTTCAATCCCAATAGTGTGCTCAGTACTTTTTCCCTAGTGATGATGATTTTTTTTTAGAGATACAGCACTGAAACAGGCCCTTCGGCCCACCGAGTCTGTGCCAACCATCAACCACCCATTTATACTAATCCTACAATAATCCCATATTCCTACCACATCCCCAAATGTCCTTATATTTCCCTACCACCTACCTATACTAGGGGCAATTTATAATGGCCAATTTACCGATCAACCTGCAAGTTTTTGGCATGTGGGAGGAAACCAGAGCACCCGGAGAAAACCCACGCAGACACAGGGAAAACTTGCAAACTCCACACAGGCAGTACCCAGAACTGAACCCGGGTCACTGGAGCTGTGAGGCTGCGGTGCTAACCACTGCGCCACTGTGCCGCCCAAGTATATCTGGACTTCCAGAAAGCATTTGATAAAGTGCCGCACAAAAGGTTTATACACAAGGTAAGATAACATGGTGTTAGGGATAATTTATTAGCTTGGATAAAGGAATGACGAAGCAACAGAAAACAGAGAGTCGGGATAAATGGGTCTTTTTCTGATTGGCAAGATGTAACTAGTGGGGTGCCACAGGGTTCAGTCCTCAGGCCCCAACTATTTACAATCTATATTAATGACTTGGATGCAGGGACAGAAGGTACTATAGCCACATTTTCAGATGACACTAAAATCGGTGGGATATTAAGTTGCAATAAAGAAATAAGAAATTTACAAATGGATATGGATAGGTTAGGTGAATGGGCCAAAATTTGTCAGATGGAGTTTAATGTGGATAAGTGTGAGGTTATCCATTTTGGTTGGACAAATAGAAAGGCAAATTATTATCTAAATGGAGAGAAACCACAGTGCAGAGGGATCTGGGTGTTCTCATGCGTGAATCGCAGAAAACTAGTATGCAGGTACAGCAGGTAATAAGGAAGGCAAATGGAATTTTGGCATTTATTGCTAAAGGAATAGAGTATAAAAGTAGGGAAGTGTTGCTGCAACTGTACAAGGCATTCGTGAGACTGCACCTGGAATATTGCATACAGTTTTGGTCCCTTTTCTTGAGGACGGATGTAGTTGCATTGGAGGCAGTTCAGAGGAGGTTCACAAGGTTGATTCCAGAGATGAGGGGTTTGTCTTATGAAGAGAGATTGAGCAGTTTGAGCCTTTACTCTCTAGAGTTTAGAAGAATGAGAGGAAATCTAATTGAGGTATATAAGATGATTAAGGGGATTGACAAAGTAGACGTAGAGACGATGTTTCCTCTTGTGGGGCAATCTAGAATGAGAGGTTATAGTTTTAGGATAAGGGGTAGCAGATTTAAAGGAGAAATTACTTCTCTCAAAGGGTCGTGAGTCTGTGGAATTCACTACCCCAGAGTGCGGTGAATGCCAGGACATTGAGTAAATTTAAGGAAGAGATAGACATATTTTTAATTAGCAATGGGTTAAAGGGTTATGGAGAATGAGCAGGAAAATGGAGTTGAGGCTGAGATAAGATCAGCCATGATCGTATTGAATGGTGGAGCAGGCTCAAGGGGTAGATTTGCCTACTCCTGCTCCGAGTTCTTATGTTCTTATGTAAGGCAAAAATAGTGGAATCTAGGTCTCCAGGTTCTTTGGCAGAACATCCCGATCCTCTAGCCAGCAACAATTTTCTCCGCCCCCCAGCTCCCCTGTTCAGTTTTACCTGTTCACTTCCCTCTGACTCACTCCTCCACCCTGGATAATGACTCTGAACTGCTGCTTGGAAGGGAAGATATGACTGACAGCAAGTGCAATGAAATGCTGGCAGAGATAAAAGAATAAGGGCCTGATTCATTCTCTTCTTCTTCCTCCTCTGCCTGTTCTTCATTTGGGAGACATTGCAATGAAGAGATCTTTAGCCACGCTTTGCAGTTAACATAAAACTTGAAAATGTAGTAAACAGTGAAGATGATGGTGACAGAATTCAGAAGAACATTGATACAACCAGGTGAGAAGGGGTCCAGGAGTTCCCTCTCAGTCTTTGCCTGGTTTAATCCTAATGGGGTTTAATTTTAGAAACACCGTGTTTTTAGCTCCCCGCTCAGTGAATCCTTGTTCACTGCTCCAGTTGTAAGGAAAAGCTCTCAGACAGGTCTCCTTAGATTTAACTGAAAAAGGTGGAAGTTTATTAATCTTAAACTCTAATCAGGTTAACGACTAATAATATGCAACACAACCACGCTAGCATGCATACACAACAAACACACATGCAGATAGAGACAGAATAAGTAGAAGGAATGAAGGGGAAAAGTTTGAGACAATATCTGGTAGTTACAATCCTTTATGGTCGATGTGGAGTCTTTGGTTGCTGGTACGTCTTGCAATTCGTTGGGGCCCAGTGCAAGCTTCAACTTATTTTGAGGTCAGAATCTTTTCTCTCTTGAGGTTTACGTATCTTCTGTGGGTCCAGTGGCTTGGGAGAAAGCGAGAGAGAGCGACTTCCTTGTTCCAGCTTCAGTTGCACTGCCTTCTGTTCCTTTCTGTGTGGCACAATTCAAAAAACCCCAGGTTGCCCAGCAGGTCAGTCATGTAACCAGCTCTTTATTTGGAACAGTCTCCCCTGCGAGGTTTGTGGATTATATTACCTTAGCGGTCTCTGGAATGTGCTACCTTATACCTTCAATGTCTGGTGATCAAGATCCATTTGGGTTAATTGGAGCAGGGAATAGTCTTTCCTTTTCACACAGCGTCCCTTAGTATGCAACTGTCCTTCCAGCCCAGTGTCTGGTCATCGTCAAATGAGTCTTTTCTTCACTCCAGCAACAGTTTAAAATCAATGTTCATATGACAAAATTAATATGCCTCATTCTTGGCAGGCGGGCATCTGCATAACGACATGGACAGACTGATAAAATGGGCAAACAGATGATTGCAAAATGTAATGCAGAGAAATGTGAAATGATACATTTTGACAGGAAGAATGAGAGACAATATAAACTAAATAATACAATTATAAAGGAGGGTGCAGGAACAGAGAGACTTGGGGGTGTATGGGCACATATCTTTGAAGGTGGCAGGGCAAGTTAAGTAAGCTTACAAGAGTAAGGGAGACTTGCTGCAATTTTACAGACCACACCTAGAGTACTGTGTACTGTTTTGGTCTCTGTACCTGAGGAATGATATACTTGCCTCAGAGAGTTGCAATGAAAGTTCACTTGTCTGATTCCTGGCATGAAGGAATTGTCCTATGAGGAGAGTTTGAGTCCAATGGGTCTACATTCTCCGGAGTTTAGAACAGTGAGAGGTGATCTCATGGAAATGGTCATGCCCTCAATTGAGACAGTTAATTTTAAAACACGAGATATGAACCCTCTAGAGCAATTTATAGGATTACACAAGATTTCATATTTTAACACTTTTAATATAACAATCTAAACTAAAAATCACCATTAACTCAACAGTACTTTGTAAGGAGCTAATACTCCAGATTACAGAGAAAGGTATTTTTCAAACACTTATAAAACACTTGAAAACGCAACACCACATTTATACGTGACATAATCTTTATTGGAGTGAAATCTATGTGGTTAACAGTCCCAAACTCCTTCCAGTTGTAATGGGTTGGATCTCCCAGAGCTTCTCAAAGCCAATGTCCTATTTTCTCACTTTTTCCGAGTACTTTTGACCTGCACTTCCACGAATAAGATGATCTCTGGTGCTCCTGTTGGTCTTTTCCCTCTGTAAAACTCTGCTTTCAAATCAGGTTCAAGTCTTCACCAATGTTTCACCAGTGTTTTCACAGCAGGCATTCACTCTCTCTCTCCCTCCTGAGGCTGCCACCGCTGGTTGTCGTCTTCTGGTCTTCCTTACAGCCTGCAGAGTTCTGAAAGTCTGTAAAATTAATCCAGAATCAAAAGGTCAATAGTCATTTGCTTTTTCAATATGCAGAGCCCACAGGTCTGGCTAGCAGAACCACCTGGGCCTTCCTTTGTTTCCAGCTGTTAGCAATTGCAACTCGTATTTGCATTTTCCAAGCCGCTGGTTCCTTGTTTGTGATCTAGTCTGGGAAAGTGAAACCCATTGTCCGTCAGGTTTTATAACATTGCATTCCCTGCTTTTCAAAAGGCTCTTTGATCGAGGTTCCATAAGTTCTTGTAAGGGGAGATGGTGGTGTAGTGGTAATGTCGCTAAACTAATAATCCAGAGGCTGAGGCTAATGCCTTGGGGAACATGATTCAAATCCCACCACAGCAGCCAAAGACTTGCAGGTTGATAGGTAAATTGGCCATTGTAAATTGCCCCTCGTGTCGGTAGGTGGTAGGAGAATGGTGGGGATGTAGTAGGGAATATCGGATTAATGTAGGATTAGTATAAATGGGTTGTTGTTGGTCGGCACAGACTTGGTGGGCCGAAGGGCCTGTTTCAGTGTTGTGTCTCTAAATAAAAATAAATAAATTCAATTAATTAATACAAATCTGGAATTGTAAGCTTGTTTCAGTGACAGTGCCATGAAACTGCCATTGATTGTTCTAAACAAATCCATCTGATTCACTAATGTCCTTTAGGGAAGGAAATCTGCTGTCCTTACCTGCTCTGGCCGACATATAACTCCAGACCCACAGCAATGTGGCTGACTTTTAACTGCCCTCTGGAATGGCCTAGCAAGCCACTCAGTTGTCAAGGTCACTTAGGGATGGGCAATAAATCTGGCCTTGCCAGTGATGCCCTCATCTCATGAAAGAATAAAAAAACAAATTCCTGTCTTGTCTTTAAGCAGATTTAGTGAGGCCACTTATCTTCTCCGTCTCCATTTTTACACTACACTAAAAATCACGGATTTTAAAAACATAAACATATCACAAGCTCCAGTGTTCATAACAGAAACATATATGATTCTGAGGGGGCTTGGCAAGATAGATGCTGAGAAACTATTTCCCCTGGCTGGATAGTCTAGAGCTAGTGGTCATTGTCTCAGAATAAGGGGTAAACCATTTAGGACTGAGATGAGGAGAAATTTCTTCACTCAGAGGGTTGTGAATCTTTGGAATTCTCTTCCCCAGAAGGTTGTGTATACTCAAGACTGAGTCAACTTCAAGGGAATCAAAGAATCAGGTGAGAAAGTGAGTTTGTTCTTATGTTAGAAAAGCATATGGGATCATTGACTTTATAAAAAGGGGCACAAAGTAAAAAAGCAAGGATGTTATGCTAAACCTAAAGCACTGGTTAGGCCACAGCTGGGGCATTGTGTTCAATTCTGGGCACCAAACATTAGGAAGAATATTAAGGTCTCGGACAGTAGATTTACTAGAATGGGATCAGGGATATGCGATAAAAACAAGAAATGCTGGAAATACTCAGCAGGTCTGGCAGCATCTGTGGAGAGAGAAGCAGAGTTAACCTTTCAGGTCAGTGTTTGAACCCACCATTCATGTTGAAGATGATGAACAGTTATACTCTCTAGACCTTTAGGGACTTTGAAAATCATGATGTATTTTTGTGTGATGTTGGCAGTTTTGGCAGTGCAAAGGGAGGACCTAGCGCAGTACAACGTAACAAATTTCATTCATAGCCTTCCTGACAATATATTTTATATGTATATATTGTGGACCTCTTCCAATATATATTATTAATTAACACAGAGGTCACATTGTCTCAAAACATAACCTCAGCAATCACACTTCAAAGAAAATGAAGCTCAAACATTACATCCTGGGTTCCGACCAGTAATCATGACAGCCAACAATCTTAACATGATAGGTGCCTCTGACTTGCAATCTCACTGAAACTAACAAATGCATTACAATCTCAAAAATCTCCTGACTAAACAACTATATTTGGAATAATATTTCAGTCTACCTTTACTTCACAATCATTCAATCATATGTTCTTAAAAACTACATTGTATGCAGTGGATAATAAGAACAATGCCACCATTAAATTATAGAAATATGTCTGCAGTTCCCGTCTGTCACACTTCAGTGACAAACATTGCCATTAAATATTGATCATTGGCTCAAATGTAGCATTTATAACAGAAAAAGAAAGCAGAACTCCAGCAATGAACAGGGAGGAAAATCTACCAACAAAAGGGCAGAAACTGAACTCACAGAATACCTCAAAATATGTTATCAATTAAACTTTTTGACTGCCATTATCTTTTCTTCATCCATCCTAATTTTGACATGTAAAAAAGTTGGAACATAATAAAGACCTGAAAATTTACATATTTCACAGTAACCTGATTAAGCTTACCAATAGAGTCATAAATGGCAACTTCTGTGACTGAAACTATCCCTTTTCATCCTCCTTGACTTATCTTCTGCTTTTGACATGGTAGACAGCATCATCTTCCTCCAACTCCTCTTCACTAAGATAGAAACAGAAATTGCTGGAAATACTCAGCAGGTCTGGCAGCAGCTGTGGAGACAGAAGCAGTCAATATTCCAGGTCAATGATCTTTTGTCAGAGTTGGAAAATATCGGAGGTATAATAGGTTTTAAACCAGAACAGCAAACACGAGAAGGGAAACAGAATGCAATAAAGATGAATAAGGTAAAAGAGACAAATGACAATCTCATTGGAGAGAAGAGTGAAACTTCTTGAAGGCGGACATTACTGGAGAGAAATGGCAGTGAAGTAAACACTAATACACATTTCACTAATACACGTTTCACTGGCCAAAACTTTTATTGCATGTAGCAAAGGCAGATGCTGCAAGAAGAGGCAGTGAGTAAACACGAATACAAAAGCAAAATATTGCAGATGCCGCTAAGCTGGATGTGACTATTCTCGCTTGGTTCCATTTCTATCTATCCCGTTGCAGCCACAGAATCGCCTGCACCGTTACCTTTGAAGTCTTGCAAGGATCTATCCTTGACCCCACCTTATTTCTCATCTGTATTCTGTCCTTTGCCAATATCATCCGAACAGATGCTGGTTCCACATGTACAATAGTGACACCCTGCTTTAGCTCAAAATCACTCTCTTGACCCTTCTACTGTCTCTAATTTGTCATACTGCTTGTCCAACATCCAATATTAGATGAGCAGAAATTTCCTCCAATTAAATATTAAATATCGTTGGTCCCCGTTGTTACGAGCTCAGTAGAGACCACTAACTTTGAAATGAAAGATATGAACTTTCCATTGACCGATTAAAGAATCACATGACAAGATTTCACATATTATGACTTTTCCTATAACAACTAAACTAAGAATCAACATTAAATAAAACAGTACTTAGTAGGTAGCTAATACATTAAATTACAGAGAAAGGTATTTCCCATTGACTTATGAACACAGATGTAAATCCTGCACCACATTTATATGTTACACGGCAAGTTCCTATGAAGATGAAGGATAAGTTTGGCAAGTTTTGGCAACCTTGAAGAACGAGGGATATTGTGAGCCGAGTCAAAAAGAAAAAGGAAGCATTCGTAAGCGCTAGAAGGCTGGAAACAGACAAAGCCCTTGAGGAATATATAGACAGGAGGAAGGAACTTAAGCAAGGAGTCAGGAGGGCTAGAAGGGATCATGAAAAGTCATTGGCAAACAGGATTAAGGAGAATCCCAAGGCTTTTTATTCGTATATAAAAAGCAAGAGGGTAGCCAGGGAAAGGGTTGGTCCACTTAAGGACAGAGGAGGGAATCTATGTGTGGAGCCGGAGGCAATGGGCGAGGTACTAAATGAGTACTTTGCATCAATATTCACTAAAGAGAAGGGCTTGGTGGATGATGGGTCTAGGGAAGGGTGTATAGATAGTCTGGGTCATGTCGATATCAAAAAGGAGGAGGTGTTGGGCGTCTTGAAAAACATTAAGGTAGGTAATTCCCCAGGGCCTGATGGGATCTACCCCAGAATACTGAGGGAGGAAATTGCTGGGGCCTTGACAGAAATCTTTGTATCCTCATTGGCTATCGGTGAGGTCCCAGAGGACTGGAGAACAGCCAATGTTGTTCCTTTGTTTAAAAAGGGGAGCAAGGATAATCCAGGAAATTACAGGCCAGTGAGCCTTACGGTAGTGGTAGGGAAATTATTGGAGAGGATTCTTCAGGACAGGATTTACTCCCATTTGGAAATAAGTGAACTTATTAGTGAGAGGCAGCATGGTTTTGTGAAGGGGAGGTCGTGTCTCACTAACTTGATCGAGTTTTTTGAGGAAGTGACGAAGATGATTGATGAAGGAAGGGCAGTGGATGTTATCTATATGGACTTCAGTAAAGCCTTTGACAAGGTCCCTCATGGCAAACTGGTACAAAAGATGAAGTTACATGGGATCAGAGGTGAGTGGGCAAGATGGATACAGAACTGGCTCGGTCACAGAAGACAAAGGGTAGCAGTGGAAGGGTGCTTTTCTGAACGGAGGGCTGTGACTAGTGGTGTTCCGCAGGGATCAGTGCTGGGACCTTTGCTGTTTGTAGTATATATAAATGATTTGGAGGAAAATGTAGTTGGTCTGATTTGTAAGTTTGTGGATGACACAAAGGTTGGAGGAGTTGCAGATAGTGATGAGGATTGTCAGAGGATATAGCAGGATATAGATCGGTTGGAGACTTGGGTGGAGAAATGGCAGATGGAGTTTAATCCGGAAAAATGTGAAGTAATGCATTTTAGAAGGTTCAAAACTGGTGGGAAGTATACAGTAAATGGCAGAACCCTTAGAAGTATTGATAGGCAGAGAGATCTGGGCGAACAGGTCCACAGATCACTGAAAGTGGCAACGCAGGTGGATAAGGTAGTCAAGAAGGCATACGGCATGCTTGCCTTCATCGGTCGGGGCACAGAGTATAAAAATCGGCAAGTCATGCTGTAGCTGTATAGAACCTTAGTTCGGCCACACTTGGAATATTGCGTGCAATTCTTGTTGCCACACTACCAGAAGGATGTGGAGGCTTTGGAGAGGGTACAGAAGAGGTTTACCTGGTCTGGAGGGTATTAGCTGTAGGAGAGGTTGGATAAACTCGGATTGTTTTCACTGGAACGATGGAGGTGGAGGGGCGACATGATAGAGGTTTACAAAGTTATGAGTGGCATGGACAGAGTGGATGGTCATAAGCTTTTTCCCAGGGTGGAAGAGTCAGTTACTAGGGGACATAAGTTTAAGGTGCGAGGGGCAAAGTTTCGAGGGGATGTGCGAGGCAAGTTTTTTACACAGAGGGTGGTGAGTGCCTGGAACCTGCTGCCGGGGGAGGTGGTGGAAGCAGGTACGATAGCGATGTTTAAAAGGCATCTTGACAAATTCTTGTATCGGATGGGAATAGAGGGATACAGTCCCCGGAAGTGCAGAAGGTTTTAGTTTAGACAGGCAACATGTTTGACGCAGGCTTGGTGGACCGAATGGCCTGTTCCTGTGCTGTACTGTTCTTTGTTCTTTGTGCAGAGTGTCCTCATTGAGATGGTATCCTTGCAGTTAAAAGTCCCAAACCCCTCCCAGCTTCAATGGGTTGGATCACCCAGTGTCCTTCTCAAAGTCAATGTTTTCTTTGCTCACTTCTTTCGAGCACATTTGACTGGCATTCTCTGGTGACGCTGTTGGTCTTTCCTCCTCCTTAAACCTTGAGCTTTTGAACTGGGTTCAAACCTTATCAGCCATTTGCTGTATCAGTGATCTGAGAGCAGCTGTTCTCTGAGAAACAGCCACTGGTCTCTCTTCTTCTCCCTCCCTCTCTCTCTTTCGGCTGCCAGCTAACTGCTGTCCTTCATTTCTTCCTTTCAGCCCCAGACCTAAGAAAGCCTCTTGAATTTATCCAGATCAAAAGTCAATAGTCGTTTGCCTTTGACAATTCTCAGAGACCATAAGTCTGACCATAGCAAAACATTCTGGGCCTTCCTTTGTTTCCAATGATAAAACTGCAACTCCATCTGCATTTTAGAGCCCCTGGCTCCCTGTTTACAATCTGTGAGTCTGGGAGAGTGAAACCCATAGTCCTTTAGGTGTTACAGCCTTGCACCCTACTTTCAAAAGGGACTTTGATCTGAGTTCCTTGATCTCATGGTAACCAAGATCCCTGGTTTGTTTCCGGGCAGGTTTTGAATGAGATTACACGTTTCCTCTGAATGTCCACTTTACACTACATGAAAGATCACAGTTTCTAAAACAGAACCACACTACAAAGTCCAGCATTCGTAACACCTGCCATAACACCATTCTCCAGCTACTGATTCCACCATGTGTTTGCTGACCTACATTTGCTCTTAGCCTGGTAACACCTTGATTTTAAAATTCTCATCTTTGATTTCAAATCTCCTCCAGCCCAATAACTCTTCAAGATCATTGTGTTTCTCCAATTCTTGCACATTCTTGATTAATTGCTCTATCATTGGTGGCCGGGCCTTCAGCTGTCTAGGTCATAAGCTCTGGATTTCCCTCCCTAAACCTCAAGACCTCTCCAACTCTCTCTCTCCTCCTGAAAACCTACCTCTATGACCAAATGTTTGGTCACCTGACCTATTATCTTTTTACATAGTTTAGTATCAAATGTTGTTTGGTGATGTTTTTGTGAAATGTCTTGGGATGTTCTACAACATTAAAGGTGCAATATGAATGCAATTTGTTGTTATACAGTGGCTTTTTATTTTTAAATACTGTATTTGTGCTTTGCTTTCTGAATGGCCTTGGGTTTGTGTTAACATTCCTCTCTAAACTTTCAACTTGTCAGATGAGACAGTTACATCATTTTCTGGAACTACATGATGCATTAATCTGAGTATGTACATTGTGGAGAAACTCCAAACATGCATGAGTGTGATCAGCAGCAACTTGGAATCCGTCTTCACTCATGTTACATCAATAAATATCAACTTGATTATCCAAATGACTTGGAAAACAGCTTAAAGAATAACTTTAGAATATTCTGATGGTCAGCTTTGAATCTAATTTCAAGTGCATTGTGATGATCCCCATGGAGAATACCAAGAAACCAAAAGAAGTGAATCCACACACTGACCTCAGTTTAGGAAAACAAAAGCCAAATGGATAGAATTCCACTTTTTAAATTGCAACTTTAATTCGAGCCACCAGGACTAAACCCCAGAGTAACAAACTGATAGAACTGTAGCCACCAGAACAAAACCCCAGTGTTATACATTGATAGACCTGTACTCACCAGAACTAAACCCCAGCGTTGCACACTGATAGACCTGCACTCACCAGAAGAAAACCCCAGTGTTTTCCACTGATAGACCTGTCCCCACCAGAACTAAACCCCAGAGTAATACACTGATAGACCTGTACTCACCAGAACTAAACACCAGTGTTATACACTGATAGACCTGTACTCATCAGAACTAAACCCCAGTGTTATACACTGATAGACCTGTACTCACCAGAACTAAACCCCAGTGTTATACACTGATAGACCTGTACTCAACAGATCGAAACACCAATGTTATACACTGATAGACCTGTACCCACCAGAAATAAACCCCAGTGTTATACACTGATAGACCTGTACTCAACAGATCGAAACACCAATGTTATACACTGATAGACGTGTACCCACCAGAAATAAACCCCAGTGTTATACACTGATAGACCTGTACTCAACAGATCGAAACACCAGTATTATACATTGATAGACGTGTACCCACCAGATCTAAACCCCAGTGTTATACACTGACAGACCAGGACTCAACAGATCTAAACACCAGCGTTACACACTGATAGACCTGTACCAACCAGAACTAAACCCCAGTGTTATAAACTGATAGATCTGTACCCACCAGAACTAAACACAAGTGTTATATATTGACTGACAAGTACGAACAGAACTAAACCCCAGTGTTATATATTGACAGACCGTTACCCATCAAATCTAAACCCCAGTGTTATATATTGACAGACCTGTACCCACCAGAACTAAACCCCAGTGATATATATTGACAGACCGATACCACCAGAACTAAATCACAATTATATATGTTGACTGACCTGTACCCACCAGAAGTAAACCTCAGTGTTACACATTGACAGACCTACACCCACCAGAACTAAACTTCAGTGTTACACATTGACAGACCTACACCCACCAGAACTAAACTTCAGTGTTACACATTGACAGACATGCACCCACAGGAATTAAACCTCAGTGTTATATATTGACAGACCTGTAGCCACCAGAACTAAACCTCAGTGTTATACATTGACAGACATGTACCCAACAGAACTAAACTACAATTTTATACATTGACTGAACTGTACCCACCAGAATTAAACCTCAGTGTTATACATTGACAGACCGATACCCTCCAGAACTAAATCTCAGTGTTGTATATTGACTGAACTGTACCGACCAGAACTCAACCTCAGTGTTATAAATTGACAGACCTGTACCACTAGAACTAAACCACAGTTTTATAGATTGACAGCCCTGTACACACCAGAAATAAACACAAATATTAGACATTGACACGCCTGTACCCACCAGAACTAAACCTCAGTTTACTACATCGGCAGAACTGTACCCACCAGAACTAAACTACAATGTTATACATTGAGAGACCTGTACTCATCAGAACTAAACCTCAGTGTTATATATTGACTGAACTGAACCCACCAGAACTAAACCAGAGTTTTATATACTGGCCGAACTGTACCCACCAGAACTAAACTACAATGTTATACATTGACAGACCTGTACCCACCAGAACTAAAGCTCAGTGTTATATATTGGCCGAACTGTACCCACCAGAACTAAACTACGATGTTATACATTGACAGATATGTACCCACCAGAACTAAACCTCAGTGTTATATATTGAAAGACCTGCACCCACCAGAACTAAACCTCAGTGTTATGTATTGGCCGAACTGTACCCACCAGAACTAAACTACGATGTTATACATTGACAGACCTGTACCCACCATAACTAAACCTCAGTGTTATATACTGACAGACCTGTCCTCACCAGAACTAAACTAGAATGTTATACATTGACAGATATGTACCCACCAGAACTAAACCTCTGTGTTATATATTGAAAGACCTGTACCCACCAGAACTAAACCTCAGTTTTATGTATTGACAGACCTGTTGCCACCAGAACTAACCCCAGTGTTATACATTGACAGAGCTGTACCCACCAGAACAAAACCCCAGTGTTAAATCTTGACAGACCTGTACCCACCAGAAATAAATCCCAGTGTTATACATTGACAGACCTGTACCCACCAGAACTAAACCTCAGTGATTTATATTGACAGACCTGTACACACCAGAAATAAACCCCAGTGTTACATATTAACTGACCTGTACCCACCACAACTAAACCCCAGTGTTAAATCTTGACTGACCTGTACCCACCAGAACTAAACCTCAGTGTTATACATTGACAGACCTTTACCCACCAGAAGTAAACCTCAGTGTTATACATTGACAGACATGTACCCAACAGAACTAAACTACAATTTTATACATTGACTGAACTGTACCCACCAGAATTAAACCTCAGTGTTATACATTGACAGACCGATACCCTCCAGAACTAAATCTCAGTGTTGTATATTGACTGAACTGTACCGACCAGAACTCAACCTCAGTGTTATAAATTGACAGACCTGTACCACTAGAACTAAACCACAGTTTTATAGATTGACAGCCCTGTACACACCAGAAATAAACACAAATATTAGACATTGACACGCCTGTACCCACCAGAACTAAACCTCAGTTTACTACATCGGCAGAACTGTACCCACCAGAACTAAACTACAATGTTATACATTGAGAGACCTGTACTCATCAGAACTAAACCTCAGTGTTATATATTGACTGAACTGAACCCACCAGAACTAAACCAGAGTTTTATATACTGGCCGAACTGTACCCACCAGAACTAAACTACAATGTTATACATTGACAGACCTGTACCCACCAGAACTAAAGCTCAGTGTTATATATTGGCCGAACTGTACCCACCAGAACTAAACTACGATGTTATACATTGACAGATATGTACCCACCAGAACTAAACCTCAGTGTTATATATTGAAAGACCTGCACCCACCAGAACTAAACCTCAGTGTTATGTATTGGCCGAACTGTACCCACCAGAACTAAACTACGATGTTATACATTGACAGATATGTACCCACCAGAACTAAACCTCAGTGTTATATATTGAAAGACCTGCACCCACCAGAACTAAACCTCAGTGTTATGTATTGGCCGAACTGTACCCACCAGAACTAAACTACGATGTTATACATTGACAGACCTGTACCCACCATAACTAAACCTCAGTGTTATATACTGACAGACCTGTCCACACCTGAACTAAACTAGAATGTTATACATTGACAGATATGTACCCACCAGAACTAAACCTCTGTGTTATATATTGAAAGACCTGTACCCACCAGAACTAAACCTCAGTTTTATGTATTGACAGACCTGTTGCCACCAGAACTAACCCCAGTGTTATACATTGACAGAGCTGTACCCACCAGAACAAAACCCCAGTGTTAAATCTTGACAGACCTGTACCCACCAGAAATAAATCCCAGTGTTATACATTGACAGACCTGTACCCACCAGAACTAAACCTCAGTGATTTATATTGACAGACCTGTACACACCAGAAATAAACCCCAGTGTTACATATTAACTGACCTGTACCCACCACAACTAAACCCCAGTGTTAAATCTTGACTGACCTGTACCCACCAGAACTAAACCTCAGTGTTATACATTGACAGACCTTTACCCACCAGAAGTAAACCTCAGTGTTATATATTGACAGACCTGCACGCACCAGAACTAAATCTCAGTGTTATATATTGACAGACCTTTACCCAACAGAACTAAACCTCAGTGTTATATATTGACAGACCTGCACGCACCAGAACTAAACCTCAGTGTTATATATTGACAGACCTTTACCCAACAGAACTAAACCTCAATATTATATATTGACAGACCTGTACTCACCTGAACTAAACGTCAAAGTTATACTGGGAAACACCTGTACCCTCCAGAACTAAACTTCAATTTTATGTATTAACAGACCTGCAGCCACCAGAACTAAACCCCATCCTGATACATTGACAGACCTGTACCCACCAGAACTAAAGCTCAGTGTTACACATTGACAGACATGTACCCACAGGAATTAAACCTCAGTGTTATATATTGACAGACCTGTACCCACCAGAACGAAACCTCAGTGTTATATATTGACAGACCTGTACCCGCCAGAACGAAACCTCAGTGTTATATATTGACAGACCTGTACCCGCCAGAACTAAACCTCAGTGTTATACATTGACAGACATGTATCCAACAGAACTAAACTATAATTTGATACATTGACATAACTGAACCCACCAGAGGTAAACTCCAGTGTTATCTATTCAAAGACATGTACGCCCCAGAATTAAACTACTATTTTATACATTGACAGACCTGTGCACACCAGAAGTAAACCCCAGTGTTATACATTGACAGACCTGTACCCACCAGCAGTAAACCTCAGTGTTATGCATTGACAGACCTGTTCCCACCAGAACTAAACCTCAGTGTTATACATTGACAGACCTTTATCCACCAGAACTAAACCCCAGTGTTATACATTGACAGACATGTACACAACAGAACTAAACTACAATTTGATACATTGACATAACTGAACCCACCAGAGGTAAATTTATCCACCAGAACTAAACCCCAGTGTTATATATTGACAGACCTTTACGCACCAGAACTAAACCCCAGTGTTATATATTGACAGACCTGTACACACCAGCAGTAAACCTCAGTGTTATATTGACAGACCTTTACCCACCAGAACTAAACCCCAGTGTTATACATTGACAGACCTGTACACACCAGCAGTAAACCTCAGTGTTATATTGACAGACCTTTACCCACCAGAACTAAACCCCAGTGTTATACATTGACAGACCTGTACACACCAGCAGTAAACCTCAGTGTTATACATTGACAGACCTTTACCCACCAGAACTAAACCTCAGTGTTATACATTGACAGACCTTTATCCACCAGAACTAAACCCCAGTGTTATATATTGACAGACCTTTACCCACCAGAACTAAAACTCAGTGTTACATATTGACAGACCTTTAACCACCAGAACTAAACCTCAGTGTTATATATTGACTTGACTTCTACCCACAAGAACTAAACTACAATTTTATACATTGACAGACCTGTACCCAGATGAAATAAATCTCAGTGTTATTAATTGACAGACCTGTACCCACCAGAGCTAAACTACAATTTTATCCATTGACAGACCTGTACTCAGCAGAAGTAAACTCCAGTGTTATATATTCAAAGACCTGTACCCACCAGAATTAAACTACAATTTTATACATTGACAGACCTGTACCCACCAGAATTAAACCTCAGTGATATACATTGACAGAACTGTACTCACCAGAACTATAATTCAGTGTTATCTATTGACTTGACCTTTACCCACCAGAGCTAAACTACAATTTTATCCATTGACAGACCTGTACTCAGCAGAAGTAAACTCCAGTGTTATATATTCAAAGACCTGTACCCACCAGAATTAAACTACAATTTTATACATTGACAGACCTGTACCCACCAGAATTAAACCTCAGTGATATACATTGACAGAACTGTACTCACCAGAACTATAATTCAGTGTTATCTATTGACTTGACCTTTACCCACCAGAACTAAACTACAATTGTATACAGTGACAGACCTGTTACCACCAGAACTAAACCTGAGTGTTATACATTGACAGACCTGTATCCACCAGAAACAAACCTCAGTGTTATATATTCAAAGTCCTGTACCCACCAGAATTAAACTACAATTTTATACATTGACAGACCTGTACCCACCAGAAGGAAATGCCAGTGTTATACATTGACAGACCTTTACCCACCAGAACTAAACCCCAGTGTCATATATTGACAGACCTTTACCCACCAGAACAAAACCCCAGCTTAATATATTGACAGAACTTTACCCACCAGAACTAAACCCCAGTGTAACATATTGACAGAGGTTAACCCACCAGAACTAAACCTCAGTGTTATACATTGACAGACCTGTACCCACATGAACTAAATCTCATTGTTATTTATTGACAGACCTGTACCCACCAGAGCCAAACTATAATTTTATCCATTGGCAGACCTGTACCCACCAGCAGTAAACCTCAGTGTTATATATTCAAAAACCTGTACCCACAAGAATTAAACTACAATTTTATACATTGACAGACCTGTACCCACCAGAAGGAAACCCCAGTGTGATACATTGACAGACCTGTACCCACCAGCAGTAAACCTCAGTGTTATACATTCTCAGACCTGTACCCACCAGAACTGAACCCCAGTGTTATATATTGACAGACCTTTACCCACCAGAACAAAACCCCAGTGTGATATATTGACAGAACTTTACCCACCAGAAGTAAACCCAAGTGTTATTTATTGACAGACCTGTACCCACCAGAGCTAAACTACAATTTTATACATTGACAGACCTGTACCCAACAGAAATAAATCTCAGTGTTATATATTCAAAGACCTGTACCCACCAGAATTGAACTACAATTATGTACATTGACAGACCTGTACCCACCAATGGTAAACCCCAGTGTTTTACATTGACAGACCTGTACCCACCAGCAGTAAACCTCAGTGTTATACATTGACAGAAATGTTCCCACCAGAACTAAACCTCAGTGTTGTACATTGACAGACCTGTACCCACCAGAACTAAACCTCAGTGTTATACATTGACAGACCTGTATCCACCAGAAATAAACCTCAGTGTTATATATTCAAAGACCTGTACCCACCAGAATTAAACTACAATTTTATACATTGACAGACCTGTACCCACCAGCAGTAAACCTCAGTGTTTTTCATTGACAGACCTTTACCCACCTGAACTAAATCTCAGTGTTATATATTGACAGACCTTTACCCACCAGAAGTAAACCTCAGTGTTTTATATTGACATACCTGCACCCACCTGAACTAAATCTCAGTGTTATATATTGACAGACCTTTCCCCACCAGAACTAAACCACAGAGTTACATATTGACAGACCTGTACCCACATGAACTAAATCTCAGTGTTATGTATTGTCGGACCTTTTCCCACCAAAACTAAACCTCAGTGTTATATATTGACAGACCTGTATCCATATGAACTAAATCTCAGTGTTATTTATTGACAGACCTTTACCCACCAGAACGAAACCTCAGTGTTGTACATTGACAGACCTGTACCCACATGAATTAAATCTCAATGTTATTTATTGACAGACCTTTACCCACCAGAGCTGAACTACAATTTTATCCATTGATAGTCCTGTACCCACCAAAAGTAAACCCCAGTGGTATACATTGACAGACCTTTACCCACCAGAATTAAACCCCAGTGTTATATATTGAAAGACCTGTACCCACCAGAAATAAACCTCAGTGTTATACATTGACAGAACTGTACTCACCAGAACTATAATTCAGTGTTATATATTGACAGACCTTTATCCACCAGAACTGAACCCCAGTGTTATATTTTGACAGACCTTTAGCCACCATAACAAAACCCCAGTGTTATACATTGACAGACCTGTACCCACATGAACTAAATCTCAGTATTATTTATTGACAGACCTGTACCCACCAGAGCGAAACTACAATTTTATCCATTGACAGACCAGTACCCAACAGAACTAAACCTGAGTGTTATACATTGACAGACCTGTATCCACCAGAAATAAACCTCAGTGTTATATATTCAAAGACCTGTACCCACCAGAATTAAACTACAATTTTATACATTGACAGACCTGTCCCCACCAGAAGGAAACCCCAGTGATATACATTGACAGACCTGTACCCACCAGCAGTAAACCTCAGTGTTATACATTGACAGACCTTTACCCACCAGAACTATACTCCAGTGTTATACATTGACAGACCTTTACCCGTCAGAACAAATCCCCAGTGTTATATACAGACAGACCTATACCCACCAGAACTCACCCCCAGTGTTATATATTGACTGACGTGTACCAACCAGAACCAAATCTCAGTGTTTCATATTGACAGACCTTTCCCGATCAGAGCTAAACCCCAGTGCTATATGTTGATTGACATGTACCCACCAGAACTGAACCCCAGTGTTATATATTGACAGACCTGTACACAGCAGAACTGAACCCCAGTGTTATATATTGACAGACCTTTACCCACCAGAACTAAACCTCAGTGTTATACATTGACAGACCTGTACCCACATGAACTAAATCTCAGTGTTATTTATTGACAGACCTGTACCCACCAGAGCTAAACTACAATTTTATCCATTGACAGACCTGTACCCACCAGAAGTAACTCCAGTGTTGTATACTCAAAGACCTGTACCCACCAGAATTAAACTACAATTTTATACATTGACAGACCTGTACCCACCAGAAGTAAATCCCAGTGTTATACATTGACAGACCTGTACCCACCAGAAGTAAACCTCAGTGTTATACATTGATAGACCTGTAACCACCAGAACTGAACCCCAGTGTTATATATTGACAGACCTTTACACAGCAGAACAAAACCCCAGTGTTATACATTGACCGATCTTTACCCACCAGAACAAAACTCCAGTGTTATATATTGATAGACCTTTACCCACCTGATCTAAATCTCAGTGTTATATATTGACAGACCTTTACCCACCAGAACTAAACCTGAGTGTTATACATTGACAGACCTGTATCCACCAGAAACAAACCTCAGTGTTATATATTCAAAGTCCTGTACCCACCAGAATTAAACTACAATTTTATACATTGACAGACCTGTACCCACCAGAAGGAAATGCCAGTGTTATACATTGACAGACCTTTACCCACCAGAACTAAACCCCAGTGTCATATATTGACAGACCTTTACCCACCAGAACAAAACCCCAGCTTAATATATTGACAGAACTTTACCCACCAGAACTAAACCCCAGTGTAACATATTGACAGAGGTTAACCCACCAGAACTAAACCTCAGTGTTATACATTGACAGACCTGTACCCACATGAACTAAATCTCATTGTTATTTATTGACAGACCTGTACCCACCAGAGCCAAACTATAATTTTATCCATTGGCAGACCTGTACCCACCAGCAGTAAACCTCAGTGTTATATATTCAAAAACCTGTACCCACAAGAATTAAACTACAATTTTATACATTGACAGACCTGTACCCACCAGAAGGAAACCCCAGTGTGATACATTGACAGACCTGTACCCACCAGCAGTAAACCTCAGTGTTATACATTCTCAGACCTGTACCCACCAGAACTGAACCCCAGTGTTATATATTGACAGACCTTTACCCACCAGAACAAAACCCCAGTGTGATATATTGACAGAACTTTACCCACCAGAAGTAAACCCAAGTGTTATTTATTGACAGACCTGTACCCACCAGAGCTAAACTACAATTTTATACATTGACAGACCTGTACCCAACAGAAATAAATCTCAGTGTTATATATTCAAAGACCTGTACCCACCAGAATTGAACTACAATTATGTACATTGACAGACCTGTACCCACCAATGGTAAACCCCAGTGTTTTACATTGACAGACCTGTACCCACCAGCAGTAAACCTCAGTGTTATACATTGACAGAAATGTTCCCACCAGAACTAAACCTCAGTGTTGTACATTGACAGACCTGTACCCACCAGAACTAAACCTCAGTGTTATACATTGACAGACCTGTATCCACCAGAAATAAACCTCAGTGTTATATATTCAAAGACCTGTACCCACCAGAATTAAACTACAATTTTATACATTGACAGACCTGTACCCACCAGCAGTAAACCTCAGTGTTTTTCATTGACAGACCTTTACCCACCTGAACTAAATCTCAGTGTTATATATTGACAGACCTTTACCCACCAGAAGTAAACCTCAGTGTTTTATATTGACATACCTGCACCCACCTGAACTAAATCTCAGTGTTATATATTGACAGACCTTTCCCCACCAGAACTAAACCACAGAGTTACATATTGACAGACCTGTACCCACATGAACTAAATCTCAGTGTTATGTATTGTCGGACCTTTTCCCACCAAAACTAAACCTCAGTGTTATATATTGACAGACCTGTATCCATATGAACTAAATCTCAGTGTTATTTATTGACAGACCTTTACCCACCAGAACGAAACCTCAGTGTTGTACATTGACAGACCTGTACCCACATGAATTAAATCTCAATGTTATTTATTGACAGACCTTTACCCACCAGAGCTGAACTACAATTTTATCCATTGATAGTCCTGTACCCACCAAAAGTAAACCCCAGTGGTATACATTGACAGACCTTTACCCACCAGAATTAAACCCCAGTGTTATATATTGAAAGACCTGTACCCACCAGAAATAAACCTCAGTGTTATACATTGACAGAACTGTACTCACCAGAACTATAATTCAGTGTTATATATTGACAGACCTTTATCCACCAGAACTGAACCCCAGTGTTATATTTTGACAGACCTTTAGCCACCATAACAAAACCCCAGTGTTATACATTGACAGACCTGTACCCACATGAACTAAATCTCAGTATTATTTATTGACAGAACTGTACCCACCAGAGCGAAACTACAATTTTATCCATTGACAGACCAGTACCCAACAGAACTAAACCTGAGTGTTATACATTGACAGACCTGTATCCACCAGAAATAAACCTCAGTGTTATATATTCAAAGACCTGTACCCACCAGAATTAAACTACAATTTTATACATTGACAGACCTGTCCCCACCAGAAGGAAACCCCAGTGATATACATTGACAGACCTGTACCCACCAGCAGTAAACCTCAGTGTTATACATTGACAGACCTTTACCCACCAGAACTATACTCCAGTGTTATACATTGACAGACCTTTACCCGTCAGAACAAATCCCCAGTGTTATATACAGACAGACCTATACCCACCAGAACTCACCCCCAGTGTTATATATTGACTGACGTGTACCAACCAGAACCAAATCTCAGTGTTTCATATTGACAGACCTTTCCCGATCAGAGCTAAACCCCAGTGCTATATGTTGATTGACATGTACCCACCAGAACTGAACCCCAGTGTTATATATTGACAGACCTGTACACAGCAGAACTGAACCCCAGTGTTATATATTGACAGACCTTTACCCACCAGAACTAAACCTCAGTGTTATACATTGACAGACCTGTACCCACATGAACTAAATCTCAGTGTTATTTATTGACAGACCTGTACCCACCAGAGCTAAACTACAATTTTATCCATTGACAGACCTGTACCCACCAGAAGTAACTCCAGTGTTGTATACTCAAAGACCTGTACCCACCAGAATTAAACTACAATTTTATACATTGACAGACCTGTACCCACCAGAAGTAAATCCCAGTGTTATACATTGACAGACCTGTACCCACCAGAAGTAAACCTCAGTGTTATACATTGATAGACCTGTAACCACCAGAACTGAACCCCAGTGTTATATATTGACAGACCTTTACACAGCAGAACAAAACCCCAGTGTTATACATTGACCGATCTTTACCCACCAGAACAAAACTCCAGTGTTATATATTGATAGACCTTTACCCACCTGAACTAAATCTCAGTGTTATATATTGACAGACCTTTACCCACCAGAACTAAACCTCAGTGTTGTACATTGACAGTCGTGTACCCACCAGAACTAAACCTCAGTGGTATACATTGACAGAACTGTATCCACCAGAAATAAACCTCAGTGTTATATATTCAAAGACCTGTACCCACCAGAATTAAACTACAATTTTATACATTGACAGACCTGTACCCACCAGAAGGAAACCCCAGTGATATACATTGACAGACCTGTACCCACCAGCAGTAAACCTCAGTGTTATACATTGACAAACCTGTACCCACCAGAACTAAACCTCAGTGTTATACATTGACAGACCTTTACCCACCAGAACTATACTCCAGTGTTATACATTGACAGACCTTTACCCGGCAGAACTCACCCCCAGTGTTATATACAGACAGACCTATACCCACCAGAACTCACCCCCAGTGTTATATATTGACTGACCTGTACCAACCAGAACCAAATCTCAGTGTTTCATATTGACAGACCTTTACCGATCAGAGCTAAACCCCACTGCTGTCTGTTGATTGACCTGTACCCACCAGAACCACACCTCAGTATTATATATTGACAGACCTGTACCCACCAGAGCTAAACCTCTGTTATATATTGACTGACCTGTAACCACCAGAATTAAATCACAGTTTTATATATTGACATAACTGTACACACCAGAACTAAACTACAATGTTGTACATTGACAGAACTGTCGCCACCAGAACTAAACCTCAGAGTTAGATATTGACAGACCTTTAGCCACCAGAACTAAACCACCGTGCTATGTATTGACAGACCTGTCGCCACCAGAACTAAACCGCAGTCTTATATTTTGACAGACCTGTACTCACCAGAGCGAAACGCCAGAGTTAAATATTGACAGACCTTTACCCACCAGAACTATACTCCAGTGTTCCATATTGACAGACCTGCACCCACCAGAACTAAACCGCAGTGTTATATATTGACAGAACTGTACCCACCAGAACTAAACCTCAGTGTTTTATTGACTTACCTGTACCCACCAGAACTAAAGCTCAGTGTTATATACAGACAGACCTGTGCGCACCAGAACTAAACCTCAGTGTTATATATTGACAGACCTGTACCCACCAGAACTAAACCTTAGTGTTATACATTGACAGACCTTTACCCACCAGAACTAAATTTCAGTGTTCTATATTGACAGACCTTTACCCACCAGAACTAAATTTCAGTGTTCTTTATTGACAGACCTTTACCCACCAGAACTAAATCTCAGTGTTATATATCGACAGACCTTTACCCACCAGAAGTGAACCTCAGTGTTTTACATTGACAGAGCTGGTCCCACCAGAACTAAAGCTCAGTGTTGTACATTGACAGACCTTTACCCACCAGAAGTAAACCTCAGTGTTTTACATTGACAGACCTGTACCCACCAGTAGTAAACCTCAGTGTTGTACATTGACAGACCTGTACCCACCAGAACTAAACCTGAGTGTTATACGTTGACAGACCTGTACCCACCAGAAATAAACCTCAGTGTTATATATTCAAAGACATGTACCCACCAGAATTAAACTACAATTTTATACATTGACAGACCTGTACCCACCAGAAGGAAACCCCAGTGATATACATTGACAGACCTGTACCCACCAGCAGTAAACCTCAGTGTTATACATTGACAAACCTGTACCCAACAGAACTAAACCTCAGTGTTATACATTGACAGACCTTTACCCACCAGAACTATACTCCAGTGTTATACATTGACAGACCTTTACCCGGCAGAACTAAACCCCAGTGTTATATACAGACAGACCTATACCCACCAGAACTCACCCCCAGTGTTATATATTGACTGACCTGTACCAACCAGAACCAAATCTCAGTGTTTCATATTGACAGACCTTTACCGATCAGAGCTAAACCCCAGTGCTATATGTTGATTGACATGTACCCACCAGAACTGAACCCCAGTGTTATATATTGACAGACCTTTACACAGCAGAACTGAACCCCAGTGTTATATATTGACAGACCTTTACCCACCAGAACTAAACCTCAGTGTTATTTATTGACAGACCTGTACCCACATGAACTAAATCTCAGTGTTATTTATTGACAGACCTGTACCCACTAGAATTAAATACAATTTTATACATTGACAGACCTGTACCCACCAGAAGTAAATCCCAGTGTTATACATTGACAGACCTCTACCCACCAGAAGTAAACCTCAGTGTTATACATTGACAGACCTGTAACCACCAGAACTGAACCCCAGTGTTATCTATTGACAGACCTTTACACAGCAGAACAAAACCCCAGTGTTATACATTGACCAACCTTTACCCACCAGAACAAAACCCCAGTGTTATATATTGATAGACCTTTACCCACCTGAACTAAATCTCAGTGTTATATATTGACAGACCTTTACCCACCAGAAGTAAACCTCAGTGTTTTACATTGACAGACCTGTACCCACCAGAAGGAAACCTCAGTGTTATACATTGACAAACCTGTACCCACCAGAACTAAACCTCAGTGTTATACATTGACAGACCTTTACCCACCAGAACTATACTCCAGTGTTATACATTGACAGACCTTTACCCGGCAGAACTCACCCCCAGTGTTTCATATTGACAGACCTTTACCGATCAGAGCTAAACCCCAGTGCTATATGTTGATTGACCTGTACCCACCAGAACCACACCTCAGTGTTATATATTGACAGACCTGTACCCACCAGAGATAAACCTCTGTTATAGATTGACTGACCTGTAACCACCAGATTTAAATCACAGTTTTATATATTGACATAACTGTACACACCAGAACTAAACTACAATGTTATACATTGACAGACCTGTCGCCACCAGAACTAAACCTCAGAGTTAGATATTGACAGACCTTTAGCCTCCAGAACTAAACCCCTGTGCTATGTATTGACAGACCTGTCGCCACCAGAACTAAACCGCAGTCTTATATTTTGACAGACCTGTACCCACCAGAGCTAAACGCCAGAGTTAAATATTGACAGACCTGTACCCACAAGAACTAAAGCCCAGTGTTCCATATTGACAGACCTGTACCCACCAGAACTAAACCGCAGTGTTATATATTGACAGAACTGTACCCACCAGAACTAAACCTCAGTGTTTTATTGACTTACCTGTACCCACCAGAACTAAAGCTCAGTGTTATATACAGACAGACCTGTGCGCACCAGAACTAAACCTCAGTGTTATATATTGACAGACCTGTACCCACCAGAACTAAACCTTAGTGTTATACATTGACAGACCTTTACCCACCAGAACTAAATTTCAGAGTTCTATATTGACAGACCTTTACCCACCAGAACTAAATTTCAGTGTTCTATATTGACAGACCTTCACCCACCAGAACTAAACCTCAGTGTTATATATTGACAGACCTGCACCCACCAGAACTAAATCTCAGTTTTATATGTTGACCGACCTTTGCCCACCAGAAATAAACCTCACTGTTATATATTGACTTGACCTGCACCCACCAGAACTAAACTACAATTGTATACATTGACAGACATGTAACCACCAGAACTGAACCCCAGTGTTATTTATTGACAGACCTTTACACAGCAGAACAAAACCCCAGTGTTATATATTGACAGACCTTTACCCACCTGAACTAAATCTCAGTGTTATATATTGACAGACCTTTACCCACCAGAACTAAACCTCAGTGTTATATATTGACAGACCTGCACCCACCAGGACTAAATCTCAGTTTTATATGTTGACAGACCTTTGTCCACCAGAACTAAATCTCAGTGTTATATATTGACAGACCTGCACCCACCAGAACTAAATCTCAGTTTTATATGTTGACAGACCTTTGCCCACCAGAACTAAACCTCAGTGTTATATATTGACTTGACCTTTACCCACCAGAACTAAACTACAATTGTATACATTGACAGACATGTAACCACCAGAACTAAACCTCAGTGTTAAACATTGACAGACCTTTACCCACCAGAAGTAAACCCCAGTGTTACATATTGACAGACCTGTACCCACCAGAACTGAACCCCAGTGTTATATATTGACAGACCTTTACCCACCAGAACTAAACCTCAGTGTTATACATTGACAGACCTGTACCCACATGAACTAAATCTCAGTATTATTTATTGACAGACCTGTAACCACCAGAGCTAAACTACAATTTTATCCATTGACAGCCCTGTCCCCAACAGAAATAAACGCAGTGTTATATATTCAAAGTCCTGCACCCACCAGAATTAAACTACAATTATGTACATTGACAGACCTGTACCCACCAGAATTAAACCTCAGTGTTATACATTGACTGTACTGTACTCAACAGAACTATAATTCAGTGTTATATATTGACTTGACCTTTACCCACCAGAACTAAACTACAATTGTATACATTGACAGACCTGTAACCACCAGAACTAAACCTCAGTGTTATATATTGACAGACCTTTACCCACCAGAACTAAACCACAGTGTTATACATTGACAGACCTGTACCCACATGAACTAAACCTCAGTGTTATATATTGACAGACCTTTACCCACCAGAACTAAACCTCAGTGTTATATATTGACAGACCGTTACCCACCAGAACTATACTCCAGTGTTATACATTGACAGACCTTTACCCGGCAGAACTAAACCCCAGTGTTATATACAGACAGACCTATACCCACCAGACTCACCCCCAGTGTTAGATATTGACTGACCTGTACCAACCAGAACCAAATCTCAGTGTTTCATATTGACAGACCTTTACCGATCAGAGCTAAACCCCAGTGCTATATGTTGATTGACATGTACCCACCAGAACTGAACACCAGTGTTATATTTTGACAGACCTTTACACAGCAGAACTGAACCCCAGTGTTATATATTGACAGACCTTTACCCACCAGAACTAAACCTCAGTGTTATACATTGACAGACCTGTACCCACATGAACTAAATCTCAGTGTTATTTATTGACAGACCTGTACCCACCAGAGCTAAACTACAATTTTATCCATTGACAGACCTGTACCCACCAGAAGTAACTCCAGTGTTGTATACTCAAAGACCTGTACCCACCAGAATTAAACTACAATTTTATACATTGAAAGACCTGTTCCCACCAGAACTAAACCTCAGTGTTGTACATTGACAGACCTGTATCCACCAGAAATAAACCTCAGTGTTATATATTCAAAGACCTGTACCCACCAGAATTAAACTACAACTTTATACATTGGCAGACCTGTACCGGCCAGAAGGAAACCCCAGTGTTATACATTGACAGACCTGTACCCACCAGAACTAAACCCCAGTGTTATATATTGATAGACCTTTACACAACAGAACAAAACCCCAGTGTTATAAATTGAAAGATCTTTACGCACCAGAACAAAACCCCAGTGTTATATATTGACACAACTTTACCCACCAGAACTAAATCTCAGTGTTATATATTGACAGACCTTTACCCACCAGAACGAAACCTCACTGTTATATATTGACAGACCTGCACCCACCTGAACTAAATCTCGGTGTTTTATATTTACAGCCCTTTCACCACCAGAACTAAACCTCAGTGTTATTTATTGACTTGAACTTTACCACCAGAACTAAACTACAAATTTATACATTGACAGACCTGTACCCACATGAACTAAATCTCAGTGTTATTTATTGTCGGACCTTTTCCCACCAGAACTAAACCTCAGTGTTATACATTGACAGACCTGTCCCCACATGAACTAAATCTCAGTGTTATTTATTGACAGACCTTTACCCACCAGAACTAAACCTCAGTGTTATACATTGACAGACCTGTACCCACATGAATTAAATCTCAATGTTATTGATTGACAGACCTGTACCCACCAGTGCTAAACTACAATTTTATCCATTGACAGACCTGTACCCACCAGATGTAAACCCCAGTGTTATACATTGACAGACCTTTACCCACCAGAACTAAACCCCAGTGTTATATATTGACAGACCTTTACCCACCAGAACAAAACCCCAGTGTTACATATTGACAGACCTTTACCCACCAGAACTAAATCTCAGTGTTATATATTGACAGACCTGTACCCACCAGAATTAAACACCAGTGTTATACATTGACAGACCTTTACCCACCAGAACTAAACCCCAGTGTTATATATTGACAGACCTTTACCCACCAGAACAAAACCCCAGTGTTACATATTGACAGACCTTTACCCAGCAGAACTGAACCTCAGTGTTATATCTAGAAAGACCTGTACCCACCAGAAATAAACCTGTGTTATATATTGACAGACCAGTACCCACCAGAAGTAAACCTCAGTGTTATATATAGAAAGTCCTGTACCCACCAGAATTAAACCCCAGTGTTATATATTGACAGACCTTTACCCACCAGAAGTAAACCTCAGTGTTTTACATTGACAGACCTGTACCCACCAGAAGGAAACCTCAGTGTTATACATTGACAAACCTGTACCCACCAGAACTAAACCTCAGTGTTATACATTGACAGACCTTTACCCACCAGAACTATACTCCAGTGTTATACATTGACAGACCTTTACCCGGCAGAACTCACCCCCAGTGTTTCATATTGACAGACCTTTACCGATCAGAGCTAAACCCCAGTGCTATATGTTGATTGACCTGTACCCACCAGAACCACACCTCAGTGTTATATATTGACAGACCTGTACCCACCAGAGATAAACCTCTGTTATAGATTGACTGACCTGTAACCACCAGATTTAAATCACAGTTTTATATATTGACATAACTGTACACACCAGAACTAAACTACAATGTTATACATTGACAGACCTGTCGCCACCAGAACTAAACCTCAGAGTTAGATATTGACAGACCTTTAGCCACCAGAACTAAACCCCTGTGCTATGTATTGACAGACCTGTCGCCACCAGAACTAAACCGCAGTCTTATATTTTGACAGACCTGTACCCACCAGAGCTAAACGCCAGAGTTAAATATTGACAGACCTGTACCCACAAGAACTAAAGCCCAGTGTTCCATATTGACAGACCTGTACCCACCAGAACTAAACCGCAGTGTTATATATTGACAGAACTGTACCCACCAGAACTAAACCTCAGTGTTTTATTGACTTACCTGTACCCACCAGAACTAAAGCTCAGTGTTATATACAGACAGACCTGTGCGCACCAGAACTAAACCTCAGTGTTATATATTGACAGACCTGTACCCACCAGAACTAAACCTTAGTGTTATACATTGACAGACCTTTACCCACCAGAACTAAATTTCAGAGTTCTATATTGACAGACCTTTACCCACCAGAACTAAATTTCAGTGTTCTATATTGACAGACCTTCACCCACCAGAACTAAACCTCAGTGTTATATATTGACAGACCTGCACCCACCAGAACTAAATCTCAGTTTTATATGTTGACCGACCTTTGCCCACCAGAAATAAACCTCACTGTTATATATTGACTTGACCTGCACCCACCAGAACTAAACTACAATTGTATACATTGACAGACATGTAACCACCAGAACTGAACCCCAGTGTTATTTATTGACAGACCTTTACACAGCAGAACAAAACCCCAGTGTTATATATTGACAGACCTTTACCCACCTGAACTAAATCTCAGTGTTATATATTGACAGACCTTTACCCACCAGAACTAAACCTCAGTGTTATATATTGACAGACCTGCACCCACCAGGACTAAATCTCAGTTTTATATGTTGACAGACCTTTGCCCACCAGAACTAAATCTCAGTGTTATATATTGACAGACCTGCACCCACCAGAACTAAATCTCAGTTTTATATGTTGACAGACCTTTGCCCACCAGAACTAAACCTCAGTGTTATATATTGACTTGACCTTTACCCACCAGAACTAAACTACAATTGTATACATTGACAGACATGTAACCACCAGAACTAAACCTCAGTGTTAAACATTGACAGACCTTTACCCACCAGAAGTAAACCCCAGTGTTACATATTGACAGACCTGTACCCACCAGAACTGAACCCCAGTGTTATATATTGACAGACCTTTACCCACCAGAACTAAACCTCAGTGTTATACATTGACAGACCTGTACCCACATGAACTAAATCTCAGTATTATTTATTGACAGACCTGTAACCACCAGAGCTAAACTACAATTTTATCCATTGACAGCCCTGTCCCCAACAGAAATAAACGCAGTGTTATATATTCAAAGTCCTGCACCCACCAGAATTAAACTACAATTATGTACATTGACAGACCTGTACCCACCAGAATTAAACCTCAGTGTTATACATTGACTGTACTGTACTCAACAGAACTATAATTCAGTGTTATACATTGACTTGACCTTTACCCACCAGAACTAAACTACAATTGTATACATTGACAGACCTGTAACCACCAGAACTAAACCTCAGTGTTATATATTGACAGACCTTTACCCACCAGAACTAAACCACAGTGTTATACATTGACAGACCTGTACCCACATGAACTAAACCTCAGTGTTATATATTGACAGACCTTTACCCACCAGAACTAAACCTCAGTGTTATATATTGACAGACCGTTACCCACCAGAACTATACTCCAGTGTTATACATTGACAGACCTTTACCCGGCAGAACTAAACCCCAGTGTTATATACAGACAGACCTATACCCACCAGACTCACCCCCAGTGTTAGATATTGACTGACCTGTACCAACCAGAACCAAATCTCAGTGTTTCATATTGACAGACCTTTACCGATCAGAGCTAAACCCCAGTGCTATATGTTGATTGACATGTACCCACCAGAACTGAACACCAGTGTTATATATTGACAGACCTTTACACAGCAGAACTGAACCCCAGTGTTATATATTGACAGACCTTTACCCACCAGAACTAAACCTCAGTGTTATACATTGACAGACCTGTACCCACATGAACTAAATCTCAGTGTTATTTATTGACAGACCTGTACCCACCAGAGCTAAACTACAATTTTATCCATTGACAGACCTGTACCCACCAGAAGTAACTCCAGTGTTGTATACTCAAAGACCTGTACCCACCAGAATTAAACTACAATTTTATACATTGAAAGACCTGTTCCCACCAGAACTAAACCTCAGTGTTGTACATTGACAGACCTGTATCCACCAGAAATAAACCTCAGTGTTATATATTCAAAGACCTGTACCCACCAGAATTAAACTACAACTTTATACATTGGCAGACCTGTACCGGCCAGAAGGAAACCCCAGTGTTATACATTGACAGACCTGTACCCACCAGAACTAAACCCCAGTGTTATATATTGATAGACCTTTACACAACAGAACAAAACCCCAGTGTTATAAATTGAAAGATCTTTACGCACCAGAACAAAACCCCAGTGTTATATATTGACACAACTTTACCCACCAGAACTAAATCTCAGTGTTATATATTGACAGACCTTTACCCACCAGAACGAAACCTCACTGTTATATATTGACAGACCTGCACCCACCTGAACTAAATCTCGGTGTTTTATATTTACAGCCCTTTCACCACCAGAACTAAACCTCAGTGTTATTTATTGACTTGAACTTTACCACCAGAACGAAACTACAAATTTATACATTGACAGACCTGTACCCACATGAACTAAATCTCAGTGTTATTTATTGTCGGACCTTTTCCCACCAGAACTAAACCTCAGTGTTATACATTGACAGACCTGTCCCCACATGAACTAAATCTCAGTGTTATTTATTGACAGACCTTTACCCACCAGAACTAAACCTCAGTGTTATACATTGACAGACCTGTACCCACATGAATTAAATCTCAATGTTATTGATTGACAGACCTGTACCCACCAGTGCTAAACTACAATTTTATCCATTGACAGACCTGTACCCACCAGATGTAAACCCCAGTGTTATACATTGACAGACCTTTACCCACCAGAACTAAACCCCAGTGTTATATATTGACAGACCTTTACCCACCAGAACAAAACCCCAGTGTTACATATTGACAGACCTTTACCCACCAGAACTAAATCTCAGTGTTATATATTGACAGACCTGTACCCACCAGAATTAAACACCAGTGTTATACATTGACAGACCTTTACCCACCAGAACTAAACCCCAGTGTTATATATTGACAGACCTTTACCCACCAGAACAAAACCCCAGTGTTACATATTGACAGACCTTTACCCAGCAGAACTGAACCTCAGTGTTATATCTAGAAAGACCTGTACCCACCAGAAATAAACCTGTGTTATATATTGACAGACCAGTACCCACCAGAAGTAAACCTCAGTGTTATATATAGAAAGTCCTGTACCCACCAGAATTAAACCCCAGTGTTATATATTGACAGACCTTTCCCCACCAGAAGTAAACCTCAGTGTTTTACATTGATAGACCTGTACCCACCAGTAGTAAACCTCAGTGTAAGACATTGACAGACCTGTTCCCACCAGAACTAAACCTCAGTGTTGTACATTGACAGACCTGTACCCACCAGAACTAAACCTGAGTGTTATACATTGACAGACCTGTATCCACCAGAAATAAACCTCAGTGTTATATATTCAAAGACCTGTACCCACCAGAATTAAACTACAATTTTATACATTGACAGACCTGTACCCACCAGAAGGAAACCCCAGTGTTTTACATTGACAGACCTGTACCCACCAGCAGTAAACCTCAGTGTTATACATTGACAGACCTGTACCCACCAGAACTAAACCTCAGTGTTATACATTGACAGACCTTTACCCACCAGAACTATGCTCCAGTGTTATACATTGACAGACCTTTACCCGGCAGAACTAAACCCCAGTGTTATATACAGACAGACCTATGCCCACAAGAACTCACCCCCAGTGTTGTATATTGACTGACCTGTACCAACCAGAACCAAATCTCAGTGTTTCATATTGACAGACCTTTACCGATCAGAGCTAAACCCCAGTGCTATATGTTGATTGACATGTACCCACCAGAACTGAACCCCAGTGTTATATATTGACAGACCTTTACACAGCAGAACTGAACCCCAGTGTTATATATTGACAGACCTTTACCCACCAGAACTAAACCTCAGTGTTATACATTGACAGACCTGTACCCACATGAACTAAATCTCAGTGTTATTTATTGACAGACCTGTACCCACCAGAGCTAAACTACAATTTTATCCATTGACAGACCTGTACCCACCAGAAGTAACTCCAGTGTTGTATACTCAAAGACCTGTACCCACCAGAATTAAACTACAATTTTATACATTGACAGACCTGTACCCGCCAGAAGGAAACCCCAGTGTTATACATTGACAGACCTGTACCCACCAGAACTAAACCCCAGTGTTATATATTGATAGACCTTTACACACCAGAACAAAACCCCAGTGTTATATATAGAAAGACCTGTACCCACCAGAAATAAACCGCAGTGTTTTTTATTGACCGAACTGTACCCACCAGAATTAAACTACAATTTTATACATTGACAGACCTGTACGCGCCAGAAGGAAACGCCAGTGTTATACATTGACAGACCTGTACCCACCAGAATTAAAACCCAGTGTTATATATAGAAAGACCTGTACCCACCAGAAATAAACCTCAGTGTTATACATTGACAGACCTGTACCCACATGAACTAAATCTCAGTGTTATTTATTGACAGACCTGTACCCACCAGAGCTAAACTACAATTTTATCCATTGACAGACCTGTACCCACCAGAAGTAACTCCAGTGTTGTATACTCAAAGACCTGTACCCACCAGAATTAAACTACAATTTTATACATTGACAGACCTGTACCCGCCAGAAGGAAACCCCAGTGTTATATATTGACAGACCTTTACCCACCAGAACAAAACCCCGGTGTTATATATTGACAGACCTTTACCCACCTGAACTAAATCTCAGTGTTATATATTGACAGACCTTTACCCACCAGAACTAAACCTCAGTGTTATATATTGACAGACCTTTACCCACCTGAACTAAATCTCAGTGTTATATATTGACAGACCTTTACCCACCAGAACTAAACCTCAGTGTTATATATTGACAGACCTGCACCCACCAGGACTAAATCTCAGTTTTATCTGTTGACAGACCTTTGCCCACCAGAACTAAATCTCAGTGTTATATATTGACAGACCTGCACCCACCAGAACTAAATCTCAGTTTTATATGTTGACAGACCTTTGCCCACCAGAACTAAACCTCAGTGTTATATATTGACTTGACCTTTACCCACCAGAACGAAACTGCAATTGTATACATTGACAGACATGTAACCACCAGAACTAAACCTCAGTGTTAAACATTGACAGACCTTTACACACCAGAAGTAAACCCCAGTGTTACATATTGACAGACCTGTACCCACCAGAACTGAACCCCAGTGTTATATATTGACAGACCTTTACACAGCAGAACAAAACCCCATTGTTATATATTGACAGACCTTTACCCACCAGAACAAAACCCCGGTGTTATATATTGACAGTCCTTTACCCACCTGAACTAAATCTCAGTGTTATATATTGACAGACCTTTCCCCACCAGAACTAAACCTCAGTGTAATATATCGTCTTGACCTTTACCACCAGAACTAAACCACAGAGTTACATATTGACAGACCTGTACCCACATGAACTAAATCTCAGTGTTATGTATTGTCGGACCTTTTCCCACCAGAACTAAACCTCAGTGTTATATATTGACAGACCTGTATCCATATGAACTAAATCTCAGTGGTATTTATTGACAGACCTTTACCCACCAGAACTAAACCTCAGTGTTGTACATTGACAGACCTGTACCACATGAATTAAATCTCAATGTTATTTATTGACAGACCTGTACCCACCAGAGCTAAACGACAATTTTATCCATTGACAGTCCTGTACCCACCAGAAGTAAACCCCAGTGGTATACATTGACAGACCTGTACCCACCAGAATTAAACCGCAGTGTTTTATATTGACAGACCTGTACCCACCAGAAATAAACCTCAGTGTTATACATTGACAGAACTGTACTCACCAGAACTATAATTCAGTGTTATATATTGACAGACCTTTATCCACCAGAACTAAACCCCAGTGTTATATTTTGACAGACCTTTACCCACCAGAACTGAACCCCAGTGTTATATATTGACAGACCTTTACCCACCAGAACTGAACCCCAGTGTTATATATTGACAGACCTTTACCCACCAGAACTAAACCTCAGTGTTATACATTGACAGACCTGTACCCACATGAACTAAATCTCAGTATTATTTATTGACAGACCTGTACCCACCAGAGCTAAACTACAATTTTATCCATTGACAGACCTGTACCCAACAGAAATAAACGCAGTGTTATCTATTCAAAGACCTGTACCCACCAGAATTAAACTACAATTATGTGCATTGACAGACCTGTACCCACCAGAATTAAACCTCAGTGATATACATTGACAGAACTGTACTCACCAGAACTATAATTCAGTGTTATCTATTGACTTGACCTTTACCCACCAGAACTAAACTACAATTGTATACAGTGACAGACCTGTAACCACCGGAACTAAACCTCAGTGTTATATATTGACTTGACCTTTACCCACCAGAACGAAACTACAATTGTATACATTGACAGACCTGTACCCACCAGAACTAAACCTCAGTGTTATACATTGACAGACCTGTACCCACATGAACTAAACCTCAGTGTTATATATTGACAGACCTTTACCCACCAGAACTAAACCTCAGTGTTATATATTGACAGACCGTACCCACCAGAATTAAACTACAATTTTATACATTGACAGACCTGTACCCACCAGAAGTAAACCCCAGTGTTATACATTGACAGACATGTACCCACCAGCAGTAAACCTCAGTGTTATACATTGACAGACCTGTACCCACCAGTCCTAAACCTCAGTGTTATACATTGACAGAGCTGGTCCCACCAGAACTAAAGCTCAGTGTTGTACATTGACAGACCTGTACCCACCAGAACTAAACGTCAGTGTTATACATTGACAGACCTGTATCCACCAGAAATAAACCTCAGTGTTATATATTCAAAGCCCTGTACCCACCAGAATTAAACTACAATTTTATACATTGACAGACCTGTACCCACCAGAAGGAAACCCCAGTGTTATATATTGACAGACCTCTACCCACCAGAAGTAAACCTCGGTGTTATACATTGACAGATCTGTACCCACCAGAACTGAACCCCAGTGTTTTATATTGACAGACCTTTATTCAGCAGAACAAAACCCCAGTGTTATATATTGACAGACCTTTACCCACCAGAACAAAACCCCAGTGTTATATATTGACAGACCTTTACCCACCTGAACAAAATCTCAGTGTTATATATTGACAGACCTTTACCCACCAGAAGTGAACCTCAGTGTTTTACATTGACAGAGCTGGTCCCACCAGAACTAAAGCTCAGTGTTGTACATTGACAGACCTGTACCCACCAGAACTAAACCTGAGTGTTATACGTTGACAGACCTGTACCCACCAGAAATAAACCTCAGTGTTATATATTCAAAGACATGTACCCACCAGAATTAAACTACAATTTTATACATTGACAGACCTGTACCCACCAGAAGGAAACCCCAGTGATATACATTGACAGACCTGTACCCACCAGCAGTAAACCTCAGTGTTATACATTGACAAACCTGTACCCAACAGAACTAAACCTCAGTGTTATACATTGACAGACCTTTACCCACCAGAACTATACTCCAGTGTTATACATTGACAGACCTTTACCCGGCAGAACTAAACCCCAGTGTTATATACAGACAGACCTATACCCACCAGAACTCACCCCCAGTGTTATATATTGACTGACCTGTACCAACCAGAACCAAATCTCAGTGTTTCATATTGACAGACCTTTACCGATCAGAGCTAAACCCCAGTGCTATATGTTGATTGACATGTACCCACCACAACTGAACCCCAGTGTTATATATTGACAGACCTTTACCCACCAGAACTAAACCTCAGTGTTATTTATTGACAGACCTGTACCCACATGAACTAAATCTCAGTGTTATTTATTGACAGACCTGTACCCACTAGAATTAAACTACAATTTTATACATTGACAGACCTGTACCCACCAGAAGTAAATCCCAGTGTTATACATTGACAGACCTCTACCCACCAGAAGTAAACCTCAGTGTTATACATTGACAGACCTGTAACCACCAGAACTGAACCCCAGTGTTATCTATTGACAGACCTTTACACAGCAGAACAAAACCCCAGTGTTATACATTGACCAACCTTTACCCACCAGAACAAAACCCCAGTGTTATATATTGATAGACCTTTACCCACCTGAACTAAATCTCAGTGTTATATATTGACAGACCTTTACCCACCAGAAGTAAACCTCAGTGTTTTACATTGACAGACCTGTACCCACCAGAAGGAAACCTCAGTGTTATACATTGACAAACCTGTACCCACCAGAACTAAACCTCAGTGTTATACATTGACAGACCTTTACCCACCAGAACTATACTCCAGTGTTATACATTGACAGACCTTTACCCGGCAGAACTCACCCCCAGTGTTATATATTGACTGACCTGTACCAACCAGAACCAAATCTCAGTGTTTCATATTGACAGACCTTTACCGATCAGAGCTAAACCCCAGTGCAATATGTTGATTGACCTGTACCCACCAGAACCACACCTCAGTGTTATATATTGACAGACCTGTACCCACCAGAGATAAACCTCTGTTATAGATTGACTGACCTGTAACCACCAGATTTAAATCACAGTTTTATATATTGACATAACTGTACACACCAGACCTAAACTACAATGTTATACATTGACAGACCTGTCGCCACCAGAACTAAACCTCAGAGTTAGATATTGACAGACCTTTAGCCACCAGAACTAAACCACCGTGCTATGTATTGACAGACCTGTCGCCACCAGAACTAAACCGCAGTCTTATATTTTGACAGACCTGTACCCACCAGAGCTAAACGCCAGAGTTAAATATTGACAGACCTGTACCCACAAGAACTAAAGCCCAGTGTTCCATATTGACAGACCTGTACCCACCAGAACTAAACCGCAGTGTTATATATTGACAGAACTGTACCCACCAGAACTAAACCTCAGTGTTTTATTGACTTACCTGTACCCACCAGAACTAAAGCTCAGTGTTATATACAGACAGACCTGTGCGCACCAGAACTAAACCTCAGTGTTATATATTGACAGACCTGTACCCACCAGAACTAAACCTTAGTGTTATACATTGACAGACCTTTACCCACCAGAACTAAATTTCAGAGTTCTATATTGACAGACCTTTACCCACCAGAACTAAATTTCAGTGTTCTATATTGACAGACCTTCACCCACCAGAACTAAACCTCAGTGTTATATATTGACAGACCTGCACCCACCAGAACTAAATCTCAGTTTTATATGTTGACCGACCTTTGCCCACCAGAAATAAACCTCACTGTTATATATTGACTTGACCTGCACCCACCAGAACTAAACTACAATTGTATACATTGACAGACATGTAACCACCAGAACTGAACCCCAGTGTTATTTATTGACAGACCTTTACACAGCAGAACAAAACCCCAGTGTTATATATTGACAGACCTTTACCCACCTGAACTAAATCTCAGTGTTATATATTGACAGACCTTTACCCACCAGAACTAAACCTCAGTGTTATATATTGACAGACCTGCACCCACCAGGACTAAATCTCAGTTTTATATGTTGACAGACCTTTGCCCACCAGAACTAAATCTCAGTGTTATATATTGACAGACCTGCACCCACCAGAACTAAATCTCAGTTTTATATGTTGACAGACCTTTGCCCACCAGAACTAAACCTCAGTGTTATATATTGACTTGACCTTTACCCACCAGAACTAAACTACAATTGTATACATTGACAGACATGTAACCACCAGAACTAAACCTCAGTGTTATACGTTGACAGACCTGTACCCACCAGAAATAAACCTCAGTGTTATATATTCAAAGACATGTACCCACCAGAATTAAACTACAATTTTATACATTGACAGACCTGTACCCACCAGAAGGAAACCCCAGTGATATACATTGACAGACCTGTACCCACCAGCAGTAAACCTCAGTGTTATACATTGACAAACCTGTACCCAACAGAACTAAACCTCAGTGTTATACATTGACAGACCTTTACCCACCAGAACTATACTCCAGTGTTATACATTGACAGACCTTTACCCGGCAGAACTAAACCCCAGTGTTATATACAGACAGACCTATACCCACCAGAACTCACCCCCAGTGTTATATATTGACTGACCTGTACCAACCAGAACCAAATCTCAGTGTTTCATATTGACAGACCTTTACCGATCAGAGCTAAACCCCAGTGCTATATGTTGATTGACATGTACCCACCACAACTGAACCCCAGTGTTATATATTGACAGACCTTTACCCACCAGAACTAAACCTCAGTGTTATTTATTGACAGACCTGTACCCACATGAACTAAATCTCAGTGTTATTTATTGACAGACCTGTACCCACTAGAATTAAACTACAATTTTATACATTGACAGACCTGTACCCACCAGAAGTAAATCCCAGTGTTATACATTGACAGACCTCTACCCACCAGAAGTAAACCTCAGTGTTATACATTGACAGACCTGTAACCACCAGAACTGAACCCCAGTGTTATCTATTGACAGACCTTTACACAGCAGAACAAAACCCCAGTGTTATACATTGACCAACCTTTACCCACCAGAACAAAACCCCAGTGTTATATATTGATAGACCTTTACCCACCTGAACTAAATCTCAGTGTTATATATTGACAGACCTTTACCCACCAGAAGTAAACCTCAGTGTTTTACATTGACAGACCTGTACCCACCAGAAGGAAACCTCAGTGTTATACATTGACAAACCTGTACCCACCAGAACTAAACCTCAGTGTTATACATTGACAGACCTTTACCCACCAGAACTATACTCCAGTGTTATACATTGACAGACCTTTACCCGGCAGAACTCACCCCCAGTGTTATATATTGACTGACCTGTACCAACCAGAACCAAATCTCAGTGTTTCATATTGACAGACCTTTACCGATCAGAGCTAAACCCCAGTGCAATATGTTGATTGACCTGTACCCACCAGAACCACACCTCAGTGTTATATATTGACAGACCTGTACCCACCAGAGATAAACCTCTGTTATATATTGACTGACCTGTAACCACCAGATTTAAATCACAGTTTTATATATTGACATAACTGTACACACCAGAACTAAACTACAATGTTATACATTGACAGACCTGTCGCCACCAGAACTAAACCTCAGAGTTAGATATTGACAGACCTTTAGCCACCAGAACTAAACCACCGTGCTATGTATTGACAGACCTGTCGCCACCAGAACTAAACCGCAGTCTTATATTTTGACAGACCTGTACCCACCAGAGCTAAACGCCAGAGTTAAATATTGACAGACCTGTACCCACAAGAACTAAAGCCCAGTGTTCCATATTGACAGACCTGTACCCACCAGAACTAAACCGCAGTGTTATATATTGACAGAACTGTACCCACCAGAACTAAACCTCAGTGTTTTATTGACTTACCTGTACCCACCAGAACTAAAGCTCAGTGTTATATACAGACAGACCTGTGCGCACCAGAACTAAACCTCAGTGTTATATATTGACAGACCTGTACCCACCAGAACTAAACCTTAGTGTTATACATTGACAGACCTTTACCCACCAGAACTAAATTTCAGAGTTCTATATTGACAGACCTTTACCCACCAGAACTAAATTTCAGTGTTCTATATTGACAGACCTTCACCCACCAGAACTAAACCTCAGTGTTATATATTGACAGACCTGCACCCACCAGAACTAAATCTCAGTTTTATATGTTGACCGACCTTTGCCCACCAGAAATAAACCTCACTGTTATATATTGACTTGACCTGCACCCACCAGAACTAAACTACAATTGTATACATTGACAGACATGTAACCACCAGAACTGAACCCCAGTGTTATTTATTGACAGACCTTTACACAGCAGAACAAAACCCCAGTGTTATATATTGACAGACCTTTACCCACCTGAACTAAATCTCAGTGTTATATATTGACAGACCTTTACCCACCAGAACTAAACCTCAGTGTTATATATTGACAGACCTGCACCCACCAGGACTAAATCTCAGTTTTATATGTTGACAGACCTTTGCCCACCAGAACTAAATCTCAGTGTTATATATTGACAGACCTGCACCCACCAGAACTAAATCTCAGTTTTATATGTTGACAGACCTTTGCCCACCAGAACTAAACCTCAGTGTTATATATTGACTTGACCTTTACCCACCAGAACTAAACTACAATTGTATACATTGACAGACATGTAACCACCAGAACTAAACCTCAGTGTTAAACATTGACAGACCTTTACCCACCAGAAGTAAACCCCAGTGTTACATATTGACAGACCTGTACCCACCAGAACTGAACCCCAGTGTTATATATTGACAGACCTTGACACAGCAGAACAAAACCCCAGTGTTATATATTGACAGACCTTTACCCACCAGAACAAAACCCCGGTGTTATATATTGACAGACCTTTTTTTTAGAATTTAGAACATTCCAGCGCAGTACAGGCCCTTCGGCCCTCGATGTTGCGCCGACCTGTGAAACCATCTGACCGACACTATTCCATTTTCATCCATGTGTCTATCCAATGTCCACTTAAATGCCCTTAAAGTTGGCGAATCTACTACTGCTGCAGGCAGGGCGTTCCACGCCCTTACTACTCTCTGAGTAAAGAAACTACCTCTCACATCTGTCCGATATCTATCACCCCTCAACTTGAAGCTATGTCCCCTCGTGTTTGCCATCACCATCCGAGGAAAAAGACGCTCACTATCCACCCTATCTAACCCTCTGATTATCTTATATGTCTCTATTAAGTCACCTCTCCTCCTCCTTCTCTCCAACCAAAACAACCTCAAGTCCCTCAGCCTTTCCTCGTAAGACCTTCCCTCCATACCAGGCAACATCCTAGTAAATCTCCTCTGCACCCTTTCCATAGCTTCCACATCCTTCCTATAATGCGGTGACCAGAACTGCACGCAATACTCCAGGTGCAGTCTCACCAGAGTTTTGTACAGCTGCAGCATGACCTCGTGGCTCCGAAACTCGACCCCCCTACTAATAAAAGCTAACACACCATATGCCTTCTTAACAGCCCTATTAACCTGGGTAGCAACCTTCAGGGATTTATGCACCTGGACACCAAGATCTCTCTGTTCATCTACAGTACCAAGAATCCTCCCATTAGCCCAGTACTCTGCATTCCTGTTACTCCTTCCAAAGTGAATCACCTCGCACTTTTCCGCATTAAACTCCATTTGCCATCTCTCAGCCCAGCTCTGCAGCCTATCTATGTCTCTCTGTACCCGACAACATCCTTCGGCACTATCCACAACTCCACCGACCTTAGTGTCATCTGCAAATTTACTAACCCACCCTTCTACACCCTCTTCCAGGTCATTTATAAAAATGACAAACAGCAGTGGCCCCAAAACAGATCCTTGCGGTACACCACTAGTAACTAAACTCCAGGATGAACATTTGCCATCAACCACGACCCTCTGTCTTCTTTCAGCTAGCCAATTTCTGATCCAAAGCTCTAAATCACCTTCAACCCCATACTTCCGTATTTTCTGCAATAGCCTACCGTGGGGAACCTTATCAAACGCCTTACTGAAATCCATATACACCACATCCACTGCTTTACCCTTATCCACCTGTTTGGTCACCTTCTCGAAAAACTCAATAAGGTTTGTGAGGCACGACCTACCCGTCACAAAACCGTGCTGACTATCTCTAATGTACTTATTCTTTTCAAGATGATTATAAATCCTGTCTCTTATAACCTTTTCCAACATTTTACCCACAACCGAAGTAAGGCTCACAGGTCTATAATTACCAGGGCTGTCTCTGCTCCCCTTCTTGAACAAGGGGACAACATTTGCAATCCTCCAGTCTTCCGGCACTATTCCTGTCGACAATGACGACATAAAGATCAAGGACCCACCTGAACTAAATCTCAGTGTTATATATTGACAGACCTGTACCCACCAGAATTAAACACCAGTGTTATATCTTTACAGAACTGTACCCACCAGAACTAAACCTCAGTGTTTTACATTGACAGACCTTTACCCGGCAGAAGTAAACCCCAGTGTTATATAGAGACAGACCTATACCCACCAGAACTCACCCCCAGTGTTATATATTGACTGACCTGTACCAACCAGAACCAAATCTAAGTGTTTCATATTGACAGACCTTTACCGATCAGAGCTAAACCCCAGTGCTATATGTTGATTGACATGTACCCACCAGAACTGAACCCCAGTGTTATATATTGACAGACCTTTACACAGCAGAACTGAACCCCAGTGTTATACATTGACAGACCTGTACCCACATGAACTAAATCTCAGTGTTATTTATTGACAGACCTGTACCCACCAGAGCTAAACTACAATTTTATCCATTGACAGACCTGTACCCACCAGAAGTAACTCCAGTGTTGTATACTCAAAGACCTGTACCCACCAGAATTAAACGACAATTTTATACATTGACAAACCTGTTCCCACCAGAACTAAACCTCAGTGTCGTACATTGAGAGACCTGTATCCACCAGAAATAAACCTCAGTGTTCTATATTCAAAGACCTGTACCCACAAGAATTAAACTACAATTTTATACATTGACAGACTTGTACCCGCCAGAAGGAAACCCCAGTGTTATACATTGACAGACCTGTACCCACCAGAACTAAACCCCAGTGTTATATATTGACAGACCTTTACCCACCAGAAGTAAAAATCAGTGTTTTATATTGACAACCTGCACCCACCAGAACTGAACCCCAGTGTTATATATTGACAGACCTTTACACAGCAGAACAAAACACCAGTGTTATATATTGACAGACCTTGACCCACCAGAACAAAACCCCGGTGTTATATATTGACAGACCTTTACCCACCAGAACAAAACACCGGTGTTATATATTGACAGACCTTTACCCACCAGAACAAAACCCCGGTGTTGTACATTGACAGACCTGTACCACATGAATTAAATCTCAATGTTATTTATTGACAGACCTGTACCCACCAGAAGTAAACCCCAGTGGTATACATTGACAGACCTTTACCCACCAGAATTAAACCCCAGTGTTTTATATTGACAGACCTGTACCCACCAGAAATAAACCTCAGTGTTATACATTGACAGAACTGTACTCACCAGAACTATAATTCAGTGTTATATATTGACAGACCTTTATCCACCAGAACTAAACCCCAGTGTTATATTTTGACAGACCTTTACCCACCAGAACTAAACCCCAGTGTTATATTTTGACAGACCTTTATCCACCAGAACTAAACCCCAGTTTTATATTTTGACAGACCTTTTCCCACCAGAACTAAACCCCAGTGTTATATTTTGACAGACCTTTACCCACCAGAACTAAACCCCAGTGTTATATTTTGACAGACCTTTACCCACCAGAACTAAACCTCAGTGTTATACATTGACAGACCTGTACCCACATGAACTAAATCTCAGTATTATTTATTGACAGACCTGTAACCACCAGAGCTAAACTACAATTTTATCCATTGACAGCCCTGTCCCCAACAGAAATAAACGCAGTGTTATATATTCAAAGTCCTGCCCCCACCAGAATTAAACGACAATTATGTACATTGACAGACCTGTACCCACCAGAATTAAACCTCAGTGTTATACATTGACTGAACTGCACTCACCAGAACTATAATTCAGTGTTATATATTGACTTGACCTTTACCCACCAGAACTAAACTACAATTGTATACATTGACAGACCTGTAACCACCAGAACTAAACCTCAGTGTTATATATTGACAGACCTTTACCCACCAGAACTAAACCACAGTGTTATACATTGACAGACCTGTACCCACATGAACTAAACCTCAGTGTTATATATTGACAGACCTTTACCCACCAGAACTAAACCTCAGTGTTATATATTGACAGACCGTTACCCACCAGAACTATACTCCAGTGTTATACATTGACAAACCTTTACCCGGCAGAACTAAACCCCAGTGTTATATACAGACAGACCTATACCCACCAGACTCACCCCCAGTGTTAGATATTGACTGACCTGTACCAACCAGAACCAAATCTCAGTGTTTCATATTGACAGACCTTTACCGATCAGAGCTGAACCCCAGTGCTATATGTTGATTGACATGTACCCACCAGAACTGAACACCAGTGTTATATATTGACAGACCTTTACACAGCAGAACTGAACCCCAGTGTTATATATTGACAGACCTTTACCCACCAGAACTAAACCTCAGTGTTATACATTGACAGACCTGTACCCACATGAACTAAATCTCAGTGTTATTTATTGACAGACCTGTACCCACCAGAGCTAAACTACAATTTTATCCATTGACAGACCTATACCCACCAGAAGTAACTCCAGTGTTGTATACTCAAAGACCTGTACCCACCAGAATTAAACTACAATTTTATACATTGAAAGACCTGTTCCCACCAGAACTAAACCTCAGTGTTGTACATTGACAGACCTGTATCCACCAGAAATAAACCTCAGTGTTATATATTCAGAGACCTGTACCCACCAGAATTAAACTACAATTTTATACATTGGCAGACCTGTACCGGCCAGAAGGAAACCCCAGTGTTATACATTGACAGACCTGTACCCACCAGAACTAAACCCCAGTGTTATATATTGATAGACCTTTACACAACAGAACAAAACCCCAGTGTTATAAATTGAAAGATCTTTATGCACCGGAACAAAACCCCAGTGTTATATATTGACACAACTTTACCCACCCGAACTAAATCTCAGTGTTATATATTGACAGACCTTTACCCACCAGAACGAAACCTCACTGTTATATATTGACAGACCTGCACCCACCTGAACTAAATCTCGGTGTTTTATATTTACAGCCCTTTCCCCACCAGAACTAAACCTCAGTGTTATTTATTGACTTGAACTTTACCACCAGAACTAAACTACAAATTTATACATTGACAGACCTGTACCCACATGAACTAAATCTCAGTGTTATTTATTGTCGGACCTTTTCCCACCAGAACTAAACCTCAGTGTTATACATTGACAGACCTGTCCCCACATGAACTAAATCTCAGTGTTATTTATTGACAGACCTTTACCCACCAGAACTAAACCTCAGTGTTATACATTGACAGACCTGTACCCACATGAATTAAATCTCAATGTTATTTATTGACAGACCTGTACCCACCAGTGCTAAACTACAATTTTATCCATTGACAGACCTGTACCCACCAGAAGTAAACCCCAGTGTTATACATTGACAGACCTTTACCCACCAGAACTAAACCCCAGTGTTATATATTGACAGACCTTTACCCACCAGAACAAAACCCCAGTGTTACATATTGACAGACCTTTACCCACCAGAACTAAATCTCAGTGTTATATATTGACAGACCTGTACCCACCAGAATTAAACACCAGTGTTATATCTTGACAGAACTGTACCCACCAGAACTAAACCTCAGTGTTTTACATTGACAGACCTTTACCCGGCAGAAGTAAACCCCAGTGTTATGTACAGACAGACCTATACCCACCAGAACTCACCCCCAGTGTTATATATTGACTGACCTGTACCAACCAGAACCAAATCTCAGTGTTTCATATTGACAGACCTTTACCGATCAGAGCTAAACCCCAGTGCTATATGTTGTTTGACATGTACCCACCAGAACTGAACCCCAGTGTTATATATTGACAGACCTTTACACAGCAGAACTGAACCCCAGTGTTATATATTGACAGACCTTTACCCACCAGAACTAAACCTCAGTGTTATACATTGACAGACCTGTACCCACATGAACTAAATCTCAGTGTTATTTATTGACAGACCTGTACCCACCAGAGCTAAACTACAATTTTATCCATTGACAGACCTGTACCCACCAGAAGTAACTCCAGTGTTGTATACTCAAAGACCTGTACCCACCAGAATTAAACTACAATTTTATACATTGACAGACCTGTACCCGCCAGAAGGAAACCCCAGTGTTATACATTGACAGACATGTACCCACCAGAACTAAACCCCAGTGTTATATATTGATAGACCTTTACACACCAGAACAAAACCCCAGTGTTATATATAGAAAGACCTGTACCCACCAGAAATAAACCGCAGTGTTTTTTATTGACCGAACTGTACCCACCAGAATTAAACTACAATTTTATACATTGACAGACCTGTACCCGCCAGAAGGAAACGCCAGTGTTATACATTGACAGACCTGTACCCACCAGAATTAAAACCCAGTGTTATATATAGAAAGACCTGTACCCACCAGAAATAAACCGCAGTGTTTTTTATTGACCGAACTGTACCCACCAGAAATAAACCTCAGTGTTATATATTGACAGACCTGTACCCACCAGAATTAAACCCCAGTGTTATATATTGACAGACCTGTACCCACCAGAATTAAACCCCCGTGTTATATATTGACAGTACTGTACCCACCAGAACTAAACCTCAGTGTTATATATAGAAAGACCTGTACCCACCAGAAATAAACCGCAGTGTTTTTTATGGACCGAACTGTACCCACCAGAAATAAACCTCAGTGTTATATATTGACAGACCTTTACCCACCAGAACTAAATCTCAGTGTTCTATATTGACAGACCAGTACCCACCAGAAGTAAACCTCACCGTTATACATTGACAGAACTGTACTCAACAGAACTAAAATTCAGTGTTATATATTGACAGACCTTTATCCACCAGAACTAAACCCCAGTGTTACATATTGACAGACCTTTACCCACCAGAACAAAACCCCAGTGTTATATATTGACAGACCTTTACCCACCAGAACTAAATCTCAGTGTTATATATTGACAGACCTGTACCCACCAGAATTAAACACCAGTGTTATCTATTGACAGAAATGTACCCACCAGATCTAAACCTCAGTGTTATATATAGAAAGACCTGTACCCACCAGAAATAAACCTCAGTGTTATATATTGACAGACCAGTATCCACCAGAAGTAAACCTCAGTGTTATATATTGACAGAACTGTACCCACCAGAATTAAACCCCAGTGTTATAGATTGACAGACCTTTACCCACCAGAACTAAATCTCAGTGATATATATTGACAGACCTTTACCCACCAGAAGTAAACCTCAGTGTTTTACATTGACAGACCTGTAACCACCAGTCCTAAGCCTCAGTGTAAGACATTGAAAGACCTGTTCCCAACAGAACTAAACCTCAGTGTTGTACATTGACAGACCTGTACCCACCAGAACTAAACCTGAGTGTTATACATTGACAGACCTGTGTCCACCAGAAATAAACCTCAGTGTTATATATTCAAAGACCTGTACCCACCAGAATTAAACTACAATTTTATACATTGACAGACCTGTACCCACCAGAAGGAAACCCCAGTGTTTTACATTGACAGACCTGTACCCACCAGCAGTAAACCTCAGTGTTATACATTGACAGACCTGTACCCACCAGAACTAAACCTCAGTGTTATACATTGACAGACCTTTACCCACCAGAACTATGCTCCAGTGTTATACATTGACAGACCTTTACCCAGCAGAACTATATCCCAGTGTTATATACAGACAGACCTATACCCACAATGAACTCACCCCCAGTGTTAGATATTGACTGACCTGTACCAACCAGAACCAAATCTCAGTGTTTCATATTGACAGACCTTTACCGATCAGAGCTAAACCCCAGTGCTATATGTTGATTGACATGTACCCACCAGAACTGAACCCCAGTGTTATATATTGACAGACCTTTACACAGCAGAACTGAACCCCAGTGTTATATATTGACAGACCTTTACCCACCAGAACTGAACCCCAGTGTTATATATTGACAGACCTTTACACAGCAGAACTGAACCCCAGTGTTATATATTGACAGACCTGTACCCACCAGAGCTAAACTACAATTTTATCCATTGACAGACCTGTACCCACCAGAAGTAATTCCAGTGTTGTATACTCAAAGACCTGTACCCACCAGAATTAAACTACAATTTTATCCATTGACAGACCTGTACCCACCAGAAGTAATTCCAGTGTTGTATACTCAAAGACCTGTACCCACCAGAATTAAACTACAATTTTATACATTGACAGACCTGTACCCGCCAGAAGGAAACCCCAGTGTTATACATTGACAGACCTGTACCCGCCAGAAGGAAACCCCAGTGTTATACATTGACAGACCTGTACCCACCAGAACAAAACCCCAGTGTTATAAATTGACAGATCTTTACCCACCAGAACAAAACCCCAGTGTTATATATTGACACAACTTTACCCACCAGATCTAAACCTCAGTGTGATACATTGACAAACCTTTACCCACCAGAACTAAACCACAAAGTTACATATTGACAGACCTGTACCCACATGAACTAAATCTCAGTGTTATGTATTGTCGGACCTTTTCCCACCAGAACTAAACCTCAGTGTTATACATTGACAGACCTGTACCCACATGAACTAAATCTCAGTGTTATTTATTGACAGACCTTTACCCACCAGAACTAAACCTCAGTGTTATACATTGACAGACCTGTACCCACATGAATTAAATCTCAATGTTATTTATTGACAGACCTGTACCCACCAGTGCTAAACGACAATTTTATCCATTGACAGACCTGTACCCACCAGAAGTAAACCCCAGTGTTATACATTGACAGACCTTTACCCACCAGAACTAAACCCCAGTGTTATATATTGACAGACCTTTACCCACCAGAACAAAACCCCAGTGTTACATATTGACAGACCTTTACCCACCAGAACTAAATCTCAGTGTTATATATTGACAGACCTGTACCCACCAGAATTAAACACCAGTGTTATATATTGACAGAACTGTACCCACCAGAACTAAACCTCAGTGTTATATATAGAAAGACCTGTACCCAACAGAATTAAACCCCAGTGTTATATATTGACAGAACTGTACCCACCAGAAATAAACCGCAGTGTTATATATTGACAGAACTGTACCCACCAGAAATAAACCTCAGTGTTATATATTGACAGACCTTTACCCACCAGAACTAAATCTCAGTGTTATATATTGACAGACCTTTACCCAGCAGAACTGAACCTCAGTGTTACATATAGAAAGACCTGTACCCACCATAAATAAACCTGTTTTATATATTGACAGACCAGTACCCACCAGAAGTAAACCTCAGTGTTATATATTGACAGACCTTTCCCCACCAGAACTAAATCTCAGTGTTATATATTGACAGACCTGTACCCACCAGAACTAAATCTCAGTGTTATTTATTGACAGACCTTTATCCACCGGAACTAATCCCCAGTGTTACATATTGACAGACCTTTACCCACCAGAACAAAACCCCAGTGTTATATATTGACAGACCTTTACCCACCAGAACTAAATCTCAGTGTTATATATTGACAGACCTGTACCCACCAGAATTCAACACCAGTGTTATATATTGACAGAACTGTACCCACCAGAACTAAACCTCAGTGTTATATATTGACAGACCTTTACCCACCAGAACTAAATCTCAGTGTTATATATTGACAGACCTTTACCCAGCAGAACTGAACCTCAGTGTTATATCTAGAAAGACCTGTACCCACCAGAAATAAACCTGTGTTATATATTGACAGACCAGTACCCACCAGAAGTAAACCTCAGTGTTATATATTGACAGAACTGTACCCACCAGAATTAAACCCCAGTGTTATATATTGACAGACCTTTACCCACCAGAACTAAATCTCAGTGTTATATATTGACAGACCTGTACCCACCAGAATTAAACCTCAGTGTTATATATTGACAGTACTGTACCCACCAGAACTAAACCTCAGTGTTATATATAGAAAGACCTGTACCCACCAGAAATAAACCGCAGTGTTTTTTATTGACAGAACTGTACCCACCAGAAACAAACCTCAGTGTTATATATTGACAGACCAGTCCCCACCAGAAGTAAACCTCAGTGTTATACATTGACAGAGCTGTTCCCACCAGAACGAAACCTCAGTGTTGTACAGTGACAGACCTGTATCCACCAGAAATAAACCTCAGTGTTAGATATTCAAAGACCTGTACCCACCAGAATTAAACTACTTTTGTATACATTGACAGACCTGTACCCACCAGAAGGAAACCCCAGTGTTATACGTTGACAGACCTGTACCCACCAGCAGTAAACCTCAGTGTTATACATTGACAGACCTGCACCCACCAGAACTATACTCCAGTGTTATATATTGACAGACCTTTACCCAGCAGAACTAAACCCCAGTGTTAAATACAGACAGACCGATACCCACCAGAAAAAAACCCCAGTGTTATATATTGACTGACCTGTACCAACCAGAACTAAACCTGTGTTACATTTTGACAGACCTTTACCGATCAGAGCTGAACCCCAGTGCAATATGTTGATTGACCTGTACCCACCAGAACCACACCGCAGTGTTATATATTGACAGACCTGTACCCACCAGAACTAAACCTCTGTTATATATTGACTGACCTGTAACCACCGGAATTAAATCACAGTTTTATATATTGACATAACTGTACACACCAGAAGTAAACTACAATGTTTTACATTGACAGACCTGTAGCCACCAGAACTTAACCCCAGTGTTATATATTGACAGACCTGCAACCACCAGAACTAAACCTCAGTGTTATATATTGACTGACCTGTACCCACCAGAACTAAACCCCAGCGTTATAATCAGACAGAACTGTACACACCAGAACTAAACATCAGTGATATATATTTGCAGATCTTTACTGACCAGAGCTAAACACCAGTGCTATATATTGACTGACCTGTTCCCACCAGAACTAAACCCCAGTGCTATATATTGACAGACCTGTACCCACCAGAACTAAACCGTAGTGTTATATATTGACTGACCTGCACCAACCGGAGCTAAACCCCAGTGTGAGATATTGACAGATCTGTACCCACCAGAAGTAACCACAGTTTTATATATTGACAGAACAGTACACACCAGAACTAAACTACAATGTTATCCATTGACAGAGCTGTACACACCAGTACTAAACCCCAGTGTATTATATTGACAGACCTGTACCCACCAGAACGGAACTGCAATGTTACACTCTGACAGACCTGTACCCACCAGAATTAAACCTCAGTGTTATACATTGACAGACCTGTACCCACCAGTACTAAACCTCAGTGTATTATATTGACAGACCTGTACCCACCAGAACGGAACAGCAATGTTATACTCTGACAGACCTGTGCCCACCAGAATTAAACCTCAGTTTTATATATTGACAGACCTTTACCCACCAGTACTTTGCTGCAATGTTATACATTGACAGACCTGTACCCACCAGAACTAAACCTCAGTGTTATATATTGACAAACCTAGACCCACCGCAACAGAACTGCAATGTTATACTCTGACAGACCTGTACCCACCAGAACTAAACCCCAGTGTTATCTCCAGACAGACCTGTATCCACCAGAACTAAACCTCAGTGTTATATATTGTCAGACCTGCAGCCACCAGAACATAAACCCCAGTGTTATATATTGACTGACCTGTACCAACCAGAACTAAACCTCAGTGTTATATATTGACTGACCTGTACCCACCAGAACGAAACCCCAGTATTATACCCCAGTATTCAGATTTCCAGCATCCGCAGTATTTTGCTTTTATTTTAGTGTTTAATTCACTGCCACTTCTTTTCCAGGAATGCCTACCTTGAAATGTTCTGCTCTTCTCTCCGACGGGAATTTCATTTGTCGCTTTTACCTTGTTCACCTTCATTGCTTTCTATTTCCCTCCTGGTGTTTGATAAGGTATCTACCAAAACTCGTTTTCACAGCCACATCTCCTTCCTCAGTGACTGTCTCCGGATCCGACTTATTCCACGTGGATTCCAACTGCAGTTTCACCCATCATGCTTTGAAACCACCCAGGATCACAGGTATCTCCGAGAAATACAACGTTCCTCGGACTGCTACTCTTTCCGCATCCTGAGATCCACACTCAGTGCTATGCGCCGCCACATGCACACACTGGACCTCTCTCTCCAGCAGCACCGTCTCACCTTATCTCAAAGCTGTTCTACTCCGCAGTTTCATCTCATCTTACGTCTCATCCGACGCATTAACAAAAAACTTTTTTTCTTCCTTTCAGGTGTTAAGGAATGCAAGCTCCAGCAGCTGATGGGGACTAATGCCCCTCCAGATCCTCCTTCGGCTTCCCTTCCCTCTGACCCCACCCCTTCTGATCTGACCCCTTGCCGTGTATTCACTGTACCCTCTGACCTCCCCCTCTCTGATGCTGAGCGTTCTGTACTCAGCAAAGGTCTCAGTTTTATCCCCTTACGCCCCCACCTCAATGAATTTCGCGCTCGGCATGACGTTGAGCTCTTCTTCCGTCGCCTCCGCCTCCGGGCTCACTTCTTCGACCAGGAGTCCTCCCCCCGACCAGCAGACCCATTCACCCGCCTCCAGCATTCTCCCTCTACCTGGACCCCTCCCCCTGGCCTCTTACCCGTTCTTGATCTCTTCATTGAAAACTGTCGGCGAGACATTGGTCGTCTCAATTTCTCTGCCCCCCTCACTCACTCTAACCTGTCCCCCTCTGAACTTGAGGCACTCCGTTCTCTCAGGTCTAACCCTGACATGGTCATCAAACCTGCAGACAAGGGTGGTGCTGTTGTTGTATGGCGTACCGACCTCTACCTTGCAGAAGCTCAACGCCAACTCACGGACACTTCTTCCTACCTCCGTCTGGACCATGACCCCACCACCGAACATCAAGCCACCATCCAAAGGACTGTCACTGACCTCATCTCCTCTGGAGATCTTCCCTCTACGGCTTCCAACCTCATAGTCCCACAACCCCGGACAGCCCGCTTCTACCTCCTTCCCAAAATCCACAAACGGGACTGTCCCGTCAGACCCATTGTGTCAGCCTGCTCCTGCCCCACTGAACTTATTTCTTCCTATCTAGACTCTATCTTTTCTCCGCTGGTCCAGTCTCTTCCCACCTACATCCGTGACTCTTCTGACGCCCTACGTCATTTTGACAATTTCCAGTTTCCTGGTCCCAACCGCCTCCTCTTCACTATGGACGTCCAATCGCTCTACACCTCCATCCCCCACCAGGATGGTTTGAGGGCTCTCCGCTTCTTCCTGGAACAGAGGCCCAACCAGTCCCCATCCACCACCACCCTCCTCCGCCTGGCTGAACTTGTTCTCACATTGAACAACTTCTCCTTCAACTCCACGCACTTCCTTCAAGGTGTCGCTATGGGTACCCGCATGGGTCCTAGTTATGCCTGTCTTTTTGTGGGATATGGGAGCATTCTTTGTTCCAGTCCTACTCAGGCCCCCTCCCCCAACTCTTTTTCCGGTACATTGATGACTGTATCGGTGCCGTTTCCTGCTCCCGCCCCGAACTAGAAAACTTTATCAACTTTGCTTCCAATTTCCACCCTTCTCTCACCTTTACATGGTCCATCTCTGACACTTCCCTTCCCTTCCTCGACTTCTCTGTCTCCATCTCTGGGGATAGGTTGTCTACCAATATCCATTATAAGCCCACTGACCCCCACAGCTACCTCGACTACACTTCTTCACACCCTACCTCCTGTAAGGACTCCATTCCATTCTCCCAGTTTCTCCGTCTCCGACGCATCTGCTCTGATGATGCTACCTTCCATGACGGTGCTTCTGATATGATCTCCTTTTTCCTCAACCGAGGATTTCCCCCCACTGTGGTTGACAGGGCCCTCAACCGTGTCCGACCCATTCCCCGCACCTCTACCCTCACCCCTTCCCCTCCCTCCCAGAACCGTGACAGGGTTCCCCTTGTCCTCACTTTTCATCCCACCAGACTCCATATCCAAAGGATCATCCTCCGCCATTTTCGCCACCTCCAGCGTGATGCCACTACCAGTCGCATCTTCCCCTCCCTTCCCCTGTCAGCATTCCGAAGGGATCGTTCCCTCCGCGACACCCTGGTCCACTCCTCCATTACCCCCACCACCTCGTCCCCGTCCCAGGGCACCTTCCCCTGCAATCGCAGGAGGTGTAATACCTGCCCATTTACCTCCTCTCTCATCACTATCCCAGGCCCCAAACACTCCTTTCAGGTGAAGCAGCGATTTACTTGTACTTCTTTCAATGTAGTATACTGTATTCGCTGCTCACAGTGTGGTCTCCTCTACATTGGGGAGACCAAGCGCAGACTGGTTGACCGCTTTGCGGAACATCTCCGCTCAGTCCGCAAGCAGGACCCTGAGCTTCCGGTTGCTTGCCATTTCAACACTCGCCCCTGCTCTCATGCTCACATCTCTGTCCTGGGATTGCTGCAGTGTTCCAGTGAACATCAACGCAAGCTCGAGGAACAGCATCTCATCTACCGATTAGGCACACTACAGCCTGCCGGACTGAACATTGAGTTCAATAATTTCAGAGCATGACAGCCCCCCATTTTACTTTCATTTTTAGTTATTTTTTCTTCCTTTTTTTTACATTCCTTTTTACATTTTTTACAATTTTTTTTGCATTTATTTCATTTCATCTTAGTTTGTTCAGTTTGCTTACCCACTGTTTTTTTCAGGTTGTTTTTCTTCAGGTTTGCACTTGCTGCTGTTCAATATTCAATGTATTCACACCTAATCTGTACTAATGCTTTGTCTTTCAACACACCATTAACATATTGTTTGCCTTTTCTCCGTGACCTTTTGGTCAGCTATGTGGCCTGGTCCAATCTGCACCTTCTCCTTTGTTATCTCTTGCCCCACCCCCACCTCTCTTGTTTATAATCTGTGACTTTTCTAATATTTGTCAGTTCCGAAGAAGGGTGACTGACCCGAAACGTTAACTCTGCTTCTCTTTCCACAGATGCTGCCAGACCTGCTGAGTGATTCCAGCATTTCTTGTTTTTGTTTCAGATTTCCAGCATCCGCAGTATTTTGCTTTTACCCCAGTATTATATATTGACTGACCTGCACCCACCAGAACTAACCCGCAGTTTTATACATTGACAGACCTGTACCCACCAGAACGGAACTACAATGTTGTACTCTGACAGAGTTGTACCCACCGGAACGAAACCTCAGTGTTGTATACTGACTGACCTGTCCCCACCAGAACTAAACCTCAGTGTTATATATTGACAGACCGATACCCACCAGAACGGAACTGCAATGTTATACTCTGACAGAGCTGTACCCACCGGAACTAAACCTCATTGTTGTATATTGACTGACCTGTATCCACCAGAACTAATTCCCAGTGTTATACATTGACAGACCTGTACCCACCAGAAGTAAACCCAAATGTAATAAATTAACTCACCTGAACCCACCAGAACTAAACCTCAGTGTTATATATTGTCTGACCTGTACCCACCAGAAGTAAACCTCAGTGTTATATATTGGCAGAATGCACCCACCAGAACGGAACGTCAGTGATATGTATGGACAGACCTTTAGCCACCAGAACAAAATCCCACTGTTATACATTGACAGACCTGTGCCCACCAGATGTAAACCTCAGTGTTATACATTGACAGACCTGCACCCACCAGAACTAAACTTCAGTGTTATACATTGACAGACCAGTACCCACCAGAACTAAAACTCAGTGTTATATATTGACAGGCCTGCACCCACCAGAACTAAACCCAGTGTTATACATTAGCAGACCTGTACCCGCCTCAATTAAACCCCAGAATTATATATTGACAGATCTTTACCCACCAGAATTAAACCCAATGATATGTATTGACAGACCTGTACCCACCAGAAATAAAGCTCAGTGTTATGTATTGAAAGATCTGACCCACCAGAAGTAAACCTCAGCGTTAAAGATTGACAGATCTGATCCCAAACTAAACCAGTGTTACATATTGATTCACCTGTACCCACCAGAACTAAACCTCAGTGTTATATATTGTCTGACCTGTTCCCACCAGAAGTAAACCTCGCTGTTATATACAGACAGACCTTTACCCATCAGAACTAAAACCCAGTGGTATATATTGATTCACCTGTACCCACCAGAACTAAACCTCAGTGTTATATATTGACAGAATGCACCCACCAGAACTAAACATCAGTGTTATGTATTGACAGACCTTTCGCCACCAGAACTAAACCTCAATGTGAAATATTGACGGACGTGTACCCACCAGAACTAAACGACAATGTTATACGATGACAAAACTGCACCCACCAGAACAAAACCTCAGTGTTACACATTGACAGACCTGGACCCACCAGAACTAAAGCACAGTGTTATAAATTGACAGACCTGGAAGCACCAGAATTAAACACTAGTGTTATACATTGACAGACCTTGACCCACCAAAACTAAACCCCAGTGTTAGACATTGACAGACTTGAACACACCAGAAATAAACCCCAGTGTTACACCTTGGCAGACCTGTACCCACCAGAACTAAACCTCAGTGTTATATACTGACAGACCAGCACCCACCTCAAGTAAACCCCAGAATTATATATTGACAGACCCGTACCCACCAGTATTAAACCCAATGATATATATTGACAGACCTGTACCCACCAGAAAATAAAGCTCAGTGTTATATATTGAAAGATCTGACCCACCAGAAGTAAACCTCAGTGTTATGTACAGAGAGACCTTTACCCACCAGAACTAAACCTCAATGTGAAATATTGACGGATCTGTAGCCACCAGAACTAAACGACAATGTTATACGAGTACAAAACTGCACCCACCAGAAGTAAACCTCAGCGTTGTACATTGGCAGACCTGGACCAACCAGAACTAAACACCAGTGTTATACATTGACAGACCTGTACCCACCAGAACTAAAACCCAGTGTTATACATTCACAGACCTTTACCCACCAGAACTATACCTCATTGTTATATATTGACAGACCTGTACCCACCAGAACGAAACCTCACTGTTGTACATTTACAGACTTGTACCCACCAGAACTAAACCTCAGTGTTCTACATTGACAGACCTGTACCCACCAGAACAAAACCCCAGCGTTATCCATTGACAGACCTGTACCCACCAGAACTAAACCACAGTTTTATCTATTGACAGACCTGTACCCACCAGAACAAAAGCTCAGTGTTACATATTGGCAGACCTGTACCCACCAGAACTAAACCCCAGTGTTATACATTGGCAGACCTGTACCCACCAGAACAAACCCCGGTTTTATTCATTGACAGACCTGCACGCAGTGGTGTTATACAGGTTTCCACCAGAAATGAAGCTCAGTGTTATATATTGAAAGGTCTGACCCACCAGAAGTAAACCTCATTGTTCAAGATTGACAGATCTGATCCCAAGCTAAGCCACAATGTTACACAATGACAGACCTGTAACCACCAGATGTAAATGCCAATTTATATACTGAGACCGGTATCTCCCAGAAATAAACACCAGTTTAACACCTTGACAGACCTGCACCGTCCAGAAATGAACCCCACTGTTATATGTTGACTGACCTGGACCCAACAGAGCTAAACCTCAGTGTTATATATTGACTGACCTTTACTCACCAGAACTAAACCCCAGTGTTATATATTGACTGACCTTTACCCACCAGAACTAAACCCCAGTGTTATATATTGACAGATCTGTACCCACCAGAACTAAACCACAGTTTTATCTACTGACAGACCTGGACCCAACAGAACTAAACATCAGTGATATACATTGACAGACCTGTACGACAAGACCGAAACATCAGTGTTAGACATTTACAGACATGTACACGCCAGAAATAATCCGCAGTGTTTTACATTGACAGACCTGTACCCAGCAGAACCAAACAGTAGATTTAAGCATTGATAGACCTGTAGCCACCAGAAATAAACCCCAATATTATATACTGACTGACATGTACCCACCAGAACTAAACCCCAGTGTTATATAGTGACTGACCTGTACCCATCAGAATTAAACTCCAGTGTTATACATTGACAGACATGGACCTACCTGAACTAAACCTGAATGATATACATTGATAGACCAAAACCCACCAGAACTAAACCTCACTCTTATACATTGACAGAACTGTGCCCACCAGAACGAAACCTCAGTGTTATACATTGACAGAACTGTACCCTGCAGAACTAAACCTCAGAGTTATACATTGACAGACCTGTACCCACCAGAACTAAACCCGACCCTTGTACATTGACGGACCTGTACCCATCAGAACTAAACCCCAGTGTTATACATTGACAGACCTGTATCCACCAGAACTAAACCCCAGTGTTATACATTGAAACGCCAGTACTCACCAGAACAAAATCCCAGTGTTATACATTGGCAGACCTGTACCCACCAGAACAATCCCCGGTTTTATTCATTGACAGACCTGTACGCAGTGGTGTTAAACCTCAGTGTTATATTGACAGACGACTACACACCAGAACTAAAAGCCAGTGTCATAGATTGAGTGACCTGTACCCACCAGAACAAACCCCGGTTTTATTCATTGACGGACCTGTACGCAGTGGTGTTAAACCTCAGTGTTATATTGACAGACGACTATGCACCAGAACTAAAGCCAGTGTTATACATTGACAGACCTGTACCCACCAGAATTAAACCTCAGTGTTATATCTTGGCGGACAGGTTTCCACCAGAAATGAAGCTCAGTGTTATATATTGAAAGATCTGACCCACCAGAAGTAAACCTCATTGTTCAAGATTGACAGATCTGATCCCAAACTAGGCCACAGTGTTACATATTGACAGACCTGTAACCACCAGATGTAAATGCCAATTTATATACTGACAGACCGGTATCTCCCAGAAATAAACACCAGTTTAACACCTTGACAGACCTGCACCGTCCAGAAATGAACCCCACTGTTATATGTTGACTGACCTGGACCCAACAGAACTAAACCTCAGTGTTATATATTGACTGACCTTTACTCACCAGAACTAAACCCCAGTGTTATATATTGACTGACCTTTACCCACCAGAACTAAACCTCAGTGTTATATATTGACTGACCTTTACCCACCAGAACTAAACCCCACTGTTATATATTGACAGTCCTGTACCCACCAGAACTAAACCACGATTTTATCTATTGACAGACCTGTACCCACCAGAACTAAACCTCAGTGTTATATATTGACAGAACTTTACCCGCCAGAACTAATCCTCAGTGTTCTCCATTGACAGACCTGTACCCACCAGAACTAAACTACAATGTAATACTATGACAGACCTGTACCCACCAGAAATAAACCTCAGTGTTATGTTTTGACACATCTTTAGCCACCAGAACTAAACCCCGGTGTTATACATTGACAGACCTGTACCCACCAGAAATAAACACCAGATATGAACAAACATAGAACTGTAACCACCTGAAATAAACCCCAGTGTTATATAATGCCAGACCTTTACCCATCAGAACAAAACCTCAGATTTAAACATTGACAGACCTGTACCCTGCTGAACTAAACCTCAGAGTTTCACATTGACAGACCTGTACCCACCAAAACTAAAGGCCAGAGTTATACATTGACAGAATGGCACCCACCAGAACTAAACCTCAATGTTGTACATTGACAGACCTGTACCCTGCAGAACTAAACCTCAGAGTTATACATTGACAGACCTGTACACAGCAGAACTAAACCCCAGTGTAATACATTGACAGACCTGTGCCCATCAGAACTAAACCTCAGTGTTATACATTGACAGACCTGAACCTACCAGAACTCAACTTCAGTGTTATACATTGACAGACCTATACCCACCAGAACGAAACCCCAGTGTTATACATTGATAGACCTGTACACACCAGAACTAAACCTGAATGATATACATTGATAGACCAAATCCCACCAGAGCTAAAACTGACTCTTATAGATTGAAAGAACTGTACCCACCAGAACTAAACCTGAACGATATACATTGACAGACCAGATCCCACCAGAGCTAAACCTCACTCTTATACATTGAAAGAACTGTACCCACCAGCACGAAACCTCAGTGTTATCCATTGACAGACCTGTACCCACCAGAACTAATCCCAAGTGTTTTACATTGACAGACCTATACCCACCAGAACGAAACCTCTGTGTTATTCATTGAAAGAACTGTACCCACCAGAACATAACGACAGTGTTATATATTGACAGACCTGTACCCACCAGAACAAAACCTCGGTGTTATTCATTGACAGAACTGTACCCACCAGAACTAAACCTCAGTGTTATACATTGATAGACCTGTAGCCACTAAAATAAACCCCAGTATTATATATTGACAGACCGGTACCCACCAGAACTAAACAGCAGATCTGAACATTCATAAATCTGTACCCACCAGCAATAAACCTAAGTGCTATACATTGACAGAACGATACCCACCAAAACTAAACCACCGTGTTATATAATGACAGACTTGTACCCACCGAAACTAAACCACAGTGTTATAGACTGACAGACTTGTACCCACCAGAACGAACCCCAGTGTTATATAGTGACTGACATGTACCCATCAGAACTAAACCCTAGTGTTATACATTGACAGACATGGACCTACTTGAACTCAACCTGAATGATATACATTGATAGACCAAAGCCCACCAGAAATAAACCTCACTCTTATACATTGACAGAACTGTGCCCACCAGAACTAAACCTCAGTGTAAGACATTGACAGAGCTGCAAAACCAGAACTAAACCTCAGAGTTATACATTGACAGACCTGTACCCATCAGAACCGAACCTCAGTGTTATACATTGACAGACCTGAACCTACCAGAACTAAACCCCAGTGTTATACATTGCCAGACCTGTACCCACCAGAACTAAACCTCAGTGGAATGCATTGACAGACCTGTACCCATCAGAACTAAACCTCAGTGTTATACATTGCCAGACCTGTACCCACCAGAACTAAACCTCAGTGGAATGCATTGACAGACCTGTACCCACCAGAACTAAACCTCAGTGGAATGCATTGACAGACCTGTACCCATCAGAACTAAACCTCAGTGTAATACATTGACAGACCTGTATCCACCAGTACCAAATCTCAGTGTTATACATTGACAGACCAGTACCCCCCAGAACTAAACCTCAGTGTTATACATTGACGGACGTGTACCCACCAGAACTAAACCCAGTGTTATACATTGACAGAACTGCACCCACCAGAACAAAACCTCACTGTTGTACATTGACAGACCTGTAGCCACCAGAACTAAACCTCAGTGTTATACATTGACAGACCTGTACCCACCAGAACTAAACCTCAGTGTTATACATTGACGGACCTGTACCCACCAGAACACAATCACAGTGTTATACATTGACAGACCTGCACCGACCAGAACAAAACCCGACCCTTATACATTGACAGACCTGTACCCAACAGAACTAAACCCCAGTGTTATACATGGCGGACAGGTTTCCACCAGAAATGAAGCTCAGTGTTATATGTTGAAAGATCTGACCCACCAGAAGTAAACCTCATTGTTCAAGATTGACAGATCTGATCCCAAACTAGGCCACAGTGTTACATATTGACAGACCTGTAACCACCAGATGTAAATGCCAATTTATATACTGACAGACCGGTATCTCCCAGAAATAAACACCAGTTTAACACCTTGACAGACCTGCACCGCCCAGAAATGAACCCCACTGTTATATGTTGACTGACCTGGACCCAACAGAACTAAACCTCAGTGTTATATATTGACTGACCTTTACTCACCAGAACTAAACCCCACTGTTATATATTGACAGTCCTGTACCCACCAGAACTAAACCACAGTGTTATATATTGACAGAACTTTACCCGCCAGAACTAATCCTCAGTGTTCTCCATTGACAGACCTGTACCCACCAGAACTAAACTACAATGTAATACTATGACAGACCTGTACCCACCAGAAATAAACCTCAGTGTTATGTTTTGACACATCTGTAGCCCCCAGAACTAAACCCCGGTGTTATACATTGACAGACCTGTACCCACCAGAAATAAACACCAGATGTGAACAAACATAGAACTGTAACCACCTGAAATAAACCCCAGTGTTATATAATGCCAGACCTTTACCCATCAGAACAAAACCTCAGATTTAAACATTGACAGACCTGTACCCTGCTGAACTAAACCTCAGAGTTTCACATTGACAGACCTGTACCCACCAAAACTAAAGGCCAGAGTTATACATTGACAGAATGGCACCCACCAGAACTAAACCTCAATGTTGTACATTGACAGACCTGTACCCTGCAGAACTAAACCTCAGAGTTATACATTGACAGACCTGTACACAGCAGAACTAAACCCCAGTGTAATACATTGACAGACCTGTGCCCATCAGAACTAAACCTCAGTGTTACACATTGACAGACCTGAACCTACCAGAACTAAACTTCAGTGTTATACATTGACAGACCTCTACCCACCAGAACGAAACCTCAGTGTTATACATTGATAGACCTGTACACACCAGAACTAAACCTGAATGATATACATTGATAGACCAAATCCCACCAGAGCTAAAACTGACTCTTATAGATTGAAAGAACTGTACCACCAGAGCTAAACCTCACTCTTATACATTGAAAGAACTGTACCCACCAGCACGAAACCTCAGTGTTATCCATTGACAGACCTGTACCCACCAGAACTAATCCCCAGTGTTTTACATTGACAGACCTATACCCACCAGAACGAAACCTCTGTGTTATTCATTGACAGACCTGTACCCACCAGAACTAAACCTCAGTATTATACATTGATGGACCTGTAGCCACTAAAATAAACCCCAGTATTATATATTGACAGACCGGTACCCACCAGAACTAAACCTCAGTGTAATACATTGACAGACCTGTACCCACCTGAAGAAAACCCCAAAGTTTCACATTGACAGACCTATAACCACCAGAACTAAACACCAGATTTGAACATTCATAGTCCTGTACCCACCAGAAATAAAACCCAGTGATTATATATTGCCAGAGCTGTACCCACCAGAACTAAACCCCATTGTTATACATCCACAGACCTGGACGCACCAGGACTAAACCTCAGATTTAAATGTTGATAGACCGCTACCCACGAGAACGAAACCTCAGCATTATGCATTGACAGACATGTACCCATAAAAACAAAACCTCAGTGTTACACATTGTCAGACGCGAATGTACCAGAACTAAACCACAGTGTTGTATATTGACAGTCCTGTTCCCACCAGAACTAAACCTTCGTGCGAGACATTGATCGAGCTGTACCCAACAGAAGCAATCCAAATTGTTACACATTGACTCACCTGTACCCACCAATACGAAACCCCAGTGCTTTAAAGTGACGGACCTGTACCCACCAGGACTAAACCCCAATGATAGATATTAACTGACATGTACCAACCAGAATTAAAACGCAGTGTTATACTTTGACAGACCTGTACCCACCAGCACTAACCCGCATTTTAAAAATTGATAGACCTGTACCCACCAGAACTAAACCTCGGTGTTATACAGTGAATGACTTGTACCCACCAGAACTAAACCTTGGTGTTAAACATTGCCAGACCTGTAACCACCAGAATTAAACCTCAGTGTTATACATTGACTGACCTGTACCCAGCAGAACTGAACACCAGATATGAACACTCATAGAACTGTAATCACCTGAAATAAACACCAGTGTTATATACTGACAGACCTGTACACACCAGAACTAAACCTCAGTGTAATACATTGACAGACCTGAACCCACCAGAAATAAACCTCAATGTTATACATTGACAGACCTGTGCCCAGCAGAACTAAACCTCAGAGTTATACATTGAGAGACATGTAACCATCAGAACAAAACTCCAATCTTATACATTGACAGACCTGTACACACCAGAACTAAACCTCAGTGTAATACATTGACAGACCTGTACCCACCAGAAATAAACCTCAATGTTATACATTGACAGACCTATGCCCAGCAGAACTAATCCTCAGAGTTATACATTGACAGACATGTAACCATCAGAACAAAACTCCAATCTTATACATTGACAGACCTGAACATACCAGAACTAAACCTTAGTGTTATACATTGACAGACCTGAACATACCAGAACTAAACCTTAGTGTTATACATTGACAGACCTGAACATACCAGAACTAAACCTCAGATTTAAACATTCATGGACCTGTACCCACGAGAAATAAACTCCAGTGTTATACATTGACCCACCAGTACCCACCAGAGCAAAACCACACTGTTATACACTGACAGACTTGTAATCATCAGAACTAAGCCACAAATTTGAACATTGATAGACCTGTCCCCAACATAACCAATCCAAAGTGTTAGAAAGTGACTGGGTGGTGAGTGCCTGGAACTTGCTGCCAGCAGAGGTAGTGGAAGCAGTTATGATCGCAATGTTTAAGAGGCTACTTGACAAATCCATGAACAGGATGGGAATAGAGGGATACGGACCCCGGAAGTGCAGAAGGTTTTAGTTTACGCAAGCATCAAGATTGGCGCAGACTTGGAGGGCCAAATGGCCTGTTCCTGTGCTGTACTGTTCTTTGTTCTTTGTTATTTTGTGTTATACATTGACAGACCTGTACCCACCTGACCGAAACCTCATTGACACACTTATACCGACAAGAGATGAACCTCAGTGTTATACATTGACAGACCGGTACCCACCAGGACTAAAGCTCAGTGTTATGTATTGGCAGACCTGTACCCACCAGAACTAACCCCCGTGTTGGATATTGACAATCCTGTACCCACCAGAACTAAACGCCTGTGTAAAATATTGACAGACCTGTACTCACCAGAACTAATCCCCTGTGTTATATATTGACAGATGTGTACCCACCAGAACTAAACTCCAATGTTATACATTGACAGACCTGTATCCACAAGAACTAATCCTCAGTGTTATACATTGACCTGGAAGAACGAGAAATCACCCCGTGTGTTATATATTGACAGAGCTCTACCCCAGAGAACTAAACCTCAGCGTTTATATAATCAGTAATATATATTGAAAGACCTGTACCAACCAGAAATAAACCTCAGTGTTATACATTGACAGACCTGTACCCACCAGAAATAAACCTCAGTGTTATACATTGACAGACCTGTACCCACCAGAACTAAACCCCAGTAATATATATTGAAAGACCTGTACCCACCAGAAATAAACCTCAGTGTTACAGATTGACAGATGTGAACCCACCGGAACTTTATCTCAGTGTTCGTCATGGACAGACCACACCGAATTAACTTCAGTGTTATACAGTGGGAGACCTGTACCTGCTAGATTTAAACTTCAGTATTAGACATTGTCAGACCTGTCCACACCAGAATTAAACCCCAGTGTTCTATATTGACAGATCTGTACCCACCAGAAGTAAACCTCAGTGTTATACATTGACAGACCTGTACCCATCAGAAGTAAACCACAGTGTTATATATTGACAGACTTATACCCTCAAGAACTAATCCTCAGTGCTATACAGTGAGAGACCTTTATCCACCAGAATTAAACCCCGGTGTTCTATATTGACAGACCTCTACCTCACAGAACTAAACCCCAGCGTTTGCTCTGACATACCTGTACCCACCAGAACTAAACGTCAATGTTATACACTGACAGACCTGTACACCTGTACCCACCAGAAATCAATCTCAGTGTTATACATTGACAGACCTGTACCCACCAGAATTAAACTTCAGTGTTATACATTGACAGACCTGTACCCACCAGAACTAAACCTTTGTGTCATACATTGACTGACCTGTACCCACCAGAAATCAATCTCAGTGTTATACATTAACAGACCTGAACCGACCAGAACTAAACCCCAGTGTTGTACATTGGCAGACCTGTACCCATTAGAACTAAACCCCAATGTCGTATATTGACAGACCTGCACCCACCAAACCTACATCTCAGTGTTATGCATTGACAGACCTGTACCCACCACAATTAGACTTCAGTGTCATACATGGACAGACCTGGACTCAGCAGAAGTAAACCTCAGTGTTATACATTGACAGACCTGTACCCATCGTGGTTTACTAAAGAAGTTGAAGCGCTTGTCAAGAGGAAGAAGAAGGTTTATGTTCGGATGAGACGTGAAGGCTCAGTTAGGGCGCTTGAGAGTTACAAGCGAGCCAGGAAGGATCTAAAGGGAGAGCTAAGAAGAGCAAGGAGAGGACATGAGAAGTCATTGGCGGATAGGATCAAGGAAAACCCTAAGGCTTTCTATAGGTATATCATGAATAAAAGAATGACTAGAGTTAGATTAGGGCCAATCAAGGATAGTAGTGGGAAGTTGTGTGTGGAATCAGAGGAGATAGGGGAAGCGTTAAATGAATATTTTTCGTCAGTATTTACAGTAGAGAAAGAAAATGTTGTCGAGGAGAATACTGAGATTCAGACTACTAGGCTAGATGGGATTGAGGTTCACAAGGAGGAGGTGTTAGCAATTTTGGAAAGTGTTAAAATAGATAGGTCCCCTGGGCCAGATGGGATTTATCCTAGGATTCTCTGGGAAGCCAGGGAGGAGACTGCAGAGCCTTTGTCCTTGATCTTTATGTCGTCATTGTCGACAGGAATAGTGCCGGAAGACTGGAGGATAGCAAATGTTGTCCCCTTGTTCAAGAAGGGGAGTAGAGACAGCCCTGGTAATTATAGACCTGTGAGCCTTACTTCGGTTGTGGGTAAAATGTTGGAAAAGGTTATAAGAGACAGGATTTATAATCATCTTGAAAAGAATAAGTTCATTAGCGATAGTCAGCACGGTTTTGTGAAAGGTAGGTCGTGCCTCACAAACCTTATTGAGTTTTTCGAGAAGGTGACCAACAGTTGGATGAGGGTAAAGCAGTGGATGTGGTGTATATGGATTTTAGTAAGGCGTTTGATAAGGTTCCCCACGGTAGGCTATTGCAGAAAATACGGAAGTATGGGGTTGAAGGTGATTTCGAGCTTTGGATCAGAAATTGGCTAGCTGAAAGAAGACAGAGGATGGTGGTTGATGGCAAATGTTCATCCTGGAGTTTAGTTACTAGTGGTGTACCGCAAGGATCTGTTTTGGGGCCACTGCTGTTTGTCATTTTTATAAATGACCTGGAAGAGGGTGTAGAAGGGTGGGTTAGTAAATTTGCAGATGACATGAAGGTCGATGGAGTTGTGGATAGTGCCGAAGGATGTTGTAGGGTACAGAGGGACATAGATAGGCTGCAGAGCTGGGCTGAGAGATGGCAAATGGAGTTTAATGCGGAAAAGTGTGAGGTGATTCACTTTGGAAGGAGTAACAGGAATGCAGAGGACTGGGCTCATGGGAAGATTCTTGGTAGTGTAGATGAACAGAGAGATCTTGGTGTCCATGTACATAAATCCCTGAAAGTTGCTACCCAGGTTAATAGGGCTGTTAAGAAGGCATATGGTGTGTTAGCTTTTATTAGTTGGGGGATTGAGTTTTGGAGCCACGAGGTCATGCTGCAGCTGTACAAAACTCTGGTGAGGCCGCACCTGGAGTATTGCGTGTAGTTCTGGTCACCGCATTATAGGAAGGATGTGGAAGCTTTGGAAAGGGTGCAGAGGAGATTTACTAGGATGTTGCCCGGTATGGAGGGAAGGTCTTACGAGGAAAGGCTGAAGGACTTGAGGTTGTTTTTATTGGAGAGAAGGAGGAAGAGAGGTGACTTAATAGAGACATATAAGATAATCAGAGGGTTAGATAGGGTGGATAGTGAGAGTCTTTTTCCTCGATGGTGAAGGCAAACACGAGGGGACATAGCTTTAAGTTGAGGGGTGATAGATATAGGACAGATGTCAGAGGTAGTTTCTTTACTCAGAGAGTAGTAGGGGCGTGGAACGCCCTGCCTGCAACAGTCGTAGACTCGCCAACTTTAAGGGCATTTAAGTGGTCATTGGATAGAAATATGGATGAAAATGGAATAGTGTAGGTCAGATGGTTTCACAGGTCGGCGCAACATCGAGGGCCGAAGGGCCTGCACTGCGCTGTAATGTTCTAATTCTAATTCTAAAAGAACTAAACCTCAGTGTTATACATTGACAGACCGGTACCCACCAGGACTGAAGCTCAGTGTTATATATTGGCAGACTTGTACTCACCAGAACTAACCCCTGTGTTGTCTATTGACAATCCTGTCCCCACCAGAACTAAAGCCTGTGTTATATATTGACAGGCCTGTACTCACCAGAACTCACCCCCATGTTGTATATTGACAATCCTGTACCCACCAGAACTAATCCCCCATGTTATACATCGACAGACCTGAACCCACCAGACCTAAACATCAGTGTTTTACATCGACAGACCTTTACCCACCAGAAATTAGCCCCTGTGTTATATATTGACAGAACTCTACCTCACAGAACTAAATCTCAGTGTTATGCTCTGAAATACCTGTACCCAGCCGAGCTAAACATCAGTGTTATGCATTGTCAGACCTGTACACCTATACCCACCAGAAATAAACCTCCGTGTTATACATTGACTGACCTGTACCCACCAGAAATTAACCCCACTGTCATATATATTGACAGACCTGTACCCACTGGAAAAAAACCCAAATGTTATATATTGACATACCTGTACCGACCAGAATTAAACCGTGGATTTGAACATTCATAGACCTGTACCCACCAGAAATAAACCCCAGTGTTCTATATTGAAAGACCTGTACCTAGCAGAACTAAACCCACAATATACTGAAGGATTGTGCTCAATGATTTACTGCAATATTGTGAAGTTCGTTACTCTCTGACCTACTGCAATATGGTGAATGACTATGCTCCATGAGCTACTGCAATATACCTAAGGACTATTCTTTAGGAGCTGCTACAATATTCTGAAGGACTATTCTCTATGAGCTACTGCAATATCGCAAAAGACTGTATTAGCTACTAATATATACTGAGGGATTGTGCTCAATGAACTTCTGCAATTCTGTGAAGGACTGTGCTCCACAACTACAATGATATACTGAAAGACTATGCTCAATGAACTGCTGCAATGTACTGAAGATCTATACTCTCTGAGACTGCAATTTACTGTAGTTCGTTACTGTCCGACCTACTGCAAGATGGTGAAGGATTATGCTCTCAGTGCTTCTGCAATATATTAAAGGACTGTGCTCTATGAGCTACTGCAATATACTGCACCACATCCTCTATGAGTTACTGCAATATCCTGAAGGACTATACTCTATTCGCTCCTATGATATACTGAAGGATTGTGCTCAATGAGCCACTGCAATATACTGAAGTTCTATACTCTCCGTGCTACTGCAATACACTCACGGCCTATGCTCTCAGAGATTCTTCAATATAATGAAGGACTATGCAGTTTGAGCTATTACAATATTCCGAAGGACTATGCTCTATGAGGTACTGCAATATACTGAAGTTCTTTTTTCTCCGAGCCACTGCAATATGAAGCACTACACTCTCAGTGCTTCTGCAATATACTAAAGGAATATGCTCTGTGAGCACCTGCAATATACTGAATGACTATTCTCGATGAGATACTGCAATGTACTGAAGGCCTATGCTCTATGAGCTGCTGCAATGTTCTGAAGGACTATCAGCTTCTACAATGTACTGAAGGATTGTGTTCAATGAGCTACTGCAGTATACTGAAGTTCTGTACTCTCCAAGCTACTTCAATATCGTGAACAACTATGCTCTTACAGCACATACCTTCTGGGAGAGCAGCGGAGAGGAGCGGACTTGCGAGAAGAACACAGAGCAGGGAGCCGATAAATAGAGCCCGAGGATCGCGGCCTACAGCACTTACCTTCCGGTAGAGCCACGGAGAGGAGTCCAGGCATGCCGGAGTTTGGAATCAAAGTGAGCAATGACGTCACAGGAAAGCTGCAAGGTGGTTGGTTGGTGAGTAACTGCTGTTAGGGAATAATTCTAAATTGCTGGGTTAGTACACTACTGTTACGGTGTGTGTGTAAATAGCTTAATAATAAGGAACAAGTGAGCAGCTGCTATCTTATTTTGAGTAAGGTTTATTTTAACTAGTGACCTGCATTGATTTTTAGTAGGATTAATCCGTACTAGTGAGGTTTTATTAATAATTCTAAGCTGCTGCAGTATTGGTAAGGTTTTTTTTAGCAGTAGCAAAGGATGAACTAACAAATAAAGGAATGGCAGAATTGGTTCAACCTTGAGAGTGCACCTCCTGTGCATTGTGGGTGCACAAGGATGTTTCCCATATCCTGGATAACCATTTGTGAAGGAAGTGTCATCAATTAAAACAGCTTGAGCTCCGGGTTTTGGAACTTGAGTGGCATCTGGTGACACTGTGGTGCATTCATGAGGTAGAGAGCTACGTGGATAGCACGTTTATAGATGTGGTCACCCCACAGCTTAAGGGTATGCAGGAAGAGAGGGAATGAGTGACTGTCAGACTATCAAAAAGAATCAGGCAGGTAGTGCAGGAAACCCAAATGCATCTCACTCTCCAACAGGTATTCAGTTCAGAATACTGAGGAAAGTGATGCTTCACCTGCGGAGTGCAGTCAGACCCAAGACCATGGCACCACGGGTGGCTCAGCCACACAGCGAGGTACAGGGAAGACTGGAAGAGCCATCGTGATAGGTGATTCAATAGTCAGGGGAACAGACAGGCGTTTCTGTGGCCGCAGACGTGAATCCAGGATGCCTCCCTGGTGCCTGGGTCAAGGATGTCACTGAGCAGCTGCACAGCATCCTGAAGGGGAAGGGTGAACAGCCAGCAGTAGTGGTCCACATCAGAACCAACAACATAGGCAGAAAGAGAGATGTGGTCTTGCAGTCAGAATTTAGGGAACTAGGTAAGAAATTGGCAAGCAGGACCTCAAAAGTAGTAATCTCCGGATTACTCCCAGTGCCAAGTGCAAGTGAGTATGGAAATAGAAGGATAAGACGAGATGAATGCGTGGCTGGAAAGATGGTGCAGGAGGAAGGGCTTTAGATCCCTGGGAATTGGGACCAGCTCTGGGGGAGATGGGACCTGTACAGGCCAAATGGGTTGGGCCTGAACAGAGCCGGGACTGAGTTCTTTGCAGGACAATTTGTTGGTGCTGTTGGGGAGGGTTTAAACCAGTTTGTTAGGGGGATGGGGACCTGCGGGTAGACTCAGCTGGGACAAAATCAGAAATTAAAATGAAAGACGGAAAATTAATGGATGAGTCTGGAAGACAGAGGAAACGAGGGTTAGAAAATAACAAAAAAAGAGTTTGGCAGTGCTCAAGGGTATCTATTTCAATGCAAGGATATAGCGAATAAAGCAGATGAGCTGAGGGCACAGATAGACAGTGACAGTATGATATCATAGCTATTACAGAAACATGGCTTAAGGAGGGACAGGAATGGCAGCTCAACGTTCCTGGTTGCAGGGTTTTCAGATGCGATAGGGAGGGGCATAAAAAATAGGGGGAATAGCAATTTTGGTCAAGGAAACAATTGCATCTGTGAGGAGGGATGATATGTTGGAAGGTTCATCAAATGAGGCCATATGGATTGAGCTAAGGAACAAAAAAGGGGCAATCACACGACTGGGAGTGTACTATAGACCCCCCAAACAGTCAGAGGGAGATAGAAGAGCAGACATTAGGGCGGCACGGTGGTGCAGTGGTTAGCACCTCACAGCTCTAGGGACCCGGGTTCGATTCTGGTTACTGCCCGTGTGGAGTTTGCAAGTTCTCCCTGTGACCGCATGGGTTTTTGTCGGATGCTCCGGTTTCCTCCCACAGCCAAAGACTTGCAGGTTGGTAGGTAAATTGGCCATTATAAATTGCCCCTAGTGTAGGTAGGTGGTAGGGAATATGGGATTAGTGAAGGGTTAGTATAAATGGGTGGTTGTTGGTCAGCACAGACTCGGTGGGCTGAAGGGCCTGTTTCAGTGCTGTATCTCGAAATAAAAAAAATAAATAAATATGGAAGCAAATCTCTGAGAAGTGCAAGAACAATAGGGCAGTAATAGTAGGGGATTTTAATTACCTCAATATTAACTGGGATAGTTTTAATGTGACAGGAATTGAGGGAGCAGAATTCTTGAGGTGCATTCAGGAGAACCTTTTTGCCCAGTCTGTAAGAAGTCCAACAAGACAGGGCGCAGTTTTGACTTAGTTTTAAGAAATGAAGATGGGCAGGTGGAAGGAGTGGCAGTGGGAGTGCATTTTGGTGGTAGTGATCATAATTCAGTCAATTTTAAAAAGATTATGGAAAAGGACAAGGATAGAACAGGGGTTAGAGTTCTCAATTGAGGCAAGGCCAATTTTATTAAACTGAGGATTGATTTAGCAAAAGTGGACTGGAAGCAACTCCTTGAAGGTAAATCAGTGTCAGAACAGTGGGAGGCATTCAAAGAGGAGATTCAAAGGGTTCAGGGTAAGCATGTTCCCTCAAAGAGAAAGGATGAGGTGGCCAAATCTAGAGCCCCATGGATGTCAAGGAGCCTACAGGGTAAGATAAGGCAGAAAAGGAAAGCTTATGTCTAACACAGAGAACTCAATACTACAGAAAGCCGAGAGGAGCATAGAAAGTGGAGGGGGGAAATCAAAAAGGAAATTAGGAAAGCAAAAAGAAAGCATGAGAAAATATTGGCAAGAAAAATCAAGGCAAACCCAAAGATGTTTTATCAATACATTAAGAGTAAGAGCAGAAATAAGCAGAGAGTAAGGCCCATAAAAGACCAAAAAGGTAACCTATGTGTAGGGGCAGAAGATATTTGTATGATTCTTAAAGAATACTTTGCGTCTGTCTTCATAAAAGAGGGGAACGATGCAGATATTGTAATTAAGGAGGAAGAGTGTGAAGTTTTGGATGTGATTAACATTGGGAGAGAGGAAGTATTAATGGGATTAGCATCCTTGAAAGTTGATAAATCACTAGGGCCAGATAAAATGTACCCTATGCTGTTAAAAGAAACAAGAAAGGAAATAGCAGAGGGTCTGACCATCATTTTCCAGCCCTCACAGGATACAGGTGTGGCGCCGGAGTATTGGAGAATTGCTAATGTTGTACCTCTGTTTAAAAATGGAGCGAAGGATAAACTGAATAATTACAGGCCAGTCAGTCTAACCGCAGTAGTGGGAAAATTATTGGAATCTATTCTGAGAGACAGGATAAACTGTCACTTAGAAAGGCACATGTTAATCAAGGATCATCAGCATTGATTTGTTAAGGGAAGATCTTGTTTTACCAACTTGATCAAATGTTTTGAAGAAGTAACAAGGAAGATAGATGAGGGTAGTGCAGTTGATGTGGTCTACATGGATTTAGCAACTGGAGGGCTGTGCAAAGGAATATATGATTAATGGGAAAATACTGAGAAGTGCAAAGGAAGTGAGGGACCTTGGAGTGAATGTCCACAGATCCCTGAAGGTAGCAGAACAGGTCGATAATGTGGTTAAGAAGGCTATGGAATCCTTTCCTTTATTCACCGAGGTACAGAATACAAGAGCAGGGAGGTTATGCTGGAACTGTATAATTCATTGGATAGGCCACAATATGAGTACTGTGTGCAGTTCTAGTCACCTCATTACAGAAAGGATGCAACTGCACTAGAGAGGGTACAGAGGAGATTTATGAGGATGTTGCCAGGACTGGAAAAATGCAGCTATGAGGAAAGATTGAATAGGCTGGGGTTGTTCTCCTTGGAACAGAAAAGGCTGAGGGGAGATCTGATTGAAATGTACAAAATTTTGAGAGGCCTGGATAGAGAGGTAAACGGACTATTCACCTTAGCAGATAGGTCAGTGATGAGAGGGTAGAGATTTAAAGTGATTGGTAGAAAAATTAGAGGGGAGACGAGGAAACACTTTTTCACCCAGAGGGTGGTGATGGTCTGGAACTCACTGCCTGAAAGGGTAGTTGAAGCAGAGACCCTCAACTCATTCAAAAGGAGTCTGGATATGCACCTCAAGTGCCATAATCTGCCTGGAAAGTGGGATTAGAAAAGGTGGATCGTTTTTCTGCTGGCACAGACATGATGGGCCAAGTGGCCTCTTTCTGTGCCTTAAAATTTCTATGATTCTATGAGCTACTAAAATATCCAAAAGGATTATAGTCTATCAGCTACTTTGATGTACAGAAGGATTGTGCTCAATGAGCTACTGTAATATGTTGATGTTTTATACTCTCCGACCTACCAGAATATGGTGAAGGGCTATGCTCTCAGTGCTTCTGCAATGTACGAAAGGACTATTCTCTATGAGCTACTACTATACTGTGAAGTACCATGCTCTATCAGCTACCATAATATACTGAAGGACGATGTTATATGAGCTACTGCAATATCTTACTAGCTATTACTATAACCTGAAGGATTGTGCTCAATGAGGTACTGCAATATACTGAAGTTCTTTACTCTCTGAACTACTGAAATATACTGAAGGACTATGCTCCATCAGCTACTGCAATATACTTAACGATTATTCTTTATGAGCTACTGCAATATCCCAAAGGTCTATATTAGCTACTACGATATACTGGAGGATTATGCTCGATGAGCTACTGCAATATTGGGAAGGACTGTGCTCGATCACCTACAATGATATACTGAAGATCTATATTCTCTGAGCGACTCCAGTATACTGTAGTTCATTCCTCTTGGACCTACTGAAATATGGTGAAGGACTTTGCTCTCAATGCGTCTGCAATATATTAAAAGACTATGCTCTATGTGGTACTGCAATATACTGAACCACTACTCTCTATGAGCTACTGCAATATCCTAAAGGACTATACTCCATTAGCCCCTATGATATACTGAAGGATTGTGCTCAATGAGCTACTGCAATATTCTAAACAACTATACTCTATGAGCTACTGAAATATTCTGAAAGACTATGCTCTATCAGCTATTACAATATACTAAAGGACTATTCTCTATCAGTTATTACAATATTCTGAAGAATTATGCTCCACCAGCTGCTATGGTAAACTGAAGGACGATGTTCTATGAGCTGCTGCAATATTAGTGAAAGCCTAACAGCTACTATGATATATCAGCTACTGCAATCTTCTGAAGGTCTATGGTGTATGAGCTACTACAATATCATGAAGGATTGTGCTCACTGAGCTACTGCAATATGCTGAAGGCCTATACTCTATTAGTTACTACAATATACTTAAGGATTGTGCTCAATGAGCTACTGCAATATACTGAAGGACTATCAGCTACTACGATATACTGAAGGACAATGCTCTATGAGATGCTGCAATCTCCTGAAGGAGGTCACCCAAAACTCCCCCGCCCAGGTCTTAACACACACCAAGTCCAATTCATCTACCCCTGTGCTCATTGGCCTACAGGCTCCCGACCAAGCAACAAATTCCTGTTCTTTATTTCAATCCCTCCATGGGCTTGCCTTTCCTATTTCTGTAATCTCCTCCAGCTCCACAACCCTCCGAGATATCTGTGTTCCTCTAATTCTGGCCTCCTGAACATTACACACCTTCACTTGCCTAGGCTGTAAGCTGTGGAATTCCCACCCTACACCTCTCCATCTCTCTATCGCGCTTTCCTTCTTTATCACACTCCTTAAAACCCACCTATTTGACCAAGCTTTGGTCACCGCTTTATCCCGGTGTAATATTTTGCTTTATAATGCTCCTGTGAGGCATCCTGAGATGTTTTATTGTGTTGACGATGATATATAAATATAAGTTATTGCATGAATTTAAAGGAGGGTACTGCATTTCCTCTTCTTGAACTGCTCCAATGATCCCCCTGCCCTCTATTTTTTAGTTGACTATTGCCAAAAATTAGAAATGTTTCCCATAGTGAAACACCTCGCAACTATGACTAAAATCTAACCAATACTGATAAATCCTACTGATAATCAATATAGTTTCCTGGTTAAATTAAACCTGACTCAAAAAAGATAATACTCACCAGCTACTCACTTGTTCCTTATTATTCATACTTGTTTTTTACTCGTTTATAGGTTGCCTGTTGTTGAGATGTTATAACACAGCTATTTACAGATACTCACTAACAGTAGTTACTAACCAAATGATCAACCTTGCAGCTTCCTTGTGATGTCACTATTGACTTTTTTTCAAACTCAGGTGTGCACCTGGACTCTCTCCGCTCCGGGAATGTAAGTGCTGTAGGCTGCGAGACTCTGCCTTTATTTAACTGCTCCATGCTCAGTGTTCCTCCCACAGGTCCGCTGCTCTCCCAGATGGTAACTGCTGTAGGTCGCAAGCCTCTGACTTTATTTAAATGCTCCTCGCTCAGTGTTCCACCCGCATGTCCGCTGCTCTCCCAGACGGTAACTGCTGTTGACCGCGAGCCTCTGGCTTTATTTAACTGCTCCATGCTCAGTGTTCCTCCCGCAGGCCCACTCCTCTCCCGGATGGTAAGTGCTGTGGCCTGCGAGCCTCTGGCTTTATTTAACTGTTCCTCGCTCAGTGTTCCTCCCGCAGGTCCGCTTGTATCCTGGACAGTAAGTGCTGTAGGCCGCAAGCCTCTGGCTTTATTTAACTGCTCCTTGCTCAGTGTTCCTCCTGCAGGTCCCTGCTTTTCCAGATGGTAAGTGCTGTAGGCTTCGAGCCTCTGGCTTTATTTAACTGCTCCTCACTCCGTGTTCCTCCTGCAGGTCCACTCCTCGCAGCTGCTCTCCCGAATGGTAAGTGATCTAGGCCGCGAGGCTCTGCTTTATTTAGCTGCCCCCCGCTCCGTGTTCCAGCCACTGGTTCGCTCCTCTCCGCTGCTCTCCAGGAAGGTAAGTGCTGTAGACTGCAGGTTTCGGGCCTTTATAACCGCTCCCTGCTCCATGTTCCTCCCACGTGTCCGCTTCTCTCTGCTGCTTTCCAGGAAGGTAAGTGCTGTAGACTGCAGGTCTTGGGCCTTTATTTAACTGCTCCCTGCTCCGTGTCCCTCCCAGGGGTCTGTTACTGTCTGCTGCTCTCCCGGAATATCCAGCTTGGCTTCCCCATCATCACAGCTTTTCCAAAATCTTTTCCAAAACATTTTCATTCCAATCTAGTGAACCTTCATTTTGATCACAAGGAAATTCTTTTGAATAATAATTCCCCTCCATTTTGCGATTAGAGTCACACAGCATAGAAATGACCATAATGCCTATCTATAGTAATCCCACCTGCCTGCATTAATTCCATATCCCTCTGTGCCTTGCTCATTCAAGTACCTGTCCAGATGCCTCTTGAATGTTACTACTGTTCCTGCCTCCACCACCTCCTCTGGCAGCTCATTCCAGATACCCCACTATTCTTTGTGTGAACAATTTACCCCTTTGATCCCCTTTAAACCTCCTCCCTCTCAACTTAAATCTATGCCCTCTAGTTTTACTCACCCCTACCATGGGAAACAGACTCTGGCTATCTACCCTATCTATGCCTCCCATAATTTATATACCTCTATCATGTCCCCTCTCAGCCTCCTTCACTCAAGGAAAAAAAAACCCAGCCTATCCAATCTCTCTTTATAACTTGAGCCCTCCAAACCAGGCAACATCCTTGTGAATCTTTTCTGCACCCTCTCTAGCTTAATTACATCTTTCCTGCAGTGCGGCGACCAGAACTGCACACAGTACTCCAAATGCAGCCTAACCAACGTTATGTACAACTGGAACATGACGTCCCAACTCTTGTACTCAATGCCTCGGCCGATGAAGGCAAGCATGCCATACGCCTTCTTTACCACCCTGTCTACCTGTGTTGCCACTTTCAGGGAACTATGTACTTGCACCCCAAGCTCTCTCTGCTCAACAACACCCCCCAGGGCCCTTCCATTTACTGTATATGTCCTGCCTTGGTTTTCTTTCTTTCTTTCTTTTGGGCCTCCTTATCTCGAGAGACAATGGATACGCGCCTGGAGGTGGTCAGTGGTTTGTGAAGCAGCGCCTGGAGTGGCTATAAAGGCCAATTCTGGAGTGACAGGCTCTTCCACAGGTGCTGCAGAGAAATTTGTTTGTTGGGGCTGTTGCACAGTTTAACTTGGTTTAACTTCCCAAAATGCATCACTTCACACTTGTCTGCATTACATTCCATTTGCCAATCACTTGCTCACTTTCCCAGTTGATCTATATACTGTTGTAACCTTAGACGACCTTATTCACTGTCCACTATACCACCAATTTTGGTGTCATCTGCAAAATTACTAATCATGCCCCCTTACATACACATCCAAGTCATGAATATATACAACAAACAACAGAGGGCCCAGCACTGATCCCTGCGGCACACCACTGGTCACCGGCCTCCAATCTGAAAAACAACCCTCCACTACCACCCTCTGCCTCCTATCATCAAGCTAATTTTGTATCCAATTTGCGAGCTGATCCTGGATCCCATGTATTTGACCCTTCTGGACCCGCCTACCATGCCGGACCTTGTCAAAGGCCTTGTTAAAGTCCATGTAGAAAACGTCCATCACCCTGCCCTCGTCAATCCTTGGTCACCTCCTTGAAAAACTCAATCAAATTCGTGAGACATGATTTCCCACGCACAAAGCCATGCTGACTATCCCTAATCAGACCATGCCTTTCCAAATGCATATAAATCCTGTCTCTCAGAATCCCTTCCAATAACTTTCCCACCACTGATGTAAGCCTCACTGGCCTGTCGTTCCCTGGCTTATCCCTGCTGCCCTTCATAAATAAAGGCACAAAATTAGCTATCCTCCAGTCTTCCAGTACCTTACCCATGGCTAACGATGATACAAACATCTCTGCCAGGGCCCCAGCAAACTCCTCCCTTGCTTCCTATAGCATCCTAGGATATGGCCCTGGGGATTTATCCACCTTAATGCACTTCAAAACCTCCAACACCACCTCCTTTGTAATGTTGATATACTCCAGGATATCGCTGTTCCCTCCCTTGAACTCACGAGCTTCCATGACCTTCTCCACAGTAAATACTGATGAGAAATATTCATTTAAGACCTCGCCCATTTCCTGTGGCTCCACACATAGATTACCACACTGATCCTTAAGGGGACCTACTGTCTCCCCAGCTACTCTTTTATTCTTAATATACTTGTGGAATCTTTTAGGATTCTCCTTTATCTTATCTGCCAGGGAAATCTCATGGCCCCTTTTCGCCCTTCTAATTCCCTTCTTAAGTGTACTCCTACATCCCCTATACTCCTCCAGGGACTCGCTTGATCCCAGCTACCTATACCTGACATATGCCTCCTTCTTTATCCTGATCAGACCCTCAATATCCCTCGTCAACCAAGGTTCCCTAAACTTGACAGCCTTGCCCTTCCATCTAACAGGTACATGCCGGCCCTGAACTCTTCCTATCTCACTTTTAATAGCCTCCCACTTGCCAGACGTCCCTTTCCTTTGAGAGTTCCTGTCTGATGCCATTGAGATTAGCCTTCCCCCAATTTAGGACTTCAAACTGAGGATCAGTCCTATCCTTTTCCATAACTATCTTGAAGCTAATAGAGTTATGGTCACTGGTCCCAAAGTGCTCCCCCACTGACACATCAACCACCTGCCCATCCTCATCTCCTAAGAGGAGGCCGAGTGTAGCCCCTTCTCTAGTAGGGCCATCCACATCCTGCTTCAGAAAACTATCCTGGACACACTTAACAAATTCTTCCTCATTTGATCTCTTCGCACTGATGGAGTCCCAGTCAATATTAGGGAAGTTAAAATCATCTACTATTACAACCCTATAATTCCTACACCTATCTGTGTTTTCCCTACATATATGCTCCTCCACTTCCCTCTGAATACTGGGGGGCCAATAGTATAATCCCATCAAAGTGATCACCCCTTTCTTATTTCTAAGTTCTACCCATATGGCCTCACTGGACATTCCCCCCAGGATATCCTCTCTACGTACTGCCGTGATGTCCTCCCTAATCAGTAGTGCAACTCCCCCTCCTCTCTTACCTCCACATCTGCCACGCCGGAAGGATCGGTACCCCGGAACATTGAGCTGCCAGTCCTGCCCATCCCTCAACCACATTTCCGTAATAGCTATAACATCACAATCCCATGTACCGATCCATGCTCTGAGTTCATCTGCCTTACCTGTAAGGCTTCTTGCTTTAAAGTAAATGCAGTTTAGCCTACCAGACCTTCCATGTTCCCTGTCCTGCCCCTGCCCGGCCTGCCTACTGGAATTGCTTGCTTTAACCTCTACATTTGCCTCAACTATCTCATCGGAGAGACTACTACTTTGGGTCCCCTCCCCCTGCAAGACTAGTTTAAACCCTCCCGAGTAGTACTGGCAAATCTCCCCACAAGGATATTGGTCCCCTTCCAGTTTAGATGCAACCGGTCCTTCTTGTACAGGTCACCTCTGCACCAGAAGAGATATTCTTAACTAATTCCGCCATCTCAGTCTCAACCCATGCCATTCCCTCCATCTCATGCTATCCCCATCCCATACCATTTTATCCTTCCCATGCCTTCCCTCCCATGCTATCCCCATCCCGTACCATTTTATCCTTCCCATGCCTTCCCTCCCATGCTATCCCCATCCCGTACCATTTTATCCTTCCCATGCCTTCCCTCTCATGCTATCCCCATCCCAAAGCACCCTCATGTCCATTCATGCCACCTCTCTCATGCCATCCCCATCTGTCCCATCAATCCCATCCCATTCCATATGGAACCAATCTCTCCAGCCAGGTTAATTTTGTTGTTGTGCACTCCTTACCTTCCACTGTTTCTGTTCTCCCCAAACCCCAGTCTGCTCTCACTGCAGCCACCAACAGTTGGCAGTCTACGTGCATCACACACTCCAATGCTCCACGCGCACAATGTGCCTGTGTTTTTTAGACAGGCACCACCCACCAACAGAAACCTTCACCCCCCCCCCGAAACTGACCAATCAAAATAGTCCGGACAAACAAATAAAAACAGGATTATTATAGACGTACTTTCATCTGTGTGTTAGTTAGAAATGTGTTTTGTATACGTTTTTACTAGTTTCCAAGAATTTATTTCACCTCTCTGTATGTTGTTTATCAATCTATTTATCTCTGTGTCACTGCTCAGTCACTATCAGTTCTAAATGTTGTTCTGTGAAGCTTTGTTCCCCAATCATCTCCAGTCTAATCATTTCCCATCATTGTGAGTGAGGCTGTTTCTTGCAATAAGTTGTCTGGCCTTTTGGCTAAGATCAAGTGTAGTATCTGTTCTTATCAGTGCTTACTTGGTTGAGAAGAGACCATGATCAGTGCCTTTTGATCCTGGGTAGGCTTTGAGTAAAATGGCTATAACCAATCTTCGAGCTTCAGGCCAGGGAGTGCGCAACACTATTCGGGTGGACGTGAAGAACAAGGAAGGAGATGCAATGCTCGATCGCGCCTTCTTCATCAAGAAAATCCTCTTCGATTGCTGCAGATTTCAAGCTACGGACATCTTCTGCCTGCAGGATTTCCCCAGCAGTGGATACTTCGACGTGACGTTCCGGAACGTGGCGGGATGCATCAAGTTCCTGAAGGCGTTCAAGGAGAAAGGGGACCGGGCGCCACTGTCGATCCTCACAGCGGAGCCGCTCTTCACGCTTTTGTCACAACGGGACCGGGTGGTGACGATTCACCTCTACAACCCCCATGTTCTGCTGGTGGATGTACTCATCTTTCTCGCCAGGTACGTCGAGGTGGCCGGCAGCAGCACTGATGTCAAGGACCCCTTTGGGATTTGGACCAGCAAGGTGCAGGTCAAGGTGACCTTGAAGGTCGATCCCAGTGGAGCCATCATCCACCCTCCCTCCAGCTTCGATATTGGGGGAAGTCGAGGCTTCTTGGTCTACGCTGGGCAGCCCAGAGTTTGCCGCACCTGTGGCAAATCTGGTCACGTGACAGCAAACTGCAGCACGGTTGTTTGCAAGAACTGCAAGGAGGAAGGCCATCAGACCAAGGACGGTAAGCAGACTAAGTGTTGCAACTTGTGCAGTGCAGCAGGCCATCTCTACAAAACCTGCCCCAAACGCTGCCTCAGTTATGCTCAGGCGGCAAGGTCCAAGGAAAGGCCGGGAGAAGGTTTGACGAAGGCATCCGGTGTTCGAAAGGAGACAAGCAACCTTCTCTGCAGTGAGGAACTTCAGCCTGAGAAGGAGAAGAAAGGGGAGGCAGCTGAAACCAGCGACCCAGCACCGACCCTGCACCCGGAAACCTCCCCTCCACAGACAGAATCAATGGAGGAGGAGGCAGCAGATGGACAAACAGGTCAAGTGGTCCAGAGGAAAACCACATAGAAAAAACATCCAAAAGCGGAACAGGCCACCACCCAAACCAGTGTCAAGAGGAGGCTACCTTCTGAGACAGACTACAACAGCTCCTCTTCACTGGACGGGGAAATGCTGGAACGACAGCCCCTTCAAAAGAGGCGGCAGAACACCAAGGAGATGGAAGATAAAGCCCCCCAGCCCCCGGGCACGGGAAGCTGTGATGGGCCCGGCATGCCCCAACCCCAAAGCGCCACATGTAACGACGTGGCCAGCGCATCCCAGCTCCGGGACACCGAGAACAAAGACACGTCTGGCGCACCTCAGCTCCGGGAAGCTAGGAGCAATGATGTTTTCGAGGAGGAACAGAGGGAGGCAGCAGAGGACAATCCAATCCTTGCTGCCGACAAGACCTCCCCCACCGATGTCACCCCAGCGGAACAAACCCTGCATGAAAAACCAGGAGGGGTTTCTGAGCCCAACCAATGTGAAACAGCTTGCGCACACGATGGGTATGCAGGAACATCCCGAAGGACTGGGACTAGCAAGGACAAATGGTATGGGAAGCAACAAATAACTTTAAAAAAATGGGTGTAAGGATTGCTTCCATTAATGTGCGTAGCATTAAATCCACTACGCGATGTGTTTCAACCTTGGATTACCTCGCCAAGGTCAAAGCTGACCTACTGTTTCTGCAGGAGTGTGGAATACCACACCTCAGCACCTACAGGCAGTGGTTGCGATGGTGGTCCCACGGGCCATCGATCTGGTCGGGGGGGTAATGATTCCCGTTCCTCTGGCCTGGGTATTCTGCTGCGGGGAGGTAACTTCACCATCTCCGAAGTTAAGGAGGTGGTGGGCGGTCGCCTCCTCGTAGCAGACGTAATGTACAACAACGCTCCGCTCCGGTTGATCAACGTGTACGCCCCGGTACAACGCAGCGAGCGGCTGACCGTCTTCCAGCAGCTCCCACTGCTGCTGGCAACATCCAGGCCGGTCATCCTAGGCGGTGACTTCAACTGCATCATCGATGTGGCTGGACGATCCGGCGGTGACGACAGCAAACTGGACGCTACGTCCAGATTCCTAATAGAAACAGTTAAAGATGCCAAACTGCACGACGTCTTCAGCAAACCTGCAGACGGAGTGCAGCGCAGATACACATGGTCAAGAAGGGATGGGTCTGCCTGTTCCAGGATTGACTTCCTGTTTGTGTCCCATGCTGTCACGGTCGGATCCACCGACGTCAAGCCGGTGTTCTTCTCCGACTACTGTCTCTTACTGGCCGACTGTCACTTACAGGACGACCAGCGGGTTGGCAGAGGGACGTGGAAGCTCAATGCTACACTGCTAACCCCAGAGAACGTTGAGGAACTCAAAAGGGATTACAAAGGTTGGAGGACCGTGAAACCCCTCTTTGAGTCTCCAGTTCACTGGTGGGAAGTGATCAAGAACATCAAGAGGTTCTTCATCCACAAAGGTGTTCAGAGGGTGAGACAGAGGCAGAGGAAAATGTCCCGACTCCGGTATGCAAAATCTGCTCCAGTTGCAGTCAATGGGGGTTGAGGTCAAGGAGGACCTCCAAGAGGTGAAGAGCCAGCAGGCCTCACTCTTTGCCACGAGGCCTCCAAGATCATCTTCCGGTCCAGAGTCCGCTCCATCGAGCAGGATGAGATGTGCTCGCGTTACTACTTCCAAAAGGTACACAGAGAGAGCTCTGTTATCAGCAGCCTGAAGGAAGAGGATGGCTCAGTAACGTCTTCGCAGTCTGACATACTAAGGATAAGCAAATCCTTTTATGCTGGGCTGTATGAGGCGAAGCCCACAGACAGCAAAGCCTCCCAGTCCTTCCTGTCATCTATCACAGAGGTCTTAGATGACAGCAGGAGGGAGAGACTGGACAAGCCGCTAACTCTGGATGAGCTGACAAAGGCCATCCAGTCCTTCGAGACGAGTAAAACTCCCGGAAGCGACGCCTTACTGGTCGAGTTGTACTCGGCCCTGTGGGACTGGCTCGGCCCGGACCTGCTGGAAGTATACGAGAGTATGCTCCTGGCCGGCAGCATGTCAGCATCCATGGGGAAAGGCATCATCACCCTCATTTACAAGCAGAAGGGGGAGAGGGCAGAAATCAGAAATTGGCGGCCCATCTCACTGCTTAATGTTGACTACAAAATTCTGTGCAAAGTCATAGTCAGTCGAGTCAAGTCAGCTCTGGAGTTGGTGATCCACCCTGATCAGACCTGTACTGTACTCGGCAGGAAGATCTCTGATAGTCTCGCGCTACTGAGGGATACGATCGCCTATGTGCGGGACAGGAGGGTGGACACCTGCCTCATCAGCCTGGACCAGGAGAAGGCTTTTGACAGGATATTGCTCACCTGCTTTATCCTGGTAATCGACAGCAGCAGTTTATTGTGCAGTTCTTCCACCAGGTGGCCCACTGGCTGACTCAGGAACACACTGGCTGCCTCAGGAGGAACTTTGACAAGGTCTTCGCATAGCTCGGAGCTGCACCTGGTCAGCACTGAAAAATTGTTCGTAATCCTTGGTGTAGTCATTCACCCGGTTGGGGAAATCTTGGACCAAATGGCAAGAGATGCATTTGAGGAAGTCCACATATCTCCCACTGGGCTCCTTTAGATAGTTTTCCATTAGAGAGGACCCCTTCACAGATCACAGTGCTGAACTGCAAGAGTGGTGATCTCCCCACTCTTTCCATTCAGGTGCAACAACAAGTGCACCAGATTGGAACGGATCAGCTGGGAGAATAAAGACGTGGACTCTCCATTTCCACATTTGGTTAGGTTCCCCAACAGATTGAATGCCTCCACCCACACTTTCTCAGACTCTGTCCTGAATAGTGGCTGGATCATGCGAAGGATTGAATCCACAAAAAGCTGAAGCTCTCAGCCCCTCTCCTTAAACAAACAATCTGGCTGATTTTCCATCCACTGCAGAGTAATTCCCAACTCCTCAAAAACCTTCTTTTTAAAAAACACACACAGCCTTTTAGCTGGCTTCCACCTTTTTCCAAAACCTTCTGGTCAAACTGAAACCTGAGCCCCCAGAGAAACTAATTTCACTCAGTCACAGGACTGTTTGTCTATCCTGGGTTTGACTCCCAGAAAACCTGGAAGACTTTTACTTTCAATTTCAAATCGCAATCTCAAAAAACATAGTCTACATACAAAGTCTGCAGCACAGCATATTTTTTCCTTGATAATATTTCTAACACAGTATAAACAACAAGGAAATTTAAAGAAAATGTTTAATGCATTGATACAATAGCATTATCTGTGGCCATTTGTTGCTTATTATGGGAAGTTCACCTATTCTGAGAAACCCAAGGCTGAAGTTTATGGTCTTGCAAGAACCATCACTGGCCGCTTGATATTTAAATGGGATTGATTCCCTAGTGGTTGCTCCCAGCAAGAAATGAATCAACAGTGTTCTATTTTTGACAGGTTAGATTAATGGAGAGAAATCTACAGCCTCTGGGACCAGTTTCCTAATCAGGAGTCCCACTTCTTGCAAGGAGCACCTGACCAGGGAATCAGCCACAAAAACAAGCAAAGATTTGTTACCTACAATTTCCAACATCCTGGAGTACCAGTTTCTGCAGATAATCCATGTCATGCTGAAAGTCTCTTATTTCTCAGGCTTGAAGAATAATTGTAAGTTTGATTGTTTTTCCTCAGGTTAGAAAATAAAGTAATGCAAGAACTTTTCAAGCTGAATTTTGACACAGCCATTTTCAAGTAGTTTTGTTTTACTTTAGAGAGGGAGGCTATTGAGTTTACATGACATAATAGCAACCATAACATTGGAGGAGATGGTGGCATAGTGGCAATCCAGAGGCCCAGACTAATGCACAATGGACAGGGGTTCAAATCGCACCCTGGCAACTGGTGGAAATTAAATTAAAGTAATCAATAAATTCAATTGATCAATACAAATCTGGAATAGTAAGCTCACCTCAGTAATGGTGCCAAGAAACCATCATTGATTGTTGCAAAAACCTATCTGGCTCCTTTTGGGGAAGGAAAACAAAGGGTTGTTGTGGTGGGTGATTTTAACTTCCCCTATATTGACTGGGACTCACTTAGTGCTAGGGGCTTGAATGGGGCAGAATTTGTAAGGAGCATCCAGGAGAGCTTCTTGAAACAATATGTAGTTAGTCCAACAAGGGAAGGGGCCGTACTGGAGCTGGTATTGGGGAATGAGCCCAGCCAGGTGGTCGAAGTCTCAGTAGGGGAGCATTTTGGGAACAGTGACCATGATTCCGGAAGTTTTAAGGTACTGTGGATAAGGATAAGAGTAGTCCTTGGGTGAAGGTGCTAAATTGGGGGAAGGCTAATTATAACAATATTAGGCAGGAACTGAAGAATTTAGATTGGGGCGACTGTTTGAGGGTAAATCAACATCTGACATGTGGGAGTCTTTCAAACGTCAGTTGATTAGAATTCAGAACCGGCATGTTCCTGTGAGGAAAAAGGATAAATTTGGCAAGTTTTGGGAACCTTGGATAACGTGGGATATTGTGAGCATCTTCAAAAAGAAAAAGGAAGCATTCGTAAGGGCTAGAAGGCTGGGAGCGGACGAAGCCCTTGAGGAATATAAAGACATTAGGAAGGAACTTAAGCAAGGAGTCAAGAGGGTTAAAAGGAGTGATGAAAAGTCATTGGCAAACAGGATTAAGGAGGATCCCAAGGCTTTTTATATGTACATAAAGAGCAAAACGGTAACCAGGTAAAGGGTTGGCCCACTCAAGGACAGAGGAGAGAATCTATGCATGGAGCCAGAGGAAATGGGCGAGGTACTAAATGAGCACTTTGAATCAGTGTTCACCAAAGAGAAGGACTTGGTGGATGATGAGTCCAGGGAAGGGAGTGTAGATAGTCTGGGTCATGTCGTTATCAAAGAGGAGGATGTGTTGGGTGTCTTGCAAAGCATTAAGGTAGATAAGTCCCCAGGGCCTGATGGGATCTACCCCAGAATACTGAGGGAGGCAGGGAAGAAATTGCTGGGGCCTTGACAGAAATCTTTGTATCCTCATTGGCTACAGGTGAGGTCCCAGAGGACTGGAGAAGAGCTAATGTTGTTCCTTTGTTTAAGAAGGGTAGCAAGGATAATCCAGTAAATTATAGGCCAGTGAGCCTTAGGTATGTGGTAGGGAAATTATTTGAGGGGATTCTTCGGGACAGCATTTACTCCCATTTGGAAATGAATGAACTTATTAGCGAGAGGCAGCATGGTTTTGTGAAGGGGAGGTCGTGTCTCACTTACTTGATTGAGTTTTTTGAGGAAGTAACGAAGATGATCGATGAAGGAAGGGCAGTGGATGTTATCCATATGGACTTCAGTAAAGCCTTTGACAAGGTCCCTCATGGCAGACTGGTACAAAAGGTGAAGTCACATGGAATCAGAGGTGAGCGGGCAAGATGGATACAGAAGTGGCTCGGTCATAGAAGACAGAGGGTAGCAGTGGAAGGTGCTTTTCTGAATGGAGGGCTGTGACTAGTGGTGTTCCACAGGAATCAGTGCTGGGACCTTTACTGTTTGTAATATATATAAATGATTTGGAGGAAAATGTAGCTGGTCTAATTAGTAAGTTTGCGGTTGACACAAAGGTTGGTGGAGTTGCGGATAGTGATGAGGATTGTCAGAGGATACAGCAGGATATAGATCGGTTGGAGACTTGGGCGAAGAAATGGCAAATGGAGTTTAATCCGGAAAAATGTGAGGTAATGAATTTTGGAAGATCTAATACTGGTGGGAAGTATACAGTAAATGGCAGAACCCTTATGGGTATTGACAGACAGAGAAATCTGGGCGTACAGGTCCACAGGTCACTGAAAGTGGCAACTAATGTGGATAAGGTAGTCAAGAAGGCATACGGCATGCTTGCCTTCATCGGTCAGGGCACAGAGTATAAAAATCAACAAGTCATGCTGCAGCTGTACAGAACCTTAGTTAGGCCACACTTGGAATATTGCATGCAATTCTGGTCACCACACTACCAGAAGGACCTGGAGGCTTTGGAGAGGGTACAGAAGAGGTTTACCAGGATGTGGCCTGGTCTGGAGGGTATTAGCTATGAGGAGAGGTTGGATAAACTTGGATTGTTTTCACTGGAAAGACAGAGGTGGTGGGGCGACATGATAGAGGTTTACAAAGTTATGAGTGGCATGGACAGAGTGGATAGTCAGAAGCTTTTTTCCAGGGTGGAAGAGTCAGTTACTGGGGGACATAGGTTTAAGGTGCGAGGGGTAAAGTTTAGAGGGGATGTGCAAGGCAAGTTCTTTACACAGAGGGTGGTGAGTGCCTGGAACATGCTGCCGGGGGAGGTGGTGGAAGCAGGTACGATAGCGACGTTTAAGATGCATCTTGACAAATGCATGAATAGGATGGGAATAGAGGGATATGGTCACCGGAAGTGCAGAAGGTTTCAGTTTAGACAGGCATCAAGGTCGGCGCAGGCTTGGAGGGCTGAATGGCCTGTTCCTGTGCTGTACTGTTGTTTGTTCTTTGTTGTTTTGTTTGTCCTTATCTGGCCTGGCCTACATGTGGCTCCAGACCCACAACAATGTGGTTGACCCTTAACTGCTCTCTGAAATGGCCTAGCAAGCCAGTCAGTTGTTAAGAGCAATTAGGGATAGACAACAAATGCTGTCCTTGGCAGTGATCCCATAAAGATTAAAAAAAATTAAAAGTGCAAATCAATGAGTAAGATGTCCCTGTTTATTACAGAGTAAGGGACACAAGAGAGGAGACTTCTCCTGAATGAGACATAGTCAGAGTGTGAAGGTGGGAATTTGGTAAGTTCTGGTAAGTTTTTCTCAAGTTTCAATTTCGATTAAGAGTCAGGCTCTCTCATAGAACTTTCAAACTTCAATAGCTTTGTTAAACAGGGAACTGCTTGTCAGTGGAAGTTACTATCCAGAAGCAGAAAGCAGTTGGTTCAATCGTTGTTAATCACTGTAGCAGGAAGTTCCACTAGCTGGTGACTCATCAGAGGCTCGATATAAGCAGTCAGAGTAAGGCATTCACAGACAGGAGACTATGCCTGAGTGAGATGTAGACAGTGTGATGGTGGGAATTTAGTGCTCCCTTTTCAGCCTCCAGTAGCTGTAGAAGACTCAAGTTGCTTCCCAGAAATAGAGGATAACCTAGAGATAATGCTGAGAGTTTGAAGAGCCAGGGTGGTGAGTCTGTGGGTTCAGAGCATTCCAAAGAAAATTGGCGTGTGATGTTCGAGCAAGGAAGGTAAGTGATTGGTTGGTGAACATTTTCTCTTTAATCTAAACTCGGGAATTTTAATTGGGATTGAATCGGGCTTCAAACTCTTGCCATTATACCCAGGTTATCCTTTATTTCTCTGAAGCAACTTGAGTCTTCAGCTACTGGAGGCTGAAAAAGGAGTACCTCTTTCCCCCTCTGCAGCAAATTCCCACATGAACATTAATTGGAATAATAAGAATAAGAATCTTCTGAAACTCAGGTAATTTACTAGTAAGGTTTGATTGGCAGTCATAAAGCTTATTAGTAGTAGTGGGGTTCATTAATTATAAATTAACTAAGGAAAATAAATAAATTAACAATAATAACTATGGCAGGGCAGGTGAGGTGTTGCAACTGTAGAATGTGGGAGCTCCTGGTCGCCAGTGTGATCCAGAGCAAACACGTCTGCAGTCAGTATCTGCAGCTTGAGGAGCTTCGGTTCAGACTCATTGAGCTGCAGGCCATGCTGCAGACGCTGTGATGCATCAGGGAGGGGGAAAGTTACCTGGACACTTTATGCCAGGAGATGGTCACACCCCCTAAGTTAGGCAGAACCGAGTTGGTCAGTGGTCAGGGACAGGAGGGTGTGACTGTAAGTGAGGCAGGTATGGGGAATCATCATGTACTAATGGAGGAGCCTCAGCCCTTGACTTTGTCCCAACAGGTATGAGGTACTTGCTACCTGTTTGGATGAGAAGGACTGCAAGGTGGTTGAGTGGACTGACCAGGATGAAGGATGCCACTTCAGTGGGGTGAGCCAAGAGGAAGGTTGTAGTGATTGGAGACAGTATAGTCATGGGACAGATACAGTTCCCTGCAGCCACAGCTGGGCACTCTGAAGGGTGTGTTGCCTGCCCAGTGCCAAGGTTAAGGACATACTCTCATAGCTGGAGAACAACTTGCAATGGGACGGAGAGGATCCAGTTGTCATGGTCTATGTCGGAGCCAATGACATACGAATGATTCTATCAGAGAATTTGAGGTGTTAAGGCCCAAATGAAAACACAGAACATCAAAGAAAATCATCTCCGGACTCTTAACTGATCCATGGGTCAATTGGCATAGTGTCAAACAGATTAGAGAATTAAATGCATAGTGGTGTGGGAATAAGGGGTTTCAATTCATGGGGCACTGGCATCAGTACTCATGGAAGAGTGAGCTATTCAGTTGGGCTGGGCTTCACTTAAACTGGGCTGGGACCAGTTTCCTGGCCAATTGTATAACTAGGGCTGTGGACAGGGCTTTAAACTAGTGGGGGAGCAGGGGATGGAGGGTTCAGGTGAAGGGAGATTTAGAAATCCAACACAACGGTCAGAGCATCAGAACAGTAGAGCATTGTGGGTAAAGACAAGCAGAATGGGACAGTAAGGGACAGAGAGTTTAAGAAAAATTGTAAATCAGCAAATAAAGAGTAAACAAAAACAGATTGTAAGAACTTTATAGTTATATCAAAAGGAAGAGAGTAGCTAATGTAAATGTTGGTCCCTCAGAAGCAGAGACAGGAGAATTCATTATGGAGAATGAGGGAATAGCAAAGGCACTGAACAAATATTTTGTCTGTGTTCACAGTAGAAGACATAAGTTTCTTACCAGAAATAGATGGTAACATAGGGGCTTAAAAGAGTGAGGATATTGAGGAAATTAATATCAGCAGAGAAAAAGTATTAAGGAAACTTAAGGGACTAAGAGAATGAGAGGAGACGGAACAGCAGGACCGGAGGTTTAAAAAAAAAAGCGCCAAAACCCGTGAGAGAGAGAGAGAGAGAAGAGCCAGAACAGCCCGAGGAGCAGCAGGACCGGAGGTTTCAAAAGGCACGCCAAAGCCCTCTCCTCCCGACTCTCCCCTCCCCCGCTCTTTCCCCCACTCTCTCCCACCACTTTCAGCCCCCCCACTCGCCACACAAGCTCTCCCACCCCGCTCCCCCCCCTCCCCCCCCCGCCCTCTCTTCTCCCCCCCGCCCTCTCTTCTTCCCCCCCCCGCCCTCTCTTCTCCCCCCCCCCGCCCTCTCTTCTCCCCCCCCCGCCCTCTCTTCTCCCCCCCCCGCCCTCTCTTTCCCCCCCCCGCCCTCTCTTTCCCCCCCCTCTCTTTCCCCCCCCCTCTCTTTCCCCCCCCCTCTCTTTCCCCCCCCCTCTCTCTTTCCCCCCCCCTCTCTTCCCCCCCCCTCTCTTCCTCTGCCCTCTCTTCCTCCCCCCCCCGCCCTCTCTTCCTCCCCCCCCCGCCCTCTCTTCCTCCCCCCCCCGCCCTCTCTTCCTCCCCCCCCGCCTTCTCTTCCTCCCCCCCCCCGCCCTCTCTTCCTCCCCCCCCGCCCTCTCTTCCTCCCCCCCCGCCCTCTCTTCCTCCCCCCCCCCGCCCTCTCTTCCTCCCCCCCCCCCCCGCCCTCTCTTCCTCCCCCCCCGCCCTCTCTTCCTCCCCCCCCGCCCTCTCTCTCACCTGCCTGCATTAATTCTGTATCCCTCTATGCCATCCTCATTCAAGTACCTGTCCAGATGCCTCTTAAATTTTGCTAGTTTTCCTGGCTACACCACCTCCTCGGGCAGCTCATTCCAGATACCCACTATTCTTTGTGTGAAAAGTTTACCCCTTTGATCCCCTTTCAACCTCCTCCCTCTCACCTTAAATCTATGCCCTCTAGTTTTAGTCACCCCTACCATGGGAAACAGACTCTGGCTATCTACCCTATCTATCCCTCTCATAATTTTATATACCTCTATCATGCCTCAGCTCGGCTTCCTTCACTCCAGGGAAAATAGACCCAGTCTATCCAATCTCTTTTTATAACTCAAGCCCTCCAAACCAGGCAACATCCTTGTGAATCTTTTCTGCACCCTCTCTAGCTTAATCACATCTTTCCTCTAGTACAGCGACCAGAACTGCACACAGTACTCCAAATGCAGCCTAACCAACGTTATGTACAACTGTAACATGACATCCCAACTCTTGTACTTAGTGTCTCGGCCAATGAAAGCAAGCATGCCATTTGCCTTCTTCACCCCCCTGTCTACCTGTGTTGCCATTTTCAGGGAACTATGTACTTGCACCCCAAGCTATCGCTGCTCAAGAACACTCAACAGGTCCCTGCCATTCACTGTATATGCCCTGCCCTGGTTTAACTTCCCAAAATGCATCATTTCACACTTGTCTGCATTAACTTCCATTTGCCAATCCCTTGCCCACTTTCCCAGTTGATCTATATCCTGTTGTAGCCTCAGACAACCTTCTTCACTGTCCACTATACCACCAATTTTGGTTTCATCTGCAAACTTACTAATCATGCTCCTTCCATTCACATCCAAGTCATTAATATATATGACAAACAACAGAGGGTCCAGCACCGATCCCTGCGGCACACCAATGGTCACCGGCCTCCAATCTGAAATACAACCCTCCACTACCAACCTCTGCCTCCTATCACCAAGCCAATTTTGTATCCAATTGTCTAGCTCACCCTGGTTCCCACATGTTCGAACCCTCTGAACCAGCCTACCATGCGGGATCTTGTCAAAGGCCTTGCTAAAGTCCATGTAGACAACGTCCATTGCCCTGTCCTCGTCAATCCTCCTGGTCACCTCCTCGAAAAACTCAATCAAATTCGTGAGACATGATTTCCCACGCACAAAGCCATGCTGACTATCCCTAATCAGACCATGTCTTTCCAGATGCATATAAATCCTGTCTCTCAGAATCCCTGCCAATAACTTTCTCACCACTGATGTAAGGCTCACTGTCCTGTAGTTCCCTGGCTTATCCCTGCTGCCCGTCTTAAATAAAGGCACAACATTAGCTATCCTCCAGTCTTCTGGTACCTCACCCGTGGCTAATGATGATACAAAAATCTCTGCCGGGGCCCCAGAAATCTCCTCCCTTGCTTCCCATAGCATCCTAGGATACACCTGGTCAGGCCCTGGGGATTTATCCATCTTAATGCGCTTCAAAACCTCCAACACCACCTCCTTTGTTATGTTGATATGCTCCAGGATATCACTGTTCCCTCCCTTGAACTCACTAGCTTCCATGACCTTCTCCACGGTAAATACAGATGAGAAATATTCATTTAAGACCTCGCCCATTTCCTGTGGCTCCACACACAGATTGCCATACTGATCATTAAGGGGACCTAGTCTCTCCCTAGCTACCCTTTTATTCTTAATATACTTGTAGAATCTTTTAGGATTCTCCTTTATCTTATCTGCCAGGGAAATCTGGTGGCCCCTTTTCGCCCTCCTAATTCCCTTCTTAAGTGTAGTCCTGCATCCCCTAGACTCCTCGAGGGACTCACTTGATCCCAGCTGCCTGTACCTGGCATACTTACACCTGGGCGGTGAAATTGCAGATGGAGTTTAATCCGGACAACTGTGAGGAAGATGTAATACAGGTGGGAAGTATCAGTAAATGGCAGAACCCTTGGGAGTATTGACAGGCAGAGAGATCTGGGCGTACAGGTCCACAGGTCACTGAAAGTGGCAACGCAGGTGGATAAGGTAGTCAAGAAGGCATACAGCATGCTTGCCTTCATCGGTCGGGGCATAGAGTATAAAAATCGGCAAGTCATGCTGCAGCTGTACAGAACTTTAGTTAGGCTACACTTAGAATATTGCGTGCAATTCTCGTCGCCACACTACCAGAAGGACGTGGAGGCGTTGGAGAGGGTACAGAGGAGGTTTACCAGGATGTTGCCTGGTCTGGAGGGCATTAGCTATGAGGAGAGGTTGGATAAACTCGGATTGTTTTCACCGGAACGACGGAGGTGGAGGGGCGACATGATAGAGGTTTACCAAGTTATATGAGTGGCATGGACAGAGTGGATAGTCAGAAGCTTTTTCCCTGGGTGGAAGAGTCAGTTACGAGGGGACATAGGTTGAAGCTGCGAGGGGCAAAGTTTCGAGGAGATGTGCGAGGCAAGTTCTTGACACAGAGGGTGGTGAGTGCCTGGAACCTGCTGCCGGGGGAGGTGTTGCAAGCAGGTACGATAGCGATGTTTAAGAGGCATCTTGACAAATACATGAATAGGATGGGAATAGAGGGATATGGGCCCCGGAAGTGCAGAAGGTTTCAGTTTAGACAGGCATCAAGATCGGCGCAGGCTTGGAGGGCCGAATGGCCTGTTCCTGTGCTGTACTGTTCTTTGTTCTTCTTTTTATGCCTCCTTCATTGTCCTGACCAGACCCTCAATATCCCTTATCAACCAAGGTTCCCTAAACCTGCCAGCCTTGCCTTTCCATCTAACAGGAACATGCCGGCCCTGAACTAAACAGATTATGGAAAGATGGAGGAGCAACAGGGTGGTGGTGATAGGAGATTTTAATTTTTCCAACATTGACTGGGATTCACTTAGTGTTGGAGGTCTAGATGGAGTAGAATTTGTAAGGAGCATCCAGGAGGGTTTTCTGGAGCAGTATGTAAATAGTCCAACTCGGGAAGGGGCCATACTGGACATGCTGTTGGGGAATGAGCCTGGCCAGGTGGTTGAAGAAAAGTGATCACAATTCCGTAAGTTTTAGAATACTCATGGACAAAGACGAGAGTGGTCGTAAAGGAAGAGTGCTAAATTGGGGGAAGACCAACTATACCAAAATTATGCAGGAGCTGGGGAATGTAGATTGGGAGCAGCTGTTTGAAGGTAAATCCACATTTGATATGTGGGAGGCTTTTAAAGCGAGGTTGATTAGCGTGCAGGAGCGACATGTTCCTGTGAAAATGAGGGATAGAAATGGCAAGATTAGGGAACCATGGATGACAGGTGAAATCGTGAGACTAGCTAAGAGGAAAAAGGAAGCATACATAAGGTCTAGGAGGCTAAAGAAAGACGAAGCTTTGAAAGAATATCGGGAATGTAGGACCAATCTGAAACGAGGAATTAAGAGGGCTAAAAGGTGTCATGAAATATCTTTAGCAAACAGGGTTAAGGAAAATCCCAAAGCCTTTTATTCAAATATAAGGAGCAAGAGGGTAACTAGAGAAAGGATTGGCCCACTCAAGGACAAAGGAGGAAAGTTGTGCGTGGAGTCAGAGAAAATGGGTGAGATTCTAAACGAGTACTTTGCATCGGTATTCACCGAGGAGAGGGACATGACGGATGTTGAGGTTAGGAACAGATGTTTGATTACTCTAGGTCAAGTCGGCATAAGGAGGGAGGAAGTGTTGGGTATTCTAAAGGGCATTAAGGTGGACAAGTCCCCAGGTCCGGATGGGATCTATCCCAGGTTACTGAGGGAAGCGAGAGAGGAAATAGCTGGGGCCTTAACAGATATCTTTGCAGCATCCTTAAACACGGGTGAGGTCCCGGAGGACTGGAGAATTGCTAATGTTGTCCCCTTGTTTAAGAAGGGTAGCAGGGATAATCCAGGTAATTATAGACCGGTGAGCCTGACGTCAGTGGTAGGGAAGCTGCTGGAGAAGATACTGAGGGATAGGATCTATTCCCATTTGGAAGAAAGTGGGCTCATCAGTGATAGGCAACATGGTTTTGTGCAGGGAAGGTCATGTCTTACCAACTTAATAGAATTCTTTGAGGAAGTGACAAAGTTGATTGATGAGGGAAGGGCTGTCGATGTCATATACATGGACTTCAGTAAGGCGTTTGATAAGGTTCCCCATGGCAGGCTGATGGAGAAAGTGAAGGCGCTTGGGGTCCAAGGTGTACTAGCTAGATGGATAAAGAACTGGCTGGGCAACAGGAGACAGAGAGTAGCAGTAGAAGGGAGTTTCTCAAAATGGAGACGTGTGACCAGTGGTGTTCCACAGGGATCCGTGCTGGGACCACTGTTGTTTGTGATATACATTAATGATTTGGAGGAAAGTATAGGTGGACTGATTAGCAAGTTTGCAGACGACACTAAGATTGGTGGAGTAGCAGATAGTGAAGGGAACTGTCAGAGAATACAGCAGAATATAGATAGATTGGAGAGTTGGGCAGAGAAATGGCAGATGGAGTTCAATCAGGGCAAATGCGAGGTGATGCATTTTGGAAGATCCAATTCAAGAGCGAACTATACAGTAAATGGAAAAGTCCTGGGGAAAATTGATGTCCAGAGAGATTTGGATGTTCAGGTCCATTGTTCCCTGAAGGAGGCAACGCAGGTCAATAGAGTGGTCAAGAAGGCATACGGCATGCTTTCCTTCATCGGACGGGGTATTGAGTACAAGGGTTGGCAGGTCATGTTACAGTTGTATAAGACTTTGGTTCGGCCACATTTGGAATACTGCGTGCTGTTCTGGTCGCCACATCACCAAAAGGATGTAGATGCTTTGGAGAGGGTGCAGAGGAGGTTCACCAGGATGTTGCCTGGTATGGAGGGCGCTAACTATGAAGAGAGGTTGAGTAGATTAGGATTATTTTCATTAGAAAGGCAGAGGTTGAGGGGGGACCTGATTGAGGTGTACAAAATCATGAGAGGTATAGACAGGGTGGATAGCAAGAAGCTATCTTCTTCAGAGGGTGGTGGGTGCCTGGAACGCGTTGCCAGCGGAGGTGGTAGACGCGGGCACGATAGCGTCTTTTAAGATGTATCCAGACAGATACATGAATGGGCAGGAAGCAAAGAGATACAGACCCTTAGAAAATAGGCGACATGTTTAGATAGAGGATCTGGATCGGCGCAGGCTTGGAGGGCCGAAGGGCCTGTTTCTGTGCTGTAATTTTCTTTGTTCTCGTTCTTTGTTCTTCCTATCTCACTTTTAAAAGCCTCCCACTTGCTCGACGTCTCTTTACCTGTAAACAGCCTCTCCCATTCAACTTTTGCGAGTTCCTGTCTGATGCCATTGCAATTAGCCTTCCCCCACTTTAGGATTTCAACCTGAGGATCAGTCCTATCCTTTTCCATAACTATCTTAAAGCTAATCGAGCAAAGTCACTGGTCGCAGAGTGCTCCCCCACTGACACATCAACCACCTGCCCATCCTCATTTCCTTAGAGGAGGTCGAGTGTCGCCCCTTCTTTAGTAGTGCCGTCCACATACTGCTTCAGAAAACTATCCTGAACACATGACAAATTCTTCCCCATCTGATTCCTCAGCACTAAGGCAGTCCCAGTCAATATTAGGGAAGTTAAAATCACCTACTATTATAAGCCGATAATTCCTACACCTATCTGTGATTTCCCTACATATATGCTCCTCCACTTACCTCTGACTATTGGCGGGCCTATAGTATAATCCCATCAAAGTGATCACCCCTTTCTTATTTCTAAGTTCTACCCATACGGCCTCACTGGACATTCCCCCCAGGATATCCTCTCTACGTACTGCCGTGATGTCCTCCCTAATCAGTAGTGCAACTCCCCCTCCTCTCTTACCTCCACATCTGCCACGCCGGAAGGATCGGTACCCCGGAACATTGAGCTGCCAGTCCTGCCCATCCCTCAACCATGTTTCCGTAATAGCTATTATATCACAATCCCATGTACCGATCCATGCTCTGAGTTCATCTGCCTTACCTGTAAGGCTTCTTGCTTGAAAGTAAATGCAGTTTAGCCTACCAGACCTTTGACGCTCACTGTTCTGTCCCTGCCCGGCCTGCCTACTGGACTTGCTTGCTTTAACCTTTACATTTGCCTCAACTATCTCACCTGAGAGATTACTTCTTTTGGTCCCACCCCGCTCCAAGACTAGTTTTGACCCTCCGAGTAGTACTAGCAAACCTCCCTGCAAGGATATTGGTCCCCCTCTCTCTCTCTCTCTCTCTCACCCCCTCTCTCTCTCTCTCTCTCTCTCACCCCCTCTCTCTCTCTCTCTCTCTCAGCCCCCTCTCTCTCTCTCTCTCTCTCTCACCCCCTCTCTCTCTCTCTCTCTCTCTCTCACCCCCTCTCTCTCACCCTTCTCCTCCCTTTCCGCCTTCTCCCTCGCTCTCTCTCCCCATCTCGCTCCCTCTCTCTCCTCCCTTCCTCTTTCCCTCTCCCCCTACCACTCTTTCTCCCCTATCTCCCTCTTTCCATCTCCCCCTACCACTCTATCTCCCCTATCTCCCTCTTTCCATCTCCCCCTACCACTCTTTCTCCCCATCTCCCTCTTTCCATCTCCCCCTCCCTCTCTCTCTCCCCCCCTCCCTCGATATCTGTCCCCCTCCCTCTCCCACTTCACTCCCCCTCCCTCTCTCCCCTTCTCTCTCTTTCCCCTTCTCCCCTCTCTCTCTCTCTCTTTCCCTCTCTCTCTCTCTCTCTCTTTCCCCCTCTTTCTGTCCTCCCGCTCTCTCTCCCTCCTTTCCCTTTCATTCTCCCCCTGCTCTCCCACCTCTCTCCCCCTTCTCTCCAGCCTATCCGACTTCTCCCTCCCTGTCTCTCTCTCCCCTCGCTCTCTCTCTCTCTCTCACCCTTTCTCCCTCCCCACATTTCTCTCCGCCTCTCCCTGTCTCCGCCTCTCCCTGTCTCCCTCTCTCTGTCTCTCTTCTCCCCTCTCTGCCCCAGCTCTCTCTCTCTCTCGCTGTCACTCCCCACCTCCCCCACCCCATGTCTATCCACCTCCCCCTTCGCCACCCCCTGCTCCTCCCCCTCTCCTGCCCTCTACCCCTGGCAAAGTTTCTACCGATCTATCCCTGCAATTCCTTTTAGAATCCTTATAAACTTCAATGAAATCACCCCTTACCCATCTATATTCCAAGGACTACAAGTCTGTTTTATGCAATCTCTATTCATAATTTCCCCCTTTTAACCCCAGTAACATTCTATTGCATCAGCTCTGTGCCTCCTTCGTCAATATATCTTTGCTGAGGTACAATGCCCAGAGCTGAACACAGTACTCCAGACTGTTACATAACTCTCACTCCTTTGCATTACAGTCTCCTTAAGTGGAAGGCACACATTCAGTTGACTTTCTAATTACTTTCGGTGTCTGTCTGAGTTTTTCTTGTGATTTCTGTACAGGGACCCCTAAATCTGTCTGTTCCTTCACAATTCCTGACTTCTCACCATTTTGAAAATATTCAGAATTTTTTTAGGTCCAAAGTGGATGATCTCACACTGAACTCCATCTACCACAGTTTTCCCACACATTGAATCTACCAGTGCCCCTTCACAATTGTTTTTTCCTCTCATCTACACTATTACGAGATGAACTGACAGAGTCATCAACAGTCATTGTCAGCACAGCTAAGTAAAAGCAAAATACTGTAGATGCTGGAAATCTGAAATAAAAGGAGAGTGGCAAATAATCAGCAGGTCAGGCAGCATTTGTGGAGAGAGAATACACCACCTGATTCCTTCAGCTAAGTCATTTAAAAGTAAAGTGGAAAACTATAGCAGAAGAAATGCTGGATAATACATGAAGTGGCCAAGAAGCAAGAAATCACAATTTGGGCAATTCCTTGCTGAAATAATGACAAAATGTTTGCATATCAATGAAGAACAAGAACAGGACAGCACAGGAACAGGCCATTCGGCCCTCCAAGACTGCGCTGATCATGATGCCTATCGAAACTAAAACCTTCTGCACTACTGGGGTCCGTATCCCTCTATTCCCATCCTATTCATATATTTGTCAAGATGCCTCTTAAACATCGCTATCGTATCTGCTTCCACCACCTCCCCTTGCAGCAAGTTCCAGGCACTCACCACCCTCTGTGTAAAAAAAAACTTGCCTCGCACATCCCCTCTAAACTTTGCCCCTCGCACCTTAAACCTATGTCCCCCAGTAACTGACTTTTTGACCCTGGGAAAAAGCTTCTGACTATCCACTCTGTCCACATCACTCATAACTTTGTAAACCTCTATCATGTTGCCCCTTCATCTCTGTCGTTCCAGTGAAAACAATCTGAGTTTATCCAACCTCTCCTCATAGTTAATACCCTCCAGACCAGGCAACATCCTAGTAAACCTATTCTGTACCCTCTCCAAAGCCTCCACGTCCTTCTGGTAGTGTGGCGACCAGAATTGTACGCAATATTCCAAGTGTGGCCGAACTAAGGGTCTGTACAGCTGCAGCATGACTTGCCAATTTTTATACTTAATGCCCCGACCGATGAAGGCAAGCATGCCGTATGCCTTCTTGACTACCTTATCCACCTGCGTTGCCACTTTCAGTGATTCGTGGACCTGTACGCCCAGATCTCTCTGTCTGTCAATACTCCTAAGGGTTCTGCCATTTACTGTATACTTCCCACCTGTATTAGACCTGCCAAAATGCGTTACCTCACATTTGTCTGGATTAAACTCCATCTGCCATTTCTCCGCGCAGGTCTCCAACCGATCTGACCAAATCCTGCTGTATCCTCTGCCAATCCTCAACACGATCCGCAACTCCACCAACCATTGTGTTGTCCGCAAACTTACTAATCAGACCAGCTACATATTCCTCCAAATCACTTATATATATTACAAAGAGCAAAGGTCCCAGCACTGATCTCTGCGGAACACCATTAGTCACATCCCTCCATTCAGAAAAGCACCCTTCCATTGCTACCCTCTGTCTTCTATGACCGAGCCAGTACTGTATCCATCTTGCCAGCTCATCACTGATCTTGTGTGAAATTCACCTTTTGTACCAGTCTGCCGTGAGGGACCTTGTCAAAGGCTTTACTGAAGTCCATGCAGACAACATCCACTGCCCTTCCTTCATCAATCATCTGAGGGTCAGAGAGTGAGGCTGCGTGCTGAGTGGTCAGAGAGAGAGGCTGTGCACAGAGTGGTCAGAGAGAGAGGCTGTGCGCAGAGTGGTCAGAGAGAGAGGCTGTGTGCAAAGTGGTCAGAGAGAGTGGCTGTGTGCAGAGTGGTCAGAGAGTGAGGCTGTGTGCAGAGTGGTCAGAGAGAGAGGCTGTGCGCAGAGTGGTCAGAGAGTGAGGCTGTGCGCAGAGTGGTCAGAGAGTGAGGCTGTGCGCAGCGTGGTCAGAGAGAGCGGTTGCGTGCAGAGTGGTCAGAGAATGAGTCTGATTGCAGAGTGGTCAGAGAGAGAGGCCGTGCGCAGAGTGGTCAGAGAGTGAGGCTGTGCGCAGAGTGGTCAGAGAGTGAGGCTGTGCGCAGAGTGGTCAGAGAGTGAGGCTGTGCGCAGAGTGGTCAGAGAGTGACGCTGTGCGCAGAGTGGTCAGAGAGTGAGGCTGTGCGCAGAGTGGTCAGAGAGAGAGGCTGTGCGCAGAGTGGTCAGAGAGAGAGGCTGTGCGCAGAGTGGTCAGAGAGAGAGGCTGTGCGCAGAGTGGTCAGAGAGAGAGGCTGTGCGCTGAGTGGTCAGAGAGTGAGGCTGTGCGCAGTGTGGTCAGAGAGAGAGGCTGTGCGCAGAGTGGTCAGAGAGAGAGGCTGTGCGCAGAGTGGTCAGAGAGAGAGGCTGTGCGCAGAGTGGTCAGAGAGAGAGGCTGTGCGCAGAGTGGTCAGAGAGAGAGGCTGTGCGCAGAGTGGTCAGAGAGAGAGGCTGTGCGCAGAGTGGTCAGAGAGAGAGGCTGTGCGCAGAGTGGTCAGAGAGAGAGGCTGTGCGCAGAGTGGTCAGAGAGAGAGGCGGTGCGCAGAGTGGTCAGAGAGAGAGGCGGTGCGCAGAGTGGTCAGAGAGAGAGGCGGTGCGCAGAGTGGTCAGAGAGAGAGGCGGTGCGCAGAGTGGTCAGAGAGAGAGGCTGTGCGCAGAGTAGTCAGAGAGAGAGGCTGTGCGCAGAGTGGTCAGAGAGAGAGGCGGTGCGCAGAGTGGTCAGAGAGAGAGGCGGTGCGCAGAGTGGTCAGAGAGAGAGGCGGTGCGCAGAGTGGTCAGAGAGAGAGGCCGTGCGCAGAGTGGTCAGAGAGAGAGAGGCCGTGCGCAGAGTGGTCAGAGAGAGAGAGGCCGTGCGCAGCGTGGTCAGAGAGAGAGAGGCCGTGCGCAGAGTGGTCAGAGAGAGAGAGGCCGTGCGCAGAGTGGTCAGAGAGAGGGGCCGTGCGCAGAGTGGTCAGAGAGAGGGGCCGTGCGCAGAGTGGTCAGAGAGAGGGGCCGTGCGCAGAGTGGTCAGGGAGTGAGGCCGTGAGCAGAGTGGTCAGAGAGTGAGGCCGTGCGCAGAGTGGTCAGAGAGTGAGGCCGTGCGCAGTGTGGTCAGAGAGTGAGGCCGTGCGCAGTGTGGTCAGAGAGTGAGGCCGTGCGCAGTGTGGTCAGAGAGTGAGGCCGTGTGCAGAGTGGTCAGAGAGAGAGGCCGTGCGCAGAGTGGTCAGAGAGTGAGGCTGTGCGCAGAGTGGTCAGAGAGTGAGGCTGTGCGCAGTGTGGTCAGAGAGAGCGGTTGCGTGCAGAGTGGTCAGAGAATGAGTCTGATTGCAGAGTGGTCAGAGAGAGAGGCCGTGCGCAGAGTGGTCAGAGAGTGAGGCCGTGCGCAGTGTGGTCAGAGAGTGAGGTCGTGCGCAGTATGGTCAGAGAGTGAGGCCGTGCGCAGTGTGGTCCGAGAGTGAGGCCGTGCGCAGTGTGGTCAGAGAGAGAGGCTGTGCGCAGAGTGGTCAGAGAGTGAGGCTGTGCGCAGAGTGGTCAGAGAGTGAGGCTGTGCGCAGCGTGGTCAGATAGAGCGGTTGCGTGCAGAGTGGTCAGAGAATGAGTCTGATTGCAGAGTGGTCAGAGAGAGAGGCCGTGCGCAGAGTGGTCAGAGAGTGAGGCTGTGCGCAGAGTGGTCAGAGAGTGAGGCTGTGCGCAGAGTGGTCAGAGAGTGAGGCTGTGCGCAGAGTGGTCAGAGAGAGAGGCTGCGCGCAGAGTGCTCAGAGAGTGAGGCCGTGCGCAGTGTGTTCAGAGAGAGAGGCTGTGCGCAGAGTGCTCAGAGAGAGAGGCTGTGCGCAGAGTGGTCAGGGAGAGAGGCTGTGCGCAGAGTGGTCAGAGAGAGAGGCTGTGCGCAGAGTGGTCAGAGAGAGAGGCGGTGCGCAGAGTGGTCAGAGAGAGAGGCGGTGCGCAGAGTGGTCAGAGAGAGAGGCGGTGCGCAGAATGGTCAGAGAGAGAGGCGGTGCGCAGAGTGGTCAGAGAGAGAGGTGGTGCGCAGAGTGGTCAGAGAGAGAGGCGGTGCGCAGAGTGGTCAGAGAGAGAGGCCGTGCGCAGAGTGGTCAGAGAGAGAGAGGCCATGCGCAGAGTGGTCAGAGAGAGAGAGGCCGTGCGCAGAGTGGTCAGAGAGAGAGAGGCCGTGCGCAGAGTGGTCAGAGAGAGAGAGGCCGTGCGCAGAGTGGTCAGAGAGAGAGGCCGTGCGCAGAGTGGTCAGAGAGTGAGGCCGTGCGCAGAGTGGTCAGAGAGTGAGGCCGTGCGCAGAGTGGTCAGAGAGTGAGGCCGTGCGCAGTGTGGTCAGAGAGTGAGGCCGTGCGCAGTGTGGTCAGAGAGTGAGGCCGTGCGCAGTGTGTTCAGAGAGTGAGGCCGTGCGCAGTGTGTTCAGAGAGTGAGGCCGTGCGCAGTGTGTTCAGAGAGTGAGGCCGTGCGCAGTGTGTTCAGAGAGTGAGGCCGTGCGCAGAGTGGTCAGAGAGAGAGGCCGTGCGCAGAGTGGTCAGAGAGAGAGGCGGTGCGCAGAGTGGTCAGAGAGAGAGGCCGTGCGCAGAGTGGTCAGAGAGAGAGAGGCCGTGCGCAGAGTGGTCAGAGAGAGAGAGGCCGTGCGCAGAGTGGTCAGAGAGAGAGAGGCCGTGCGCAGAGTGGTCAGAGAGAGAGAGGCCGTGCGCAGAGTGGTCAGAGAGAGAGGCCGTGCGCAGAGTGGTCAGAGAGTGAGGCCGTGCGCAGAGTGGTCAGAGAGTGAGGCCGTGCGCAGTGTGGTCAGAGAGTGAGGCCGTGCGCAGTGTGGTCAGAGAGTGAGGCCGTGCGCAGTGTGGTCAGAGAGTGAGGCCGTGCGCAGTGTGGTCAGAGAGTGAGGCCGTGCGCAGTGTGTTCAGAGAGTGAGGCCGTGCGCAGTGTGTTCAGAGAGTGAGGCCGTGCGCAGTGTGTTCAGAGAGTGAGGCCGTGCGCAGAGTGGTCAGAGAGAGAGGCCGTGCGCAGAGTGGTCAGAGAGAGAGGCGGTGCGCAGAGTGGTCAGAGAGAGAGGCCGTGCGCAGAGTGGTCAGAGAGAGAGGCCGTGCGCAGAGTGGTCAGAGAGAGAGGCCGTGCGCAGAGTGGTCAGAGAGAGGCCGTGCGCAGAGTGGTCAGAGAGAGAGGCCGTGCGCAGAGTGGTCAGAGAGAGAGGCCGTGCGCAGAGTGGTCAGAGAGTGAGGCTGTGCGCAGAGTGGTCAGAGAGTGAGGCTGTGCGCAGTGTGGTCAGAGAGAGCGGTTGCGTGCAGAGTGGTCAGGGAGAGAGGCTGTGCGCAGAGTGGTCAGAGAGAGAGGCTGTGCGCAGAGTGGTCAGAGAGAGAGGCTGTGCGCAGAGTGGTCAGAGAGAGAGGCTGTGCGCAGAGTGGTCAGAGAGAGAGGCTGTGCGCAGAGTGGTCAGAGAGAGAGGCTGTGCGCAGAGTGGTCAGAGAGAGAGGCGGTGCGCAGAGTGGTCAGAGAGAGAGGCGGTGCGCAGTGTGGTCAGAGAGAGAGGCGGTGCGCAGAGTGGTCAGAGAGAGAGGCGGTGCGCAGAGTGGTCAGAGAGAGAGGCGGTGCGCAGAGTGGTCAGAGGGAGAGGCGGTGCGCAGAGTGGTCAGAGAGAGAGGCGGTGCGCAGAGTGGTCAGAGAGAGAGGCCTTGCGCAGAGTGGTCTGAGAGAGAGAGGCCGTGCGCAGAGTGGTCAGAGAGAGAGAGGCCGTGCGCAGAGTGGTCAGAGAGAGAGAGGCCGTGCGCAGAGTGGTCAGAGAGAGAGAGGCCGTGCGCAGAGTGGTCAGAGAGAGGGGCCGTGCGCAGAGTGGTCAGAGAGAGGGGCCGTGCGCAGAGTGGTCAGAGAGAGGGGCCGTGCGCAGAGTGGTCAGAGAGTGAGGCCGTGCGCAGAGTGGTCAGAGAGTGAGGCCGTGCGCAGAGTGGTCAGAGAGTGAGGCCGTGCGCAGTGTGGTCAGAGAGTGAGGCCGTGCGCAGTGTGGTCAGAGAGTGAGGCCGTGCGCAGTGTGGTCAGAGAGTGAGGCCGTGTGCAGAGTGGTCAGAGAGAGAGGCCGTGCGCAGAGTGGTCAGAGAGTGAGGCTGTGCGCAGAGTGGTCAGAGAGTGAGGCTGTGCGCAGTGTGGTCAGAGAGAGCGGTTGCGTGCAGAGTGGTCAGAGAATGAGTCTGATTGCAGAGTGGTCAGAGAGAGAGGCCGTGCGCAGAGTGGTCAGAGAGTGAGGCCGTGCGCAGTGTGGTCAGAGAGTGAGGCCGTGCGCAGTGTGGTCAGAGAGTGAGGCCGTGCGCAGTGTGGTCCGAGAGTGAGGCCGTGCGCAGTGTGGTCAGAGAGAGAGGCTGTGCGCAGAGTGGTCAGAGAGTGAGGCTGTGCGCAGAGTGGTCAGAGAGTGAGGCTATGCGCAGCGTGGTCAGAGAGAGCGGTTGCGTGCAGAGTGGTCAGAGAATGAGTCTGATTGCAGAGTGGTCAGAGAGAGAGGCCGTGCGCAGAGTGGTCAGAGAGTGAGGCTGTGCGCAGAGTGGTCAGAGAGTGAGGCTGTGCGCAGAGTGGTCAGAGAGTGAGGCTGTGCGCAGAGTGGTCAGAGAGAGAGGCTGCGCGCAGAGTTCTCAGAGAGAGAGGCTGTGCGCAGAGTGGTCAGAGAGAGAGGCTGTGCGCAGAGTGCTCAGAGAGAGAGGCTGTGCGCAGAGTGGTCAGGGAGAGAGGCTGTGCGCAGAGTGGTCAGAGAGAGAGGCTGTGCGCAGAGTGGTCAGAGAGAGAGGCGGTGCGCAGAGTGGTCAGAGAGAGAGGCCGTGCGCAGAGTGGTCAGAGAGAGAGGCCGTGCGCAGAGTGGTCAGAGAGAGAGGCCGTGCGCAGAGTGGTCAGAGAGAGAGAGGCCATGCGCAGAGTGGTCAGAGAGAGAGAGGCCGTGCGCAGAGTGGTCAGAGAGAGAGAGGCCGTGCGCAGAGTGGTCAGAGAGAGAGGCCGTGCGCAGAGTGGTCAGAGAGAGAGGCCGTACGCAGAGTGGTCAGAGAGAGGGGCCGAGCGCAGAGTGGTCAGAGAGTGAGGCCGTGCGCAGAGTGGTCAGAGAGTGAGGCCGTGCGCAGTGTGGTCAGAGAGTGAGGCCGTGCGCAGTGTGGTCAGAGAGTGAGGCCGTGCGCAGTGTGGTCAGAGAGTGAGGCCGTGCGCAGTGTGGTCAGAGAGTGAGGCCGTGTGCAGTGTGTTCAGAGAGTGAGGCCGTGCGCAGTGTGTTCAGAGAGTGAGGCCGTGCGCAGTGTGTTCAGAGAGTGAGGCCGTGCGCAGAGTGGTCAGAGAGAGAGGCCGTGCGCAGAGTGGTCAGAGAGAGAAGCGGTGCGCAGAGTGGTCAGAGAGAGAGGCGGTGCGCAGAGTGGTCAGAGAGAGAGGCCGTGCGCAGAGTGGTCAGAGAGAGAGGCCGTGCGCAGAGTGGTCAGAGAGAGAGGCCGTGCGCAGAGTGGTCAGAGAGAGGCCGTGCGCAGAGTGGTCAGAGAGAGAGGCGGTGCGCAGAGTGGTCAGAGAGAGAGGCCGTGCGCAGAGTGGTCAGAGAGTGAGGCTGTGCGCAGAGTGGTCAGAGAGTGAGGCTGTGCGCAGTGTGGTCAGAGAGAGCGGTTGCGTGCAGAGTGGTCAGGGAGAGAGGCTGTGCGCAGAGTGGTCAGAGAGAGAGGCTGTGCGCAGAGTGGTCAGAGAGAGAGGCTGTGCGCAGAGTGGTCAGAGAGAGAGGCTGTGCGCAGAGTGGTCAGAGAGAGAGGCTGTGCGCAGAGTGGTCAGAGAGAGAGGCTGTGCGCAGAGTGGTCAGAGAGAGAGGCTGTGCGCAGAGTGGTCAGAGAGAGAGGCGGTGCGCAGAGTGGTCAGAGAGAGAGGCGGTGCGCAGTGTGGTCAGAGAGAGAGGCGGTGCGCAGAGTGGTCAGAGAGAGAGGCGGTGCGCAGAGTGGTCAGAGAGAGAGGCGGTGCGCAGAGTGGTCAGAGGGAGAGGCGGTGCGCAGAGTGGTCAGAGAGAGAGGCGGTGCGCAGAGTGGTCAGAGAGAGAGGCCTTGCGCAGAGTGGTCTGAGAGAGAGAGGCCGTGCGCAGAGTGGTCAGAGAGAGAGAGGCCGTGCGCAGAGTGGTCAGAGAGAGAGTGGCCGTGCGCAGAGTGGTCAGAGAGAGGGGCCGTGCGCAGAGTGGTCAGAGAGAGGGGCCGTGCGCAGAGTGGTCAGAGAGAGGGGCCGTGCGCAGAGTGGTCAGAGAGTGAGGCCGTGCGCAGAGTGGTCAGAGAGTGAGGCCGTGCGCAGTGTGGTCAGAGAGTGAGGCCGTGCGCAGTGTGGTCAGAGAGTGAGGCCGTGTGCAGAGTGGTCAGAGAGAGAGGCCGTGCGCAGAGTGGTCAGAGAGTGAGGCTGTGCGCAGAGTGGTCAGAGAGTGAGGCTGTGCGCAGTGTGGTCAGAGAGAGCGGTTGCGTGCAGAGTGGTCAGAGAATGAGTCTGATTGCAGAGTGGTCAGAGAGAGAGGCCGTGCGCAGAGTGGTCAGAGAGTGAGGCCGTGCGCAGTGTGGTCAGAGAGTGAGGCCGTGCGCAGTGTGGTCAGAGAGTGAGGCCGTGCGCAGTGTGGTCCGAGAGTGAGGCCGTGCGCAGTGTGGTCAGAGAGAGAGGCTGTGCGCAGAGTGGTCAGAGAGTGAGGCTGTGCGCAGAGTGGTCAGAGAGTGAGGCTATGCGCAGCGTGGTCAGAGAGAGCGGTTGCGTGCAGAGTGGTCAAAGAATGAGTCTGATTGCAGAGTGGTCAGAGAGAGAGGCCGTGCGCAGAGTGGTCAGAGAGTGAGGCTGTGCGCAGAGTGGTCAGAGAGTGAGGCTGTGCGCAGAGTGGTCAGAGAGTGAGGCTGTGCGCAGAGTGGTCAGAGAGAGAGGCTGCGCGCAGAGTGCTCAGAGAGAGAGGCTGTGCGCAGAGTGGTCAGAGAGAGAGGCTGTGCGCAGAGTGCTCAGAGAGAGAGGCTGTGCGCAGAGTGGTCAGGGAGAGAGGCTGTGCGCAGAGTGGTCAGAGAGAGAGGCTGTGCGCAGAGTGGTCAGAGAGAGAGGCGGTGCGCAGAGTGGTCAGAGAGAGAGGCCGTGCGCAGAGTGATCAGAGAGAGAGGCCGTGCGCAGAGTGGTCAGAGAGAGAGGCCGTGCGCAGAGTGGTCAGAGAGAGAGAGGCCATGCGCAGAGTGGTCAGAGAGAGAGAGGCCGTGCGCAGAGTGGTCAGAGAGAGAGAGGCCGTGCGCAGAGTGGTCAGAGAGAGAGGCCGTGCGCAGAGTGGTCAGAGAGAGAGGCCGTGCGCAGAGTGGTCAGAGAGAGGGGCCGAGCGCAGAGTGGTCAGAGAGTGAGGCCGTGCGCAGAGTGGTCAGAGAGTGAGGCCGTGCGCAGTGTGGTCAGAGAGTGAGGCCGTGCGCAGTGTGGTCAGAGAGTGAGGCCGTGCGCAGTGTGGTCAGAGAGTGAGGCCGTGCGCAGTGTGGTCAGAGAGTGAGGCCGTGCGCAGTGTGTTCAGAGAGTGAGGCCGTGCGCAGTGTGTTCAGAGAGTGAGGCCGTGCGCAGTGTGTTCAGAGAGTGAGGCCGTGCGCAGAGTGGTCAGAGAGAGAGGCCCGTGCGCAGAGTGGTCAGAGAGAGAAGCGGTGAGCAGAGTGGTCAGAGAGAGAGGCGGTGCGCAGCATGGTCAGAGAGAGAGGCGGTGCGCAGAGTGGTCAGAGAGAGAGGCCGTGCGCAGAGTGGTCAGAGAGAGAGGCCGTGCGCAGAGTGGTCAGAGAGAGGCCGTGCGCAGAGTGGTCAGAGAGAGAGGCCGTGCGCAGAGTGGTCAGAGAGAGAGGCCGTGCGCAGAGTGGTCAGAGAGAGGGGCCGTGCGCAGAGTGGTCAGAGAGACGGGCCGTGCGCAGAGTGGTCAGAGAGAGGGGCCGTGCGCCGTGTGGTCAGAGAGAGGGGCCGTGCGCAGTGTGGTCAGAGAGTGAGGCCGTGCGCAGTGTGGTCAGAGAGTGAGTCCGTGCGCAGTGTGGTCAGAGAGTGAGGCCGTGCGCAGTGTGGTCAGAGAGAGAGGCCGTGCGCAGAGTGGTCAGAGAGTGAGGCCGTGCGCAGAGTGGTCAGAGAGTGAGGCCGTTCGCAGAGTGGTCAGAGAGAGAGGCCGTGCGCAGAGTGGTCAGAGAAAGAGGCCGTGCGCAGAGTGGTCAGAGAGTGAGGCTGTGCGCTGAGTGGTCAGAGAGAGAGGCGGTGCGCAGAGTGGTCAGAGAGAGAGGCGGTGCGCAGAGTGGTCAGAGAGAGAGGCGGTGCGCAGAGTGGTCAGAGAGAGAGGCCGTGCGCAGAGTGGTCAGAGAGAGAGGCCGTGCGCAGAGTGGTCAGAGAGTGAGGCCATGCGCAGAGTGGTCAGAGAGTGAGGCCGTGCGCAGAGTGGTCAGAGAGAGAGGCCGTGCGCAGAGTGGTCAGAGAGAGAGGCCGTGCGCAGAGTGGTCAGAGAGTGAGGCCGTGCGCAGAGTGGTCAGAGAGAGAGGCGGTGCGCAGAGTGGTCAGAGAGAGAGGCGGTGCGCTGAGTGGTCAGAGAGAGAGGCGGTGCGCAGAGTGGTCAGAGAGAGAGGCGGTGCGCAGAGTGGTCAGAGAGAGAGGCCGTGCGCAGAGTGGTCAGAGAGAGAGGCGGTGCGCAGAGTGGTCAGAAAGAGAGGCGGTGCGCAGAGTGGTCAGAGAGAGGCGGTGCGCTGAGTGGTCAGAGAGAGAGGCGGTGCGCAGAGTGGTCAGAGAGAGAGGCGGTGCGCAGAGCGGTCAGAGAGAGATGCGGTGCGCAGAGTGGTCAGAGAGAGAGGCGGTGCGCAGAGTTGTCAGAGAGAGAGGCAGTGCGCAGAGTGGGCAGAGAGAGAGGCGGTGCGCAGAGTGGTCAGAGAGAGAGGCGGTGCGGAGGGTGGTCAGAGAGAGAGGCGGTGCGCAGTGTGGTCAGAGAGAGAGGCGGTGCGCAGAGTGGTCAGAGCAAGAGGCGGTGCGCAGAGTGGTCAGAGTGAGAGGCGGTGCGCAGAGTGGTCAGAGAGTGAGGCGGTGCGCAGAGTGGTCAGAGAGAGAGGCGGTGCGCAGAGTGGTCAGAGAGAGGGGCCGTGCGCAGAGTGGTCAGAGAGTGAGGCCGTGCGCAGTGTGGTCAGAGAGTGAGGCCGTGCGCAGAGTGGTCATTGAGTGAGGCCGTGCGCAGAGTGGTCAGAGAGAGAGGCGGTGCGCAGAGTGGTCAGAGAGAGAGGCGGTGCGCAGAGTGGTCAGAGCGAGAGGGCGTGCGCAGAGTGGTCAGAGAGAGAGGCGGTGCGCAGAGTGGTCAGAGAGAGGCGGTGCGCTGAGTGGTCAGAGAGAGAGGCGGTGCGCAGAGTGGTCAGAGAGAGAGGCGGTGCGCAGAGTGGTCAGAGAGAGAGGCCGTGCGCAGAGTGGTCAGAGAGAGAGGCGGTGCGCAGAGTGGTCAGAGAGAGAGGCGGTGCGCAGAGTGGTCAGAGAGAGAGGCGGTGCGCAGAGTGGTCAGAGAGAGAGGCGGTGCGCAGAGTGGTCAGAGAGAGAGGCGGTGCGCAGAGTGGTCAGAGAGAGAGGCGGTGCGCAGAGTGGTCAGAGAGTGAGGCGGTGCGCAGAGTGGTCAGAGAGAGAGGCGGTGCGCAGAGTGGTCAGAGAGAGAGGCTGTGCGCAGAGTGGTCAGAGAGAGAGGCGGTGCGCAGAGTGGTCAGAGAGAGAGGCGGTGCGCAGAGTGGTCAGAGAGAGAGGCGGTGCGCAGAGTGGTCAGAGAGAGAGGCGGTGCGCAGAGTGGTCAGAGAGAGGCGGTGCGCAGAGTGGTCAGAGAGAGAGGAGGCGCGCAGAGTGGTCAGAGAGAGAGGCGGTGCGCAGAGTGGTCAGAGAGAGAGGCGGTGCGCAGAGTGGTCAGAGAGAGAGGCGGTGCGCAGAGTGGTCAGAGAGAGAGGCGGTGCGCAGAGTGGTCAGAGAGAGAGGCGGTGCGCAGAGTGGTCAGAGAGAGAGGCGGTGCGCAGAGTGGTCAGAGAGAGAGGCGGTGCGCAGAGTGGTCAGAGAGAGAGGCGGTGCGCAGAGTGGTCAGAGAGAGAGAGGCCGTGCGCAGAGTGGTCAGAGAGAGAGAGGCCGTGCGCAGAGTGGTCAGAGAGAGAGAGGCCGTGCGCAGAGAGTTCAGAGAGAGAGAGGCCGTGCGCAGAGTGGTCAGAGAGTGAGGCCGTGCGCAGTGTGTTCAGAGAGTGAGGCCGTGGGCAGAGTGGTCAGAGAGAGAGGCGGTGCGCAGAGTGGTCAGAGAGAGGCGGTGCGCTGAGTGGTCAGAGAGAGAGGCGGTGCGCAGAGTGGTCAGAGAGAGAGGCGGTGCGCAGAGTGGTCAGAGAGAGAGGCGGTGCGCAGAGTGGTCAGAGAGAGAGGCGGTGCGCAGAGTGGTCAGAGAGAGAGGCGGTGCGCAGAGTGGTCAGAGAGAGAGGCGGTGCGCAGAGTGGTCAGAGAGAGAGAGGCCGTGCGCAGAGTGGTCAGAGAGAGAGAGGCCGTGCGCAGAGTGGTCAGAGAGAGAGAGGCCTTGCGCAGAGTGGTCAGAGAGAGAGGCGGTGCGCAGAGTGGTCAGAGAGAGGGGCCGTGCGCAGAGTGGTCAGAGAGTGAGGCCGTGCGCAGTGTGGTCAGAGAGTGAGGCCGTGCGCAGAGTGGTCATTGAGTGAGGCCGTGCGCAGAGTGGTCAGAGAGAGAGGCGGTGCGCAGAGTGGTCAGAGAGAGAGGCGGTGCGCAGAGTGGTCAGAGAGAGAGGCCGTGCGCAGAGTGATCAGAGAGAGAGGCGGTGCGCAGAGTGGTCAGAGAGAGGCGGTGCGCTGAGTGGTCAGAGAGAGAGGCGGTGCGCAGAGTGGTCAGAGAGAGAGGCCGTGCGCAGAGTGGTCAGAGAGAGAGGCGGTGCGCAGAGTGATCAGAGAGAGAGGCGGTGCGCAGAGTGGTCAGAGAGAGAGGCGGTGCGCAGAGTGGTCAGAGAGAGAGGCGGTGCGCAGAGTGGTCAGAGAGAGAGGCGGTGCGCAGAGTGGTCAGAGAGAGAGGCGGTGCGCAGAGTGGTCAGAGAGTGAGGCGGTGCGCAGAGTGGTCAGAGAGAGAGGCGGTGCGCAGAGTGGTCAGAGAGAGAGGCTGTGCGCAGAGTGGTCAGAGAGAGAGGCGGTGCGCAGAGTGGTCAGAGAGAGAGGCGGTGCGCAGAGTGGTCAGAGAGAGAGGCGGTTCGCAGAGTGGTCAGAGAGAGAGGCGGTGCGCAGAGTGGTCAGAGAGAGGCGGTGCGCAGAGTGGTCAGAGAGAGAGGAGGCGCGCAGAGTGGTCAGAGAGAGAGGCGGTGCGCAGAGTGGTCAGAGAGAGAGGCTGTGCGCAGAGTGGTCAGAGAGAGAGGCGGTGCGCAGAGTGGTCAGAGAGAGAGGCGGTGCGCAGAGTGGTCAGAGAGAGAGGCGGTGCGCAGAGTGGTCAGAGAGTGAGGCGGTGCGCAGAGTGGTCAGAGAGAGAGAGGCCGTGCGCAGAGTGGTCAGAGAGAGAGAGGCCGTGCGCAGAGTGGTCAGAGAGAGAGAGGCCGTGCGCAGAGAGTTCAGAGAGAGAGAGGCCGTGCGCAGAGTGGTCAGAGAGAGAGAGGCCGTGCGCAGAGAGTTCAGAGAGAGAGAGGCCGTGCGCAGAGTGGTCAGAGAGAGAGAGGCCGTGCGCAGAGTGGTCAGAGAGAGAGAGGCCGTGCGCAGAGTGGTCAGAGAGAGAGGCCGTGCGCAGAGTGGTCAGAGAGAGAGAGGCCGTGCGCAGAGTGGTCAGAGAGAGAGATGCCGTGCGCAGAGTGGTCAGAGAGAGAGGCCGTGCGCAGAGTGGTCAGAGAGAGGGGCCGTGCGCAGAGTGGTCAGAGAGAGGGGCAGTGCGCAGAGTGGTCAGAGAGAGGGGCCGTGCGCAGAGTGGTCAGAGAGTGAGGCCGTGCGCAGTGTGGTCAGAGAGTGAGGCCGTGCGCAGAGTGGTCATTGAGAGAGGCCATGCGCAGAGTGATCAGAGAGAGAGGCCGTGCGCAGAGTGGTCTGAGAGAGAGGCGGTGCGCAGAGTCGTCAGAGAGAGAGGCGGTGCGCAGAGTGGTCAGAGAGAGAGGCCGTGCGCAGTGTGGTCAGAGAGTGAGGCCGTGCGCAGTGTGTTCAGAGAGTGAGGCCATGCGCAGTGTGGTCAGAGAGTGAGGCCGTGCACAGAGTGGTCATTGAGAGAGGCCGTGCGCAGTGTGGTGAGAGAGTGAGGCCGTGCGCAGTGTGATGAGAGAGTGAGGCCGTGCGCAGAGTGGTCATTGAGAGAGGCCGTGCGCAGAGTGGTCAGAGAGAGAGGCCGTGCGCAGCGTGGTCAGAGAGAGAGGCGGTGCGCAGAGTGGTCAGAGAGAGAGGCCGTGCGCAGAGTGCTCTGAGAGAGAGGCCGTGCGCAGAGTGGTCAGAGAGAGAGGCCGTGCGCAGAGTGGTCAGAGAGAGAGGCCGTGTGCAGTGTGGTCAGAGAGTGAGGCCGTGCGCAGTGTGTTCAGAGAGTGAGGCCGTGCGCAGTGTGGTCAGAGAGTGAGGCGGTGCGCAGAGTGGTCAGAGAGAGAGGCCGTGCGCAGAGTGGTCAGAGAGAGAGAGGCCATGCGCAGAGTGGTCAGAGAGAGAGAGGCCGTGCGCAGAGAGTTCAGAGAGAGAGAGGCCGTGCGCAGAGTGGTCAGAGAGAGAGAGGCTGTGCGCAGAGTGGTCAGAGAGAGAGAGGCTGTGCGCAGAGTGGTCAGAGAGAGAGAGGCCGTGCGCAGAGTGGTCAGAGAGAGAGAGGCCGTGCGCAGAGTGGTCAGAGAGAGAGGCCGTGCACAGAGTGGTCAGAGAGAGGGGCCGTGCGCAGAGTGGTCAGAGAGAGGGGCCGTGCGCAGAGTGGTCAGAGAGTGAGGCCGTGCGCAGTGTGGTCAGAGAGTGAGGCCGTGCGCAGAGTGGTCATTGAGAGAGGCCATGCGCAGAGTGATCAGAGAGAGAGGCCGTGCGCAGAGTGGTCTGAGAGAGAGGCGGTGCGCAGAGTCGTCAGAGAGAGAGGCGGTGCGCAGAGTGGTCAGAGAGAGAGGCCGTGCGCAGTGTGTTCAGAGAGTGAGGCCGTGCGCAGTGTGGTCAGAGAGTGAGGCCGTGCGCAGAGTGGTCATTGAGAGAGGCCGTGCGCAGTGTGGTGAGAGAGTGAGGCCGTGCGCAGTGTGATGAGAGAGTGAGGCCGTGCGCAGAGTGGTCATTGAGAGAGGCCGTGCGCAGAGTGGTCAGAGAGAGAGGCCGTGCGCAGCGTGGTCAGAGAGAGAGGCGGTGCGCAGAGTGGTCAGAGAGAGAGGCCGTGCTCAGAGTGCTCTGAGAGAGAGGCCGTGCGCAGAGTGGTCAGAGAGAGAGGCCGTGCGCAGAGTGGTCAGAGAAAGAGGCCGTGTGCAGTGTGGTCAGAGAGTGAGGCCGTGCGCAGTGTGTTCAGAGAGTGAGGCCGTGCGCAGTGTGGTCAGAGAGTGAGGCCGTGCGCAGAGTGGTCAGAGAGAGATGCCGTGCGCAGAGTGGTCAGAGAGAGAGAGGCCATGCGCAGAGTGGTCAGAGAGAGAGAGGCCGTGCGCAGAGTGGTCAGAGAGAGAGAGGCCGTGCGCAGAGTGGTCAGAGAGAGAGAGGCCGTGCGCAGAGTGGTCAGAGAGTGAGGCCGTGCGCAGTGTGGTCAGAGAGTGAGGCCGTGCGCAGTGTGGTCAGAGAGTGAAGACATGCGCAGTGTGGTCCGAGAGTGAGGCCGTGCGCAGTGTGGTCAGAGAGAGAGGCTGTGCGCAGAGTGGTCAGAGAGTGAGGCTGTGCGCAGAGTGGTCAGAGAGTGAGGCTGTGCGCAGCGTGGTCAGAGAGAGCGGTTGCGTGCAGAGTGGTCAGAGAATGAGTCTTATTGCAGAGTGGTCAGAGAGAGAGGCCGTGCGCAGAGTGGTCAGAGAGTGAGGCTGTGCGCAGAGTGGTCAGAGAGTGAGGCTGTGCGCAGAGTGGTCAGAGAGTGAGGCTGTGCGCAGAGTGGTCAGAGAGAGAGGCTGCGCGCAGAGTGCTCAGAGAGAGAGGCTGTGCGCAGAGTGGTCAAAGAGAGAGGCTGTGCGCAGAGTGCTCAGAGAGAGAGGCTGTGCGCAGAGTGGTCAGGGAGAGAGGCTGTGCGCAGAGTGGTCAGAGAGAGAGGCTGTGCGCAGAGTGGTCAGAGAGAGAGGCGGTGCGCAGAGTGGTCAGAGAGAGAGGCGGTGCACAGAGTGGTCAGAGAGAGAGGCGGTGCGCAGAGTGGTCAGAGAGAGAGGCCGTGCGCAGAGTGGTCAGAGAGAGAGAGGCCGTGCGCAGAGTGGTCAGAGAGAGAGAGGCCGTGCGCAGAGTGGTCAGAGAGAGAGGCCGTGCGCAGAGTGGTCAGAGAGAGAGGCCGTGCGCAGAGTGGTCAGAGAGAGGGGCCGAGCGCAGAGTGGTCAGAGAGTGAGGCCGTGCGCAGAGTGGTCAGAGAGTGAGGCCGTGCGCAGTGTGGTCAGAGAGTGAGGCCGTGCGCAGTGTGGTCAGAGAGTGAGGCCGTGCGCAGTGTGGTCAGAGAGTGAGGCCGTGCGCAGTGTGGTCAGAGAGTGAGGCCGTGCGCAGTGTGTTCAGAGAGTGAGGCCGTGCGCAGAGTGGTCAGAGAGAGAGGCCGTGCGCAGAGTGGTCAGAGAGAGAAGCGGTGCGCAGAGTGGTCAGAGAGAGAGGCGGTGTGCAGCATGGTCAGAGAGAGAGGCGGTGCGCAGAGTGGTCAGAGAGAGAGGCCGTGCGCAGAGTGGTCAGAGAGAGAGGCCGTACGCAGAGTGGTCAGAGAGAGAGGCCGTGCGCAGAGTGGTCAGAGAGAGGCCGTGCGCAGAGTGGTCAGAGAGAGAGGCCGTGCGCAGAGTGGTCAGAGAGAGAGGCCGTGCGCAGAGTGGTCAGAGAGAGGGGCCGTGCGCAGAGTGGTCAGAGAGACGGGCCGTGCGCAGAGTGGTCAGAGAGAGGGGCCGTGCGCAGAGTGGTCAGAGAGAGGGGCCGTGCGCAGTGTGGTCAGAGAGTGAGGCCGTGCGCAGTGTGGTCAGAGAGTGAGTCCGTGCGCAGTGTGGTCAGAGAGTGAGGCCGTGCGCAGTGTGGTCAGAGAGAGAGGCCGTGCGCAGAGTGGTCAGAGAGAGAGGCCGTGCGCAGAGTGGTCAGAGAGTGAGGCCGTGCGCAGAGTGGTCAGAGAGTGAGGCCGTGCGCAGAGTGGTCAGAGAGAGAGGCCGTGCGCAGAGTGGTCAGAGAGAGAGGCCGTGCGCAGAGTGGTCAGAGAGTGAGGCTGTGCGCAGAGTGGTCAGAGAGAGAGGCGGTGCGCAGAGTGGTCAGAGAGAGAGGCGGTGCGCAGAGTGGTCAGAGAGAGAGGCCGTGCGCAGAGTGGTCAGAGAGTGAGGCCGTGCGCAGAGTGGTCAGAGAGTGAGGCCGGGCGCAGAGTGGTCAGAGAGAGAGGCCGTGCGCAGAGTGGTCAGAGAGAGAGGCCGTGCGCAGAGTGGTCAGAGAGTGAGGCCGTGCGCAGAGTGGTCAGATAGAGAGGCGGTGCGCAGAGTGGTCAGAGAGAGAGGCGGTGCGCAGAGTGGTCAGAGAGAGAGGCGGTGCGCAGAGTGGTCAGAGAGAGAGGCGGTGCGCAGAGTGGTCAGAGAGAGAGGCAGTGCGCAGAGTGGTCAGAGAGAGGCGGTGCGCTGAGTGGTCAGAGAGAGAGGCGGTGCGCAGAGTGGTCAGAGAGAGAGGCGGTGCGCAGAGTGGTCAGAGAGAGAGGCGGTGCGCAGAGTGGTCAGAGAGAGAGGCGGTGCGCAGAGTGGTCAGAGAGAGAGGCAGTGCGCAGAGTGGTCAGAGAGAGAGGCGGTGCGCAGAGTGGTCAGAGAGAGAGGCGGTGCGGAGGGTGGTCAGAGAGAGAGGCGGTGCGCAGTGTGGTCAGAGAGAGAGGCGGTGCGCAGAGTGGTCAGAGAGAGAGGCGGTGCGCAGAGTGGTCAGAGTGAGAGGCGGTGCGCAGAGTGGTCAGAGAGTGAGGCGGTGCGCAGAGTGGTCAGAGAGAGAGGCGGTGCGCAGAGTGGTCAGAGAGATGGGCCGTGCGCAGAGTGGTCAGAGAGTGAGGCCGTGCGCAGTGTGGTCAGAGAGTGAGGCCGTGCGCAGAGTGGTCAGAGAGAGAGGCGGTGCGCAGAGTGGTCAGAGAGAGAGGCGGTGCGCAGAGTGGTCAGAGAGAGAGGCGGTGCGCAGAGTGGTCAGAGAGAGAGGCCGTGCGCAGAGTGGTCAGAGAGAGAGGCGGTGCGCAGAGTGGTCAGAGAGAGGCGGTGCGCTGAGTGGTCAGAGAGAGAGGCGGTGCGCAGAGTGGTCAGAGAGAGAGGCGGTGCACAGAGTGGTCAGAGAGAGAGGCGGTGCGCAGAGTGGTCAGAGAGAGAGGCGGTGCGCAGAGTGGTCAGAGAGAGAGGCGGTGCGCAGAGTGGTCAGAGAGAGAGGCGGTGCGCAGAGTGGTCAGAGAGAGAGGCGGTGCGCAGAGTGGTCAGAGAGAGAGGCGGTGCGCAGAGTGGTCAGAGAGAGAGGCGGTGCGCAGAGTGGTCAGAGAGTGAGGCGGTGCGCAGAGTTGTCAGAGAGAGAGGCGGTGCGCAGAGTGGTCAGAGAGAGGGGCCGTGCGCAGAGTGGTCAGAGAGTGAGGCCGTGCGCAGAGTGGTCATTGAGTGAGGCAGTGCGCAGAGTGGTCAGAGAGAGGGGCCGTGCGCAGAGTGGTCAGAGAGTGAGGCCGTGCGCAGAGTGGTCATTGAGTGAGGCAGTGCGCAGAGTGGTCAGAGAGAGAGGCGGTGCGCATGGTGGTCAGAGAGAGAGGCGGTGCGCAGAGTGGTCAGAGAGAGAGGCGGTGCGCAGAGTGGTCAGAGAGAGAGGCCGTGCGCAGAGTGGTCAGAGAGAGAGGCGGTGCGCAGAGTGGTCAGAGAGAGAGGCGGTGCGCAGAGTGGTCAGAGAGAGAGAGGCCGTGCGCAGAGTGGTCAGAGAGAGAGAGGCCGTGCGCAGAGTGGTCAGAGAGAGAGAGGCCGTGCGCAGAGTGGTCAGAGAGAGAGGCCGTGCGCAGATTGGTCAGAGAGAGGGGCCGTGCGCAGATTGGTCAGAGAGAGGGGCCGTGCGCAGAGTGGTCAGAGAGTGAGGCCGTGCGCAGAGTGGTCAGAGAGTGAGGCCGTGCGCAGTGTGGTGAGAGAGTGAGGCCATGCGCAGTGTGGTCAGAGAGTGAGGCCGTGCGCAGTGTGGTGAGAGAGTGAGGCCGTGCGCAGAGTGGTCATTGAGAGAGGCCGTGCGCAGAGTGGTCAGAGAGAGAGGCCGTGCGCAGAGTGGTCAGAGAGAGAGGCGGTGCGCAGAGTCGTCAGAGAGAGAGGCGGTGCGCAGAGTGGTCAGAGAGAGAGGCCGTGCGCAGAGTGGTCAGAGAGAGAGGCCGTGCGCAGTGTGGTCAGAGAGTGAGGCCGTGCGCAGTGTGTTCAGAGAGTGAGGCCGTGCGCAGTGTGGTCAGAGAGTGAGGCCGTGCGCAGAGTGGTCTTTGAGAGAGGCCGTGCGCAGTGTGGTGAGAGAGTGAGGCCGTGCGCAGTGTGGTGAGAGAGTGAGGCCGTGCGCAGAGTGGTCATTGAGAGAGGCCGTGCGCAGAGTGGTCAGAGAGAGAGGCCGTGCGCAGAGTGGTCAGAGAGAGAGGCGGTGCGCAGTGTGGTCAGAGAGAGAGGCCGTGCGCAGAGTGGTCAGAGAGAGAGGCCGTGCGCAGTGTGGTCAGAGAGTGAGGCCGTGCGCAGTGTGTTCAGAGAGTGAGGCCGTGCGCAGTGTGGTCAGGGAGTGAGGCCGTGCGCAGAGTGGTCAGAGAGAGAGGCGGTGCGCAGAGTGGTCAGAGAGAGAGGTGGAGTGCAGAGTGGTCAGAGAGAGAGGCCGTGCGCAGAGTGGTCAGAGAGAGAGAGGCCGTGCGCAGAGTGGTCAGAGAGAGAGAGGCCGTGCGCAGAGTGGTCAGAGAGAGAGAGGCCTTGAGCAGAGTGGTCAGAGAGAGAGAGGCCGTGCGCAGAGTGGTCAGAGAGAGGGGCCGTGCGCAGAGTGGTCAGAGAGAGGGGCCGTGCGCAGAGTGGTCAGAGAGTGAGGCCGTGCGCAGTGTGGTCAGAGAGTGAGGCCGTGCGCAGAGTGGTCATTGAGAGAGGCCATGCGCAGAGTGATCAGAGAGAGAGGCCGTGCGCAGAGTGGTCTGAGAGAGAGGCGGTGCGCAGAGTCGTCAGAGAGAGAGGCGGTGCGCAGAGTGGTCAGAGAGAGAGGCCGTGCGCAGTGTGGTCAGAGAGTGAGGCCGTGCGCAGTGTGTTCAGAGAGTGAGGCCGTGCGCAGTGTGGTCAGAGAGTGAGGCCGTGCGCAGAGTGGTCATTGAGAGAGGCCGTGCGCAGTGTGGTGAGAGAGTGAGGCTGTGCGCAGTGTGATGAGAGAGTGAGGCCGTGCGCAGAGTGGTCATTGAGAGAGGCCGTGCGCAGAGTGGTCAGAGAGAGAGGCCGTGCGCAGCGTGGTCAGAGAGAGAGGCGGTGCGCAGAGTGGTCAGAGAGAGAGGCCGTGCGCAGAGTGCTCTGAGAGAGAGGCCGTGCGCAGAGTGGTCAGAGAGAGAGGCCGTGCGCAGAGTGGTCAGAGAGAGAGGCCGTGTGCAGTGTGGTCAGAGAGTGAGGCCGTGCGCAGTGTGTTCAGAGAGTGAGGCCGTGCGCAGTGTGGTCAGAGAGTGAGGCCGTGCGCAGAGTGGTCAGAGAGAGAGGCCGTGCGCAGAGTGGTCAGAGAGAGAGAGGCCATGCGCAGCGTGGTCAGAGAGAGAGAGGCCGTGCGCAGAGAGTTCAGAGAGAGAGAGGCCGTGCGCAGAGTGGTCAGAGAGAGAGAGGCCGTGCGCAGAGTGGTCAGAGAGAGAGAGGCCGTGCGCAGAGTGGTCAGAGAGAGAGAGGCCGTGCGCAGAGTGGTCAGAGAGAGAGGCCGTGCACAGAGTGGTCAGAGAGAGGGGCCGTGCGCAGAGTGGTCAGAGAGAGGGGCCGTGCGCAGAGTGGTCAGAGAGTGAGGCCGTGCGCAGTGTGGTCAGAGAGTGAGGCCGTGCGCAGAGTGGTCATTGAGAGAGGCCATGCGCAGAGTGATCAGAGAGAGAGGCCGTGCGCAGAGTGGTCTGAGAGAGAGGCGGTGCGCAGAGTCGTCAGAGAGAGAGGCGGTGCGCAGAGTGGTCAGAGAGAGAGGCCGTGCGCAGTGTGTTCAGAGAGTGAGGCCGTGCGCAGTGTGGTCAGAGAGTGAGGCCGTCCGCAGAGTGGTCATTGAGAGAGGCCGTGCGCAGTGTGGTGAGAGAGTGAGGCCGTGCGCAGTGTGGTGAGAGAGTGAGGCCGTGCGCAGAGTGGTCATTGAGAGAGGCCGTGCGCAGAGTGGTCAGAGAGAGAGGCCGTGCGCAGCGTGGTCAGAGAGAGAGGCGGTGCGCAGAGTGGTCAGAGAGAGAGGCCGTGCGCAGAGTGCTCTGAGAGAGAGGCTGTGCGCAGAGTGGTCAGAGAGAGAGAGGCTGTGCGCAGAGTGGTCAGAGAGAGAGAGGCCGTGCGCAGAGTGGTCAGAGAGAGAGGCCGTGCGCAGAGTGGTCAGAGAGAGAGGCCGTGCGCAGAGTGGTCAGAGAGAGGGGCCGAGCGCAGAGTGGTCAGAGAGTGAGGCCGTGCGCAGAGTGGTCAGAGAGTGAGGCCGTGCGCAGTGTGGTCAGAGAGTGAGGCCGTGCGCAGTGTGGTCAGAGAGTGAGGCCGTGCGCAGTGTGGTCAGAGAGTGAGGCCGTGCGCAGTGTGTTCAGAGAGTGAGGCCGTGCGCAGTGTGTTCAGAGAGTGAGGCCGTGCGCAGAGTGGTCAGAGAGAGAGGCCGTGCGCAGAGTGGTCAGAGAGAGAAGCGGAGCGCAGAGTGGTCAGAGAGAGAGGCGGTGCGCAGCATGGTCAGAGAGAGAGGCGGTGCGCAGAGTGGTCAGAGAGAGAGGCCGTGCGCAGAGTGGTCAGAGAGTGAGGCTGTGCGCAGAGTGGTCAGAGAGAGAGGCCGTGCGCAGAGTGGTCAGAGAGAGAGGCCGTGCGCAGAGTGGTCAGAGAGAGAGGCCGTGCGCAGAGTGATCAGAGAGAGGGGCCGTGCGCAGAGTGGTCAGAGAGAGGGGCCGTGCGCAGAGTGGTCAGAGAGAGGGGCCGTGCGCAGAGTGGTCAGAGAGAGGGGCCGTGCGCAGAGTGGTCAGAGAGAGAGGCGGTGCGCAGAGTGGTCAGAGAGAGAGGCGGTGCGCAGAGTGGTCAGAGAGAAGCGGTGCGCTGAGTGGTCAGAGAGAGAGGCGGTGCGCAGAGTGGTCAGAGAGAGAGGCGGTGCGCAGAGTGGTCAGAGAGAGAGGCGGTGCGCAGAGTGGTCAGAGAGAGAGGCGGTGCGCAGAGTGGTCAGAGAGAGAGGCAGTGCGCAGAGTGGTCAGAGAGAGAGGCGGTGCGCACAGTGGTCAGAGAGAGAGGCGGTGCGGAGGGTGGTCAGAGAGAGAGGCGGTGCGCAGTGTGGTCAGAGAGAGAGGCGGTGCGCAGAGTGGTCAGAAAGAGAGGCGGTGCGCAGAGTGGTCAGAGTGAGAGGCGGTGCGCAGAGTGGTCAGAGAGTGAGGCGGTGCGCAGAGTGGTCAGAGAGAGAGGCGGTGCGCAGAGTGGTCAGAGAGATGGGCCGTGCGCAGAGTGGTCAGAGAGTGAGGCCGTGCGCAGTGTGGTCAGAGAGTGAGGCCGTGCGCAGAGTGGTCATTGAGTGAGGCCGTGCGCAGAGTGGTCAGAGAGAGAGGCGGTGCGCAGAGTGGTCAGAGAGAGAGGCGGTGCGCAGAGTGGTCAGAGAGAGAGGCCGTGCGCAGAGTGGTCAGAGAGAGAGGCGGTGCGCAGAGTGGTCAGAGAGAGGCGGTGCGCTGAGTGGTCAGAGAGAGAGGCGGTGCGCAGAGTGGTCAGAGAGAGAGGCGGTGCGCAGAGTGGTCAGAGAGAGAGGCGGTGCGCAGAGTGGTCAGAGAGAGAGGCGGTGCGCAGAGTGGTCAGAGAGAGAGGCGGTGCGCAGAGTGGTCAGAGAGAGAGGCGGTGCGCAGAGTGGTCAGAGAGAGAGGCGGTGCGCAGAGTGGTCAGAGAGTGAGGCGGTGCGCAGAGTTGTCAGAGAGAGAGGCGGTGCGCAGAGTGGTCAGAGAGAGGGGCCGTGCGCAGAGTGGTCAGAGAGTGAGGCCGTGCGCAGTGTGGTCAGAGAGTGAGGCCGTGCGCAGTGTGGTCAGAGAGTGAGGCCGTGCGCAGAGTGGTCATTGAGTGAGGCAGTGCGCAGAGTGGTCAGAGAGAGAGGCGGTGCGCATGGTGGTCAGAGAGAGAGGCGGTGCGCAGAGTGGTCAGAGAGAGAGGCGGTGCGCAGAGTGGTCAGAGAGAGAGGCGGTGCGCAGAGTGGTCAGAGAGAGAGGCCGTGCGCAGAGTGGTCAGAGAGAGAGGCGGTGCGCAGAGTGGTCAGAGAGAGAGGCCGTGCGCAGAGTGGTCAGAGTGAGAGAGGCCGTGCGCAGAGTGGTCAGAGAGAGAGAGGCCGTGCGCAGAGTGGTCAGAGAGAGAGAGGCCGTGCGCAGAGTGGTCAGAGAGAGAGAGGCCGTGCGCAGAGTGGTCAGAGAGAGAGGCCGTGCGCAGATTGGTCAGAGAGAGGGGCCGTGCGCAGATTGGTCAGAGAGAGGGGCCGTGCGCAGAGTGGTCAGAGAGTGAGGCCGTGCGCAGAGTGGTCAGAGAGTGAGGCCGTGCGCAGTGTGGTGAGAGAGTGAGGCCGTGCGCAGTGTGGTCAGAGAGTGAGGCCGTGCGCAGTGTGGTGAGAGAGTGAGGCCGTGCGCAGAGTGGTCATTGAGAGAGGCCGTGCGCAGAGTGGTCAGAGAGAGAGGCTGTGCGCAGAGTGGTCAGAGAGAGAGGCGGTGCGCAGAGTCGTCAGAGAGAGAGGCGGTGCGCAGAGTGGTCAGAGAGAGAGGCTGTGCGCAGAGTGGTCAGAGAGAGAGGCCGTGCGCAGTGTGGTCAGAGAGTGAGGCCGTGCGCAGTGTGTTCAGAGAGTGAGGCCGTGCGCAGTGTGGTCAGAGAGTGAGGCCGTGCGCAGAGTGGTCTTTGAGAGAGGCCGTGCGCAGTGTGGTGAGAGAGTGAGGCCATGCGCAGTGTGGTGAGAGAGTGAGGCCGTGCGCAGAGTGGTCATTGAGAGAGGCCGTGCGCAGAGTGGTCAGAGAGAGAGGCCGTGCGCAGAGTGGTCAGAGAGAGAGGCGGTGCGCAGTGTGGTCAGAGAGAGAGGCCGTGCGCAGAGTGGTCAGAGAGAGAGGCCGTGCGCAGTGTGGTCAGAGAGTGAGGCCGTGCGCAGTGTGTTCAGAGAGTGAGGCCGTGCGCAGTGTGGTCAGGGAGTGAGGCCGTGCGCAGAGTGGTCAGAGAGAGAGGCCGTGCGCAGAGTGGTCAGAGAGAGAGGTGGAGTGCAGAGTGGTCAGAGAGAGAGGCCGTGCGCAGAGTGGTCAGAGAGAGAGAGGCCGTGCGCAGAGTGGTCAGAGAGAGAGAGGCCGTGCGCAGAGTGGTCAGAGAGAGAGAGGCCTTGAGCAGAGTGGTCAGAGAGAGAGAGGCCGTGCGCAGAGTGGTCAGAGAGAGGGGCCGTGCGCAGAGTGGTCAGAGAGAGGGGCCGTGTGCAGTGTGGTCAGAGAGTGAGGCCGTGCGCAGTGTGTTCAGAGAGTGAGGCCGTGCGCAGTGTGGTCAGAGAGTGAGGCCGTGCGCAGAGTGGTCAGAGAGAGAGGCCGTGCGCAGAGTGGTCAGAGAGAGAGAGGCCATGCGCAGAGTGGTCAGAGAGAGAGAGGCCGTGCGCAGAGAGTTCAGAGAGAGAGAGGCCGTGCGCAGAGTGGTCAGAGAGAGAGAGGCCGTGCGCAGAGTGGTCAGAGAGAGAGAGGCCGTGCGCAGAGTGGTCAGAGAGAGAGAGGCCGTGCGCAGAGTGGTCAGAGAGAGAGGCCGTGCACAGAGTGGTCAGAGAGAGGGGCCGTGCGCAGAGTGGTCAGAGAGAGGGGCCGTGCGCAGAGTGGTCAGAGAGTGAGGCCGTGCGCAGTGTGGTCAGAGAGTGAGGCCGTGCGCAGAGTGGTCATTGAGAGAGGCCATGCGCAGAGTGATCAGAGAGAGAGGCCGTGCGCAGAGTGGTCTGAGAGAGAGGCGGTGCGCAGAGTCGTCAGAGAGAGAGGCGGTGCGCAGAGTGGTCAGAGAGAGAGGCCGTGCGCAGTGTGTTCAGAGAGTGAGGCCGTGCGCAGTGTGGTCAGAGAGTGAGGCCGTCCGCAGAGTGGTCATTGAGAGAGGCCGTGCGCAGTGTGGTGAGAGAGTGAGGCCGTGCGCAGTGTGGTGAGAGAGTGAGGCCGTGCGCAGAGTGGTCATTGAGAGAGGCCGTGCGCAGAGTGGTCAGAGAGAGAGGCCGTGCGCAGCGTGGTCAGAGAGAGAGGCGGTGCGCAGAGTGGTCAGAGAGAGAGGCCGTGCGCAGAGTGCTCTGAGAGAGAGGCTGTGCGCAGAGTGGTCAGAGAGAGAGAGGCTGTGCGCAGAGTGGTCAGAGAGAGAGAGGCCGGGCGCAGAGTGGTCAGAGAGAGAGGCCGTGCGCAGAGTGGTCAGAGAGAGAGGCCGTGCGCAGAGTGGTCAGAGAGAGGGGCCGAGCGCAGAGCGGTCAGAGAGTGAGGCCGTGCGCAGAGTGGTCAGAGAGTGAGGCCGTGCGCAGTGTGGTCAGAGAGTGAGGCCGTGCGCAGTGTGGTCAGAGAGTGAGGCCGTGCGCAGTGTGGTCAGAGAGTGAGGCCGTGCGCAGTGTGTTCAGAGAGTGAGGCCGTGCGCAGTGTGTTCAGAGAGTGAGGCCGTGCGCAGAGTGGTCAGAGAGAGAGGCCGTGCGCAGAGTGGTCAGAGAGAGAAGCGGAGCGCAGAGTGGTCAGAGAGAGAGGCGGTGCGCAGCATGGTCAGAGAGAGAGGCGGTGCGCAGAGTGGTCAGAGAGAGAGGCCGTGCGCAGAGTGGTCAGAGAGTGAGGCTGTGCGCAGAGTGGTCAGAGAGAGAGGCCGTGCGCAGAGTGGTCAGAGAGAGACGCCGTGCGCAGAGTGGTCAGAGAGAGAGGCCGTGCGCAGAGTGATCAGAGAGAGGGGCCGTGCGCAGAGTGGTCAGAGAGAGGGGCCGTGCGCAGAGTGGTCAGAGAGAGGGGCCGTGCGCAGAGTGGTCAGAGAGAGGGGCCGTGCGCAGAGTGGTCAGAGAGAGGGGCCGTGCGCAGTGTGGTCAGAGAGTGAGGCCGTGCGCAGTGTGGTCAGAGAGTGAGTCCGTGAGCAGTGTGGTCAGAGAGTGAGGCCGTGCGCAGTGTGGTCAGAGAGAGAGGCCGTGCGCAGAGTGGTCAGAGAGAGAGGCCGTGCGCAGAGTGGTCAGAGAGTGAGGCCGTGCGCAGAGTGGTCAGAGAGTGAGGCCGTGCGCAGAGTGGTCAGAGAGAGAGGCCGTGCGCAGAGTGGTCAGAGAGAGAGGCCGTGCGCAGAGTGGTCAGAGAGTGAGGCTGTGCGCAGAGTGGTCAGAGAGAGAGGCGGTGCGCAGAGTGGTCAGAGAGAGAGGCGGTGCGCAGAGTGGTCAGAGAGAGAGGCCGTGCGCAGAGTGGTCAGAGAGAGAGGCCGTGCGCAGAGTGGTCAGAGAGTGAGGCCGTGCGCAGAGTGGTCAGAGAGAGAGGCCGCGCGCAGAGTGGTCAGAGAGTGAGGCCGTGCGCAGAGTGGTCAGAGAGAGAGGCGGTGCGCAGAGTGGTCAGAGAGAGAGGCGGTGCGCAGAGTGGTCAGAGAGAGAGGCGGTGCGCAGAGTGGTCAGAGAGAGAGGCGGTGCGCAGAGTGGTCAGAGAGAGAGGCGGTGCGCAGAGTGGTCAGAGAGAGAGGCGGTGCGCAGAGTGGTCAGAGAGAGAGGCGGTGCGCAGAGTGGTCAGAGAGAAGCGGTGCGCTGAGTGGTCAGAGAGAGAGGCGGTGCGCAGAGTGGTCAGAGAGAGAGGCGGTGCGCAGAGTGGTCAGAGAGAGAGGCGGTGCGCAGAGTGGTCAGAGAGAGAGGCGGTGCGCAGAGTGGTCAGAGAGAGAGGCAGTGCGCAGAGTGGTCAGAGAGAGAGGCGGTGCGCACAGTGGTCAGAGAGAGAGGCGGTGCGGAGGGTGGTCAGAGAGAGAGGCGGTGCGCAGTGTGGTCAGAGAGAGAGGCGGTGCGCAGAGTGGTCAGAAAGAGAGGCGGTGCGCAGAGTGGTCAGAGTGAGAGGCGGTGCGCAGAGTGGTCAGAGAGTGAGGCGGTGCGCAGAGTGGTCAGAGAGAGAGGCGGTGCGCAGAGTGGTCAGAGAGATGGGCCGTGCGCAGAGTGGTCAGAGAGTGAGGCCGTGCGCAGTGTGGTCAGAGAGTGAGGCCGTGCGCAGAGTGGTCATTGAGTGAGGCCGTGCGCAGAGTGGTCAGAGAGAGAGGCGGTGCGCAGAGTGGTCAGAGAGAGAGGCGGTGCGCAGAGTGGTCAGAGAGAGAGGCCGTGCGCAGAGTGGTCAGAGAGAGAGGCGGTGCGCAGAGTGGTCAGAGAGAGGCGGTGCGCTGAGTGGTCAGAGAGAGAGGCGGTGCGCAGAGTGGTCAGAGAGAGAGGCGGTGCGCAGAGTGGTCAGAGAGAGAGGCGGTGCGCAGAGTGGTCAGAGAGAGAGGCGGTGCGCAGAGTGGTCAGAGAGAGAGGCGGTGCGCAGAGTGGTCAGAGAGAGAGGCGGTGCGCAGAGTGGTCAGAGAGAGAGGCGGTGCGCAGAGTGGTCAGAGAGAGAGGCGGTGCGCAGAGTGGTCAGAGAGAGAGGCGGTGCGCAGAGTGGTCAGAGAGTGAGGCGGTGCGCAGAGTTGTCAGAGAGAGAGGCGGTGCGCAGAGTGGTCAGAGAGAGGGGCCGTGCGCAGAGTGGTCAGAGAGTGAGGCCGTGCGCAGTGTGGTCAGAGAGTGAGGCCGTGCGCAGTGTGGTCAGAGAGTGAGGCCGTGCGCAGAGTGGTCATTGATTGAGGCAGTGCGCAGAGTGGTCAGAGAGAGAGGCGGTGCGCATGGTGGTCAGAGAGAGAGGCGGTGCGCAGAGTGGTCAGAGAGAGAGGCGGTGCGCAGAGTGGTCAGAGAGAGAGGCGGTGCGCAGAGTGGTCAGAGAGAGAGGCCGTGCGCAGAGTGGTCAGAGAGAGAGGCGGTGCGCAGAGTGGTCAGAGAGAGAGGCCGTGCGCAGAGTGGTCAGAGTGAGAGAGGCCGTGCGCAGAGTGGTCAGAGAGAGAGAGGCCGTGCGCAGAGTGGTCAGAGAGAGAGAGGCCGTGCGCAGAGTGGTCAGAGAGAGAGGCGGTGCGCAGAGTGGTCAGAGAGAGAGGCGGTGCGCAGAGTGGTCAGAGAGAGAGGCGGTGCGCAGAGTGGTCAGAGAGTGAGGCGGTGCGCAGAGTTGTCAGAGAGAGAGGCGGTGCGCAGAGTGGTCAGAGAGAGGGGCCGTGCGCAGAGTGGTCAGAGAGTGAGGCCGTGCGCAGTGTGGTCAGAGAGTGAGGCCGTGCGCAGTGTGGTCAGAGAGTGAGGCCGTGCGCAGAGTGGTCATTGAGTGAGGCAGTGCGCAGAGTGGTCAGAGAGAGAGGCGGTGCGCATGGTGGTCAGAGAGAGAGGCGGTGCGCAGAGTGGTCAGAGAGAGAGGCGGTGCGCAGAGTGGTCAGAGAGAGAGGCGGTGCGCAGAGTGGTCAGAGAGAGAGGCCGTGCGCAGAGTGGTCAGAGAGAGAGGCGGTGCGCAGAGTGGTCAGAGAGAGAGGCCGTGCGCAGAGTGGTCAGAGTGAGAGAGGCCGTGCGCAGAGTGGTCAGAGAGAGAGAGGCCGTGCGCAGAGTGGTCAGAGAGAGAGAGGCCGTGCGCAGAGTGGTCAGAGAGAGAGAGGCCGTGCGCAGAGTGGTCAGAGAGAGAGGCCGTGCGCAGATTGGTCAGAGAGAGGGGCCGTGCGCAGATTGGTCAGAGAGAGGGGCCGTGCGCAGAGTGGTCAGAGAGTGAGGCCGTGCGCAGAGTGGTCAGAGAGTGAGGCCGTGCGCAGTGTGGTGAGAGAGTGAGGCCGTGCGCAGTGTGGTCAGAGAGTGAGGCCGTGCGCAGTGTGGTGAGAGAGTGAGGCCGTGCGCAGAGTGGTCATTGAGAGAGGCCGTGCGCAGAGTGGTCAGAGAGAGAGGCTGTGCGCAGAGTGGTCAGAGAGAGAGGCGGTGCGCAGAGTCGTCAGAGAGAGAGGCGGTGCGCAGAGTGGTCAGAGAGAGAGGCTGTGCGCAGAGTGGTCAGAGAGAGAGGCCGTGCGCAGTGTGGTCAGAGAGTGAGGCCGTGCGCAGTGTGTTCAGAGAGTGAGGCCGTGCGCAGTGTGGTCAGAGAGTGAGGCCGTGCGCAGAGTGGTCTTTGAGAGAGGCCGTGCGCAGTGTGGTGAGAGAGTGAGGCCATGCGCAGTGTGGTGAGAGAGTGAGGCCGTGCGCAGAGTGGTCATTGAGAGAGGCCGTGCGCAGAGTGGTCAGAGAGAGAGGCCGTGCGCAGAGTGGTCAGAGAGAGAGGCGGTGCGCAGTGTGGTCAGAGAGAGAGGCCGTGCGCAGAGTGGTCAGAGAGAGAGGCCGTGCGCAGTGTGGTCAGAGAGTGAGGCCGTGCGCAGTGTGTTCAGAGAGTGAGGCCGTGCGCAGTGTGGTCAGGGAGTGAGGCCGTGCGCAGAGTGGTCAGAGAGAGAGGCCGTGCGCAGAGTGGTCAGAGAGAGAGGTGGAGTGCAGAGTGGTCAGAGAGAGAGGCCGTGCGCAGAGTGGTCAGAGAGAGAGAGGCCGTGCGCAGAGTGGTCAGAGAGAGAGAGGCCGTGCGCAGAGTGGTCAGAGAGAGAGAGGCCTTGAGCAGAGTGGTCAGAGAGAGAGAGGCCGTGCGCAGAGTGGTCAGAGAGAGGGGCCGTGCGCAGAGTGGTCAGAGAGAGGGGCCGTGTGCAGTGTGGTCAGAGAGTGAGGCCGTGCGCAGTGTGTTCAGAGAGTGAGGCCGTGCGCAGTGTGGTCAGAGAGTGAGGCCGTGCGCAGAGTGGTCAGAGAGAGAGGCCGTGCGCAGAGTGGTCAGAGAGAGAGAGGCCATGCGCAGAGTGGTCAGAGAGAGAGAGGCCGTGCGCAGAGAGTTCAGAGAGAGAGAGGCCGTGCGCAGAGTGGTCAGAGAGAGAGAGGCCGTGCGCAGAGTGGTCAGAGAGAGAGAGGCCGTGCGCAGAGTGGTCAGAGAGAGAGAGGCCGTGCGCAGAGTGGTCAGAGAGAGAGGCCGTGCACAGAGTGGTCAGAGAGAGGGGCCGTGCGCAGAGTGGTCAGAGAGAGGGGCCGTGCGCAGAGTGGTCAGAGAGTGAGGCCGTGCGCAGTGTGGTCAGAGAGTGAGGCCGTGCGCAGAGTGGTCATTGAGAGAGGCCATGCGCAGAGTGATCAGAGAGAGAGGCCGTGCGCAGAGTGGTCTGAGAGAGAGGCGGTGCGCAGAGTCGTCAGAGAGAGAGGCGGTGCGCAGAGTGGTCAGAGAGAGAGGCCGTGCGCAGTGTGTTCAGAGAGTGAGGCCGTGCGCAGTGTGGTCAGAGAGTGAGGCCGTCCGCAGAGTGGTCATTGAGAGAGGCCGTGCGCAGTGTGGTGAGAGAGTGAGGCCGTGCGCAGTGTGGTGAGAGAGTGAGGCCGTGCGCAGAGTGGTCATTGAGAGAGGCCGTGCGCAGAGTGGTCAGAGAGAGAGGCCGTGCGCAGCGTGGTCAGAGAGAGAGGCGGTGCGCAGAGTGGTCAGAGAGAGAGGCCGTGCGCAGAGTGCTGTGAGAGAGAGGCTGTGCGCAGAGTGGTCAGAGAGAGAGAGGCTGTGCGCAGAGTGGTCAGAGAGAGAGAGGCCGGGCGCAGAGTGGTCAGAGAGAGAGGCCGTGCGCAGAGTGGTCAGAGAGAGAGGCCGTGCGCAGAGTGGTCAGAGAGAGGGGCCGAGCGCAGAGCGGTCAGAGAGTGAGGCCGTGCGCAGAGTGGTCAGAGAGTGAGGCCGTGCGCAGTGTGGTCAGAGAGTGAGGCCGTGCGCAGTGTGGTCAGAGAGTGAGGCCGTGCGCAGTGTGGTCAGAGAGTGAGGCCGTGCGCAGTGTGTTCAGAGAGTGAGGCCGTGCGCAGTGTGTTCAGAGAGTGAGGCCGTGCGCAGAGTGGTCAGAGAGAGAGGCCGTGCGCAGAGTGGTCAGAGAGAGAAGCGGAGCGCAGAGTGGTCAGAGAGAGAGGCGGTGCGCAGCATGGTCAGAGAGAGAGGCGGTGCGCAGAGTGGTCAGAGAGAGAGGCCGTGCGCAGAGTGGTCAGAGAGTGAGGCTGTGCGCAGAGTGGTCAGAGAGAGAGGCCGTGCGCAGAGTGGTCAGAGAGAGACGCCGTGCGCAGAGTGGTCAGAGAGAGAGGCCGTGCGCAGAGTGATCAGAGAGAGGGGCCGTGCGCAGAGTGGTCAGAGAGAGGGGCCGTGCGCAGAGTGGTCAGAGAGAGGGGCCGTGCGCAGAGTGGTCAGAGAGAGGGGCCGTGCGCAGAGTGGTCAGAGAGAGGGGCCGTGCGCAGTGTGGTCAGAGAGTGAGGCCGTGCGCAGTGTGGTCAGAGAGTGAGTCCGTGAGCAGTGTGGTCAGAGAGTGAGGCCGTGCGCAGTGTGGTCAGAGAGAGAGGCCGTGCGCAGAGTGGTCAGAGAGAGAGGCCGTGCGCAGAGTGGTCAGAGAGTGAGGCCGTGCGCAGAGTGGTCAGAGAGTGAGGCCGTGCGCAGAGTGGTCAGAGAGAGAGGCCGTGCGCAGAGTGGTCAGAGAGAGAGGCCGTGCGCAGAGTGGTCAGAGAGTGAGGCTGTGCGCAGAGTGGTCAGAGAGAGAGGCGGTGCGCAGAGTGGTCAGAGAGAGAGGCGGTGCGCAGAGTGGTCAGAGAGAGAGGCCGTGCGCAGAGTGGTCAGAGAGAGAGGCCGTGCGCAGAGTGGTCAGAGAGTGAGGCCGTGCGCAGAGTGGTCAGAGAGAGAGGCCGCGCGCAGAGTGGTCAGAGAGTGAGGCCGTGCGCAGAGTGGTCAGAGAGAGAGGCGGTGCGCAGAGTGGTCAGAGAGAGAGGCGGTGCGCAGAGTGGTCAGAGAGAGAGGCGGTGCGCAGAGTGGTCAGAGAGAGAGGCGGTGCGCAGAGTGGTCAGAGAGAGAGGCGGTGCGCAGAGTGGTCAGAGAGAGAGGCGGTGCGCAGAGTGGTCAGAGAGAGAGGCGGTGCGCAGAGTGGTCAGAGAGAAGCGGTGCGCTGAGTGGTCAGAGAGAGAGGCGGTGCGCAGAGTGGTCAGAGAGAGAGGCGGTGCGCAGAGTGGTCAGAGAGAGAGGCGGTGCGCAGAGTGGTCAGAGAGAGAGGCGGTGCGCAGAGTGGTCAGAGAGAGAGGCAGTGCGCAGAGTGGTCAGAGAGAGAGGCGGTGCGCACAGTGGTCAGAGAGAGAGGCGGTGCGGAGGGTGGTCAGAGAGAGAGGCGGTGCGCAGTGTGGTCAGAGAGAGAGGCGGTGCGCAGAGTGGTCAGAAAGAGAGGCGGTGCGCAGAGTGGTCAGAGTGAGAGGCGGTGCGCAGAGTGGTCAGAGAGTGAGGCGGTGCGCAGAGTGGTCAGAGAGAGAGGCGGTGCGCAGAGTGGTCAGAGAGATGGGCCGTGCGCAGAGTGGTCAGAGAGTGAGGCCGTGCGCAGTGTGGTCAGAGAGTGAGGCCGTGCGCAGAGTGGTCATTGAGTGAGGCCGTGCGCAGAGTGGTCAGAGAGAGAGGCGGTGCGCAGAGTGGTCAGAGAGAGAGGCGGTGCGCAGAGTGGTCAGAGAGAGAGGCCGTGCGCAGAGTGGTCAGAGAGAGAGGCGGTGCGCAGAGTGGTCAGAGAGAGGCGGTGCGCTGAGTGGTCAGAGAGAGAGGCGGTGCGCAGAGTGGTCAGAGAGAGAGGCGGTGCGCAGAGTGGTCAGAGAGAGAGGCGGTGCGCAGAGTGGTCAGAGAGAGAGGCGGTGCGCAGAGTGGTCAGAGAGAGAGGCGGTGCGCAGAGTGGTCAGAGAGAGAGGCGGTGCGCAGAGTGGTCAGAGAGAGAGGCGGTGCGCAGAGTGGTCAGAGAGAGAGGCGGTGCGCAGAGTGGTCAGAGAGAGAGGCGGTGCGCAGAGTGGTCAGAGAGTGAGGCGGTGCGCAGAGTTGTCAGAGAGAGAGGCGGTGCGCAGAGTGGTCAGAGAGAGGGGCCGTGCGCAGAGTGGTCAGAGAGTGAGGCCGTGCGCAGTGTGGTCAGAGAGTGAGGCCGTGCGCAGTGTGGTCAGAGAGTGAGGCCGTGCGCAGAGTGGTCATTGAGTGAGGCAGTGCGCAGAGTGGTCAGAGAGAGAGGCGGTGCGCATGGTGGTCAGAGAGAGAGGCGGTGCGCAGAGTGGTCAGAGAGAGAGGCGGTGCGCAGAGTGGTCAGAGAGAGAGGCGGTGCGCAGAGTGGTCAGAGAGAGAGGCCGTGCGCAGAGTGGTCAGAGAGAGAGGCGGTGCGCAGAGTGGTCAGAGAGAGAGGCCGTGCGCAGAGTGGTCAGAGTGAGAGAGGCCGTGCGCAGAGTGGTCAGAGAGAGAGAGGCCGTGCGCAGAGTGGTCAGAGAGAGAGAGGCCGTGCGCAGAGTGGTCAGAGAGAGAGGCCGTGCGCAGATTGGTCAGAGAGAGGGGCCGTGCGCAGATTGGTCAGAGAGAGGGGCCGTGCGCAGAGTGGTCAGAGAGTGAGGCCGTGCGCAGAGTGGTCAGAGAGTGAGGCCGTGCGCAGTGTGGTGAGAGAGTGAGGCCGTGCGCAGTGTGGTCAGAGAGTGAGGCCGTGCGCAGTGTGGTGAGAGAGTGAGGCCGTGCGCAGAGTGGTCATTGAGAGAGGCCGTGCGCAGAGTGGTCAGAGAGAGAGGCTGTGCGCAGAGTGGTCAGAGAGAGAGGCGGTGCGCAGAGTCGTCAGAGAGAGAGGCGGTGCGCAGAGTGGTCAGAGAGAGAGGCTGTGCGCAGAGTGGTCAGAGAGAGAGGCCGTGCGCAGTGTGGTCAGAGAGTGAGGCCGTGCGCAGTGTGTTCAGAGAGTGAGGCCGTGCGCAGTGTGGTCAGAGAGTGAGGCCGTGCGCAGAGTGGTCTTTGAGAGAGGCCGTGCGCAGTGTGGTGAGAGAGTGAGGCCATGCGCAGTGTGGTGAGAGAGTGAGGCCGTGCGCAGAGTGGTCATTGAGAGAGGCCGTGCGCAGAGTGGTCAGAGAGAGAGGCCGTGCGCAGAGTGGTCAGAGAGAGAGGCGGTGCGCAGTGTGGTCAGAGAGAGAGGCCGTGCGCAGAGTGGTCAGAGAGAGAGGCCGTGCGCAGTGTGGTCAGAGAGTGAGGCCGTGCGCAGTGTGTTCAGAGAGTGAGGCCGTGCGCAGTGTGGACAGGGAGTGAGGCCGTGCGCAGAGTGGTCAGAGAGAGAGGCCGTGCGCAGAGTGGTCAGAGAGAGAGGTGGAGTGCAGAGTGGTCAGAGAGAGAGGCCGTGCGCAGAGTGGTCAGAGAGAGAGAGGCCGTGCGCAGAGTGGTCAGAGAGAGAGAGGCCGTGCGCAGAGTGGTCAGAGAGAGAGAGGCCTTGAGCAGAGTGGTCAGAGAGAGAGAGGCCGTGCGCAGAGTGGTCAGAGAGAGGGGCCGTGCGCAGAGTGGTCAGAGAGAGGGGCCGTGCGCAGAGTGGTCAGAGAGTGAGGCCGTGCGCAGAGTGGTCAGAGAGTGAGGCCGTGCGCAGTGTGGTCAGAGAGTGAGGCCGTGCGCAGTGTGGTCAGAGAGTGAGGCCGTGCGCAGTGTGGTCAGAGAGTGAGGCCGTGCGCAGTGTGTTCAGAGAGTGAGGCCGTGCGCAGTGTGGTCAGAGAGTGAGGCGGTGCGCAGAGTGGTCATTGAGAGAGGCCGTGCGCAGAGTGGTCATTGTGAGAGGCCGTGCGCAGAGTGGTCAGAGAGAGAGGCCGTGCGCAGAGTGGTCAGAGAGAGAGGCCGTGCGCAGTGTGGTCAGAGAGTGAGGCGGTGCGCAGAGTGGTCAGAGAGAGAGGCGGTGCGCAGAGTGGTCAGAGAGAGAGGCTGTGCGCAGTGTGGTCAGAGAGAGAGGCTGTGCGCAAAGTGGTCAGAGAGAGAGGCTGTGCGCAGAGTGGTCAAAGAGAGAGGCTGTGCGCAGAGTGGTCAGAGAGAGAGGCGGTGCGCAGAGTGGTCAGAGAGAGAGGCGGTGCGCAGAGTGGTCAGAGAGAGAGGCGGTGCGCAGAGTGGTCAGAGAGAGGCGGTGCGCAGAGTGGTCAGAGAGAGAGGCGGTGCGCAGAGTGGTCAGAGAGAGAGGCGGTGCGCAGAGTGGTCAGAGAGAGAGGCGGTGCGCAGAGTGGTCAGAGAGAGAGGCGGTGCGCAGAGTGGTCAGAGAGAGAGGCGGTGCGCAGAGTGGTCAGAGAGAGAGAGGCCGTGCGCAGAGAGTTCAGAGAGAGAGAGGCCGTTCGCAGAGTGGTCAGAGAGAGAGAGGCCGTGCGCAGAGTGGTCAGAGAGAGAGAGGCCGTGCGCAGAGTGGTCAGAGAGAGAGGCCGTGCGCAGAGTGGTCAGAGAGAGAGAGGCCGTGCGCAGAGTGGTCAGAGAGAGAGAGGCCGTGCGCAGAGTGGTCAGAGAGAGAGGCCGTGCGCAGAGTGGTCAGAGAGAGGGGCCGTGCGCAGAGTGGTCAGAGAGAGGGGCAGTGCACAGAGTGGTCAGAGAGAGGGGCCGTGCGCAGAGTGCTCAGAGAGTGAGGCCGTGCGCAGTGTGGTCAGAGAGTGAGGCCGTGCGCAGAGTGGTCATTGAGAGAGGCCATGCGCAGAGTGATCAGAGAGAGAGGCCGTGCGCAGAGTGGTCAGAGAGAGAGGCGGTGCGCAGAGTCGTCAGAGAGAGAGGCGGTGCGCAGAGTGGTCAGAGAGAGAGGCCGTGCGCAGTGTGTTCAGAGAGTGAGGCCGTGCGCAGTGTGGTCAGAGAGTGAGGCCGTGCGCAGAGTGGTCATTGAGAGAGGCCGTGCGCAGTGTGGTGAGAGAGTGAGGCCGTGCGCAGTGTGATGAGAGAGTGAGGCCGTGCGCAGAGTGGTCATTGAGAGAGGCCGTGCGCAGAGTGGTCAGAGAGAGAGGCCGTGCGCAGCGTGGTCAGAGAGAGAGGCGGTGCGCAGAGTGGTCAGAGAGAGAGGCCGTGCGCAGAGTGCTCTGAGAGAGAGGCCGTGCGCAGAGTGGTCAGAGAGAGAGGCCGTGCGCAGAGTGGTCAGAGAGAGAGGCCGTGTGCAGTGTGGTCAGAGAGTGAGGCCGAGCGCAGTGTGTTCAGAGAGTGAGGCCGTGCGCAGTGTGGTCAGAGAGTGAGGCCGTGCGCAGAGTGGTCAGAGAGAGAGGCAGTGCGCAGAGTGGTCAGAGAGAGAGAGGCCATGCGCAGAGTGGTCAGAGAGAGAGAGGCCGGGTGCAGAGTGGTCAGAGAGAGAGAGGCCGTGCGCAGAGTGGTCAGAGAGAGAGAGGCTGTGCGCAGAGTGGTCAGAGAGAGGGGCCGTACGCAGAGTGGTCAGAGAGAGGGGCCGTGCGCAGAGTGGTCAGAGAGTGAGGCCGTGCGCAGTGTGGTCAGAGAGTGAGGCCGTGCGCAGTGTGGTCAGAGAGTGAGGCCGTGCGCAGTGTGTTCAGAGAGTGAGGCCGTGCGCAGTGTGGTCAGAGAGTGAGGCCCTGCGCAGAGTGGTCATTGAGAGAGGCCGTGCGCAGAGTGGTCATTGAGAGAGGCTGTGCGCAGAGTGGTCAGAGAGAGAGGCCGTGCGCAGAGTGGTCAGAGAGAGAGGCCGTGCGCAGAGTGGTCAGAGAGAGAGGCCGTGCGCAGTGTGGTCAGAGAGTGAGGCGGTGCGCAGAGTGGTCAGAGAGAGAGGTGGTGCGCAGAGTGGTCAGAGAGAGAGGCTGTGCGCAGTGTGGTCAGAGAGAGACGCTGTGCGCAGAGTGGTCAGAGAGAGAGAGGCCGTGCGCAGAGTGGTCAGAGAGAGAGAGGCCGTGCGCAGAGTGGTCAGAGAGAGAGAGGCCGTGCGCAGAGTGGTCAGAGAGAGGGGCCGTGCGCAGAGTGGTCAAAGGGAGGGGCCGTGCGCAGAGTGGTCTGAGAGTGAGGCCGTGCGCAGAGTGGTCAGAGAATGAGGCCGTGCGCAGTGTGGTCAGAGAGTGAGGCCGTGCGCAGTGTGGTCAGAGAGTGAGGCCCTGCGCAGAGTGGTCATTGAGAGAGGCTGTGCGCAGAGTGGTCATTGAGAGAGGCCGTGCGCAGAGTGGTCAGAGAGAGAGGCGGTGCGCAGAGTGGTCAGAGAGAGAGGCCGTGCGCAGAGTGGTCAGAGAGAGAGGCCGTGCGCAGTGTGGTCAGAGAGTGAGGCGGTGCGCAGAGTGGTCAGAGAGAGAGGCGGTGCGCAGAGTGGTCAGAGAGAGAGGCGGTGCGCAGAGTGGTCAGAGAGAGAGGCGGTGCGCAGAGTGGTCAGAGAGAGAGGCGGTGCGCAGAGTGGTCAGAGAGAGAGGCGGTGCGCAGAGTGGTCAGAGAGAGAGGCGGTGCGCAGAGTGGTCAGAGAGAGAGGCGGTGCGCTGAGTGGTCAGAGAGAGAGGCGGTGCGCAGAGTGGTCAGAGAGAGAGGCAGTGCGCAGAGTGGTCAGAGAGAGAGGCGGTGCGCTGAGTGGTCAGAGAGAGAGGCAGTGCGCAGAGTGGTCAGAGAGAGAGGCGGTGCGCAGAGTGGTCAGAGAGAGAGGCGGTGCGCAGAGTGGTCAGAGAGAGAGGCGGTGCTCAGAGTGGTCAGAGAGAGAGGCGGTGCGCAGAGTGGTCAGAGAGAGAGGCGGTGCGCAGAGTGGTCAGAGAGAGAGGCGGTGCGCAGAGTGGTCAGAGAGTGGGGCCGTGCGCAGTGTGGTCAGAGAGAGGGGCCGTGCGCAGAGTGGTCAGAGAGTGAGGCCGTGAGCAGAGTGGTCAGAGAGTGAGGCCGTGCGCAGTGTGGTCAGAGAGTGAGGCCGTGCGCAGTGTGGTCAGAGAGTGAGGCCGTGCGCAGTGTGGTCAGAGAGTGAGGCCGTGCGCAGAGTGGTCATTGAGAGAGGCCGTGCGCAGAGTGGTCAGAGAGAGAGACGGTGCGCAGAATGGTCAGAGAGAGAGGCGGTGCGCAGAGCGGTCAGAGAGAGAGGCGGTGCGCAGAGTGGTCAGAGAGAGAGGCCGTGCGCAGAGTGGTCAGAGAGAGAGGCCGTGCGCAGAGTGTTCAGAGAGAGAGGCCGTGCGCAGAGTGGTCAGAGAGAGAGGCCGTGCGCAGAATGGTCAGAGAGAGATAGGCCATGCCCAGAGTGGTCAGAGAGAGAGAGGCCGTGCGCAGAGTGGTCAGAGAGAGAGGCCGTGCGCAGAGTGGTCAGAGAGAGGGGCGGTGCGCAGAGTGGTCAGAGAGAGAGGCGGCGCGCAGAGTGGTCAGAGAGAGAGGCGGCGCGCAGAGTGGTCAGAGAGAGAGGCGGCGCGCAGAGTGGTCAGAGAGAGAGGCGGCGCGCAGAGTGGTCAGAGAGAGAGGCGGCGCGCAAAGGGGTCAGAGAGAGAGGCGGTGCGCAGAGTGGTCAGAGAGAGAGAGGCGGTGCGCAGAGTGGTCAGAGAGGGAGGCTACGCGCAGAGTGGTCAGAGAGGGAGGCTGCGCGCAGAGTGGTCAGAGAGGGAGGCTGCGCACAGAGTGTTGAGAGAGGGAGGCGGTGCGCAGAGTGGTCAGAGAGGGAGGCGGTGCGCAGAGTGGTCAGAGAGAGAGTCCGCGCGCAGAGTGGTCAGAGAGAGAGGCCGCGCGCAGAGTGGTCAGAGAGAGGGGCCGTACGCAGAGTGGTCAGAGAGAGGGGCAGTGCGCAGTGTGGTCAGAGAGTGAGGCCGTGCGCAGTGTGGTCAGAGAGTGAGGCCGTGCGCAGTGTGTTCAGAGAGTGAGGCCGTGCGCAGTGTGGTCAGAGAGTGAGGCCGTGCGCAGTGTGGTCAGAGAGTGAGGCCGTGCGCAGAGTGGTCATTGAGAGAGGCGGTGTGCAGAGTGGTCAGAGAGAGAGGCGGTGCGCCGAGTGGTCACAGAGAGAGGCGGTGCGCAGAGTGGTCAGAGAGAGAGGCCGTGCGCAGAGTGGTCAGAGAGAGAGGCCGTGCGCAGAGTGGTCAGAGAGAGAGAGGCCGTGCGCAGAGAGGTCAGAGAGAGGGGCCGTTCGCAGAGTGGTCAGAGAGTGAGGCCGTGCGCAGTGTGGTCAGAGAGTGAGGCCGTGCGCAGAGTGGTCAGAGAGAGAGGCGGTGCGCAGTGTGGTCAGAGAGAGAGGCGGTGCGCAGAGTGGTCAGAGAGAGAGAGGCCGTGCGCAGAGTGGTCAGAGAGAGAGAGGCCGTGCGCAGAGTGGTCAGAGAGAGAGAGGCCGTGCGCAGAGTGGTCAGAGAGAGGGGCCGTGCGCAGTGTGGTTAGAGAGAGAGGCGGTGCGCAGAGCGGTCAGAGAGAGAGAGGCCGTGCGCAGAGTGGTCAGAGAGAGAGAGGCCGTGCGCAGAGTGGTCAGAGAGAGAGAGGCCGTGCGCAGAGTGGTCAGAGAGAGGGGCCGTGCGCAGAGTGGTCAGAGAGTGAGGCAGTGCGCAGAGTGGTCAGACAGTGAGGCCGTGCGCAGTGTGGTCAGAGAGTGAGGCCGTGCGCAGTGTGGTCAGAGAGTGAGGCCGTGCGCAGTGTGGTCAGAGAGAGAGGCGGTGCGCAGAGTGGTCAGAGAGAGAGGCGGTGCGCAGAGTGGTCAGAGAGAGAGGCGGTGCGCAGAGTGGTCAGAGAGTGGGGCCGTGCGCAGTGTGGTCAGAGAGAGGGGCCGTGCGCAGAGTGGTCAGAGAGTGAGGCCATGCGCAGAGTGGTCAGAGAGTGAGGCCGTGCGCAGTGTGGTCAGAGAGTGAGGCCGTGCGCAGTGTGGTCAGAGAGTGAGGCCGTGCGCAGTGTGGTCAGAGAGTGAGGCCGTGCGCAGAGTGGTCATTGAGAGAGGCCGTGCGCAGAGTGGTCAGAGAGAGAGGCGGTGCGCAGAGTGGTCAGAGAGAGAGGCGGTGCGCAGAGCGGTCAGAGAGAGAGGCGGTGTGCAGAGTGGTCAGAGAGAGAGGCCGTGCGCAGAGTGGTCAGAGAGAGAGGCGGCGCTCAGAGTGGTCAGAGAGAGAGAGGCGGTGCGCAGAGTGGTCAGAGAGAGAGGCAGTGCGCAAAGTGGTCTGAGAGAGAGGCGGTGCGCAGAGTGGTCAGAGAGAGAGAGGTGGTGCGCAGAGTGGTCAGAGAGAGAGAGGCGGTGCGCAGAGTGGTCAGAGAGAGAGAGGCGGTGCGCAGAGTGGTCAGAGAGAGAGAGGCGGTGCGCAGAGTGGTCAGAGAGGGAGGCTACGCGCAGAGTGGTCAGAGAGGGAGGCTGCGCGCAGAGTGGTCAGAGAGGGAGGCTGCGCACAGAGTGTTGAGAGAGGGAGGCGGTGCGCAGAGTGGTCAGAGAGGGAGGCGGTGCGCAGAGTGGTCAGAGAGAGAGTCCGCGCGCAGAGTGGTCAGAGAGAGAGGCCGCGCGCAGAGTGGTCAGAGAGAGGGGCCGTACGCAGAGTGGTCAGAGAGAGGGGCAGTGCGCTGAGTGGTCAGAGAGTGAGGCCGTGCGCAGTGTGGTCAGAGAGTGAGGCCGTGCGCAGTGTGGTCAGAGAGTGAGGCCGTGCGCAGTGTGTTCAGAGAGTGAGGCCGTGCGCAGTGTGGTCAGAGAGTGAGGCCGTGCGCAGTGTGGTCAGAGAGTGAGGCCGTGCGCAGAGTGGTCATTGAGTGAGGCGGTGCGCAGAGTGGTCAGAGAGAGAGGCGGTGCGCCGAGTGGTCACAGAGAGAGGCGGTGCGCAGAGTGGTCAGAGAGAGAGGCCGTGCGCAGAGTGGTCAGAGAGAGAGGCCGTGCGCAGAGTGGTCAGAGAGAGAGAGGCCGTGCGCAGAGAGGTCAGAGAGAGGGGCCGTTCGCAGAGTGGTCAGAGAGTGAGGCCGTGCGCAGTGTGGTCAGAGAGTGAGGCCGTGCGCAGAGTGGTCAGAGAGAGAGGCGGTGCGCAGTGTGGTCAGAGAGAGAGGCGGTGCGCAGAGTGGTCAGAGAGAGAGAGGCCGTGCGCAGAGTGGTCAGAGAGAGAGAGGCCGTGCGCAGAGTGGTCAGAGAGAGAGAGGCCGTGCGCAGAGTGGTCAGAGAGAGGGGCCGTGCGCAGAGTGGTCAGAGAGTGAGGCCGTGCGCAGAGTGGTCAGACAGTGAGGCCGTGCGCAGTGTGGTCAGAGAGTGAGGCCGTGCGCAGTGTGGTCAGAGAGTGAGGCCGTGCGCAGTGTGGTCAGAGAGTGAGGCCGTGCGCAGTGTGTTCAGAGAGTGAGGCCGTGCGCAGTGTGGTCAGAGAGTGAGGCCCTGCGCAGAGTGGTCATTGAGAGAGGCCGTGCGCAGAGTGGTCAGAGAGAGAGGCCGTGCGCAGAGTGGTCAGAGAGAGAGGCCGTGCGCAGTGCGGTCAGAGAGTGAGGCCGTGCGCAGAGTGGTCAGAGAGTGGGGCCCTGCGCAGAGAGGTCAGAGAGAGAGTCGGCGCGCAGAGTGGTCAGAGAGAGAGGCCGCGCGCAGAGTGGTCAGAGAGAGGGGCCGTACGCAGAGTGGTCAGAGAGAGGGGCAGTGCGCTGAGTGGTCAGAGAGTGAGGCCGTGCGCAGTGTGGTCAGAGAGTGAGGCCGTGCGCAGTGTGGTCAGAGAGTGAGGCCGTGCGCAGTGTGTTCAGAGAGTGAGGCCGTGCGCAGTGTGGTCAGAGAGTGAGGCCGTGCGCAGTGTGGTCAGAGAGTGAGGCCGTGCGCAGAGTGGTCATTGAGAGAGGCGGTGCGCAGAGTGGTCAGAGAGAGAGGCGGTGCGCCGAGTGGTCACAGAGTGAGGCGGTGCGCAGAGTGGTCAGAGAGAGAGGCCGTGCGCAGAGTGGTCAGAGAGAGAGGCCGTGCGCAGAGTGGTCAGAGAGAGAGAGGCCGTGCGCAGAGAGGTCAGAGAGAGGGGCCGTTCGCAGAGTGGTCAGAGAGTGAGGCCGTGCGCAGTGTGGTCAGAGAGTGAGGCCGTGCGCAGAGTGGTCAGAGAGAGAGGCGGTGCGCAGTGTGGTCAGAGAGAGAGGCGGTGCGCAGAGTGGTCAGAGAGAGAGAGGCCGTGCGCAGAGTGGTCAGAGAGAGAGAGGCCGTGCGCAGAGTGGTCAGAGAGAGAGAGGCCGTGCGCAGAGTGGTCAGAGAGAGGGGCCGTGCGCAGAGTGGTCAGAGAGTGAGGCCGTGCGCAGAGTGGTCAGACAGTGAGGCCGTGCGCAGTGTGGTCAGAGAGAGAGGCGGTGCGCAGAGTGGTCAGAGAGAGAGGCGGTGCGCAGAGTGGTCAGAGAGAGAGGCGGTGCGCTGAGTGGTCAGAGAGAGAGGCGGTGCGCTGAGTGGTCAGAGAGAGAGGCGGTGCGCAGAGTGGTCAGAGAGAGAGGCGGTGCGCAGAGTGGTCAGAGAGAGAGACGGTGCGCAGAGTGGTCAGAGAGAGAGGCGGTGCGCAGAGTGGTCAGAGAGAGAGGCGGTGCGCTGAGTGGTCAGAGAGAGAGGCGGTGCGCTGAGTGGTCAGAGAGAGAGGCGGTGCGCAGCGTGGTCAGAGAGAGAGGCGGTGCGCAGAGTGGTCAGAGAGAGAGGCGGTGCGCAGAGTGGTCAGAGAGAGAGGCGGTGCGCAGAGTGGTCAGAGAGTGGGGCCGTGCGCAGTGTGGTCAGAGAGAGGGGCCGTGCGCAGAGTGGTCAGAGAGTGAGGCCGTGCGCAGAGTGGTCAGAGAGTGAGGCCGTGCGCAGTGTGGTCAGAGAGTGAGGCCGTGCGCAGTGTGGTCAGAGAGTGAGGCCGTGCGCAGTGTGGTCAGAGAGTGAGGCCGTGCGCAGAGTGGTCATTGAGAGAGGCCGTGCGCAGAGTGGTCAGAGAGAGAGGCGGTGCGCAGAGTGGTCAGAGAGAGAGGCGGTGCGCAAAGCGGTCAGAGAGAGAGGCGGTGCGCAGAGCGGTCAGAGAGAGAGGCCGTGCGCAGAGTGGTCAGAGAGAGAGGCCGTGCGCAGAGTGTTCAGAGAGAGAGGCCGTGCGCAGAGTGGTCAGAGAGAGAGGCCGTGCGCAGAATGGTCAGAGAGAGAGAGGCCATGCGCAGAGTGGTCAGAGAGAGAGAGGCCATGCGCAGAGTGGTCAGAGAGAGAGAGGCCGTGCGCAGAGTGGTCAGAGAGAGAGGCCGTGCGGAGAGTGGTCAGAGAGAGGGGCCGTGCGCAGAGTGGTCAGAGAGAGGGGCCGTGCGCAGAGTGGTCAGAGAGTGGGGCCCTGCGCAGAGAGGTCAGAGAGAGGGGCCGTGCGCAGAGTGGTCAGAGAGTGAGGCCGTGCGCAGTGTGGTCAGAGAGTGAGGCCGTGCGCAGTGTGGTCATTGAGTGAGGCCATGCGCAGTGTGGTCATTGAGTGAGGCCGTGCGCAGTGTGGTCATTGAGTGAGGCCGTGCGCAGAGTGGTCAGAGAGAGGGGCGGTGCGCAGAGTGGTCAGAGAGAGAGGCGGTGCGCAGAGTGGTCAGAGAGAGAGGCGGCGCGCAGAGTGGTCAGAGAGAGAGGCGGCGCGCAGAGTGGTCAGAGAGAGAGGCGGCGCGCAGAGTGGTCAGAGAGAGAGGCGGCGCTCAGAGTGGTCAGAGAGAGAAAGGCGGTGCGCAGAGTGGTCAGAGAGAGAGAGGCCGTGCGCAGAGTGGTCAGTGAGAGAGAGGCCGTGCGCAGAGTGGTCTGAGAGAGAGAGGCCGTGCGCAGAGTGGTCAGAGAGAGAGAGGCCGTGCGCAGAGTGGTCAGAGAGAGAGGCCGTGCGCAGAGTGGTCAGAGAGAGGGGCCGTGCGCAGAGTGGTCAGAGAGAGGGGCCGTGCGCAGTGTGGTCAGAGAGTGAGGCCGTGCGCAGAGTGGTCAGAGAGTGAGGCCGTGCGCAGAGTGGTCATTGAGAGAGGCCGTGCGCAGAGTGGTCAGAGAGAGAGGCCGTGCGCAGAGTGGTCAGAGAGAGAGGCCGATCGCAGAGTGGTCAGAGAGTGAGGCCGATCGCAGAGTGTTCAGAGATTGAGGCCGCGCGCAGAGTGGTCAGTGAGTGAGGCCGCGCGCAGAGTGGTCAGAGGGAGAGGCCGCGCGTAGAGTGGTCAGAGAGTGAGGCCGCGCGCAGAGTGGTCAGAGAGTGAGGCTGCGCGCAGAGTGGTCAGAGAGTGAGGCCGCGCGCAGAGTGGTCAGAGAGAGAGAGGCCGCGCGCAGAGTGGTCAGAGAGAGAGAGGCCGCGCGCAGATTGGTCAGAGAGAGAGAGGCCATGCGCAGAGTGGTCAGAGAGAGGGGCCGTGCACAGAGTGGTCAGAGAGTGAGGCAGTGCGCAGTGTGGTCAGAGAGTGAGGCCGTGCGCAGTGTGGTCAGAGAGAGAGAGGCCGTGCGCAGAGTGGTCAGAGAGAGAGGCGTTGCGCTGAGTGGTCAGAGAGAGAGGCGGTGCGCAGAGTGGTCAGAGAGAGAGGCGGCGCGCTGAGTGGTCAGAGAGAGAGGCGGCGCGCAGAGTGGTCAGAGAGAGAGGCGGCGCTCAGAGTGGTCAGAGAGAGAAAGGCGGTGCGCAGAGTGGTCAGAGAGAGAGAGGCCGTGCGCAGAGTGGTCAGAGAGAGAGAGGCCGTGCGCAGAGTGGTCAGAGAGAGAGGCCGTGCGCAGAGTGGTCAGAGAGAGGGGCCGTGCGCAGAGTGGTCAGAGAGAGGGGCCGTGCGCAGTGTGGTCAGAGAGTGAGGCCGTGCGCAGAGTGGTCAGAGAGTGAGGCCGTGCGCAGAGTGGTCATTGAGAGAGGCCGTGCGCAGGGTGGTCAGAGAGAGAGGCCGTGCGCAGAGTGGTCAGAGAGAGAGGCCGATCGCAGAGTGGTCAGAGAGTGAGGCCGATCGCAGAGTGTTCAGAGAGTGAGGCCGCGCGCAGAGTGGTCAGTGAGTGAGGCAGCGCGCAGAGTGGTCAGAGGGAGAGGCCGCGCGTAGAGTGGTCAGAGAGTGAGGCCGTGCGCAGAGTGGTCAGAGAGTGAGGCTGCGCTCAGAGTGGTCAGAGAGTGAGGCCGTGCGCAGAGTGGTCAGAGAGAGAGAGGCCGCGCGCAGAGTGGTCAGAGAGAGAGAGGCCGCGCGCAGATTGGTCAGAGAGAGAGAGGCCGTGCGCAGAGTGGTCAGAGAGAGGGGCTGTGCACAGAGTGGTCAGAGAGTGAGGCAGTGCGCAGTGTGGTCAGAGAGTGAGGCCGTGCGCAGTGTGGTCAGAGAGAGAGTGGCCGTGCGCAGAGTGGTCAGAGAGAGAGGCGTTGCGCTGAGTGGTCAGAGAGAGAGGCGGTGCGCAGAGTGGTCAGAGAGAGAGGCGGTGCGCAGAGTGGTCAGAGAGAGAGGCGGTGCGCAAAGTGGTCAGAGAGAGAGGCGGTGCGCAGAGTGGTCATAGAGAGAGAGGCGGTGCGCAGAGTGGTCAGAGAGAGAGTCGGTGCGCAAAGTGGTCAGAGAGAGAGGCGGTGCGCAGAGTGGTCATAGAGAGAGAGGCGGTGCGCAGAGTGGTCAGAGAGAGAGGCGGTGCGCAAAGTGGTCAGAGAGAGAGGCGGTGCGCAAAGTGGTCAAAGAGAGAGGCGGTGCGCAGAGTGGTCAGAGAGAGAGGCGGTGCGCAGAGTGGTCATAGAGAGAGAGGCGGTGCGCAGAGTGGTCAGAGAGAGAGAGGCGGTGCGCAGAGTGGTCAGAGAGAGAGAGGCGGTGCGCAGAGTGGTCAGAGAGAGAGAGGCGGTGCGCAGAGTGGTCAGAGAGGGAGGCTGCGCGCAGAGTGGTCAGAGAGGGAGGCTGCGCGCAGAGTGGTCAGAGAGGGAGGCTGCGCGCAGAGTGGTCAGAGAGGGAGGCTGCGCGCAGAGTGTTGAGAGAGGGAGGCGGTGCGCAGAGTGGTCAGAGAGGGAGGCGGTGTGCAGAGTGGTCAGAGAGAGAGTCCGCGCGCAGAGTGGTCAGAGAGAGAGGCCTCGCGCAGAGTGGTCAGAGAGAGGGGCCGTAGGCAGAGTGGTCAGAGAGAGGGGCAGTGCGCAGAGTGGTCAGAGAGTGAGGCCGTGCGCAGAGTGGTCAGAGAGTGAGGCCGTGCGCAGTGTGGTCAGAGAGTGAGGCCGTGCGCAGTGTGTTCAGAGAGTGAGGCCGTGCGCAGTGTGGTCAGAGAGTGAGGCCGTGCGCAGTGTGGTCATAGAGTGAGGCCGTGCGCAGAGTGGTCATTGAGAGAGGCGGTGCGCAGAGTGGTCAGAGAGAGAGGCGGTGTGCAGAGTGGTCACAGAGAGAGGCGGTGCGCAGAGTGGTCAGAGAGAGAGGCCGTGCGCAGAGTGGTCAGAGAGAGAGGCCGTGCGCAGAGTGGTCAGAGAGAGAGAGGCCGTGCGCAGAGTGGTCAGAGAGAGTGGCCGTTCGCAGAGTTGTCAGAGAGTGAGGCCGTGCGCAGTGTGGTCAGAGAGAGAGGCGGTGCGCAGAGTGGTCAGAGAGAGAGGCGGTGCGCAGAGTGGTCAGAGAGAGAGAGGCCGTGCGCAGAGTGGTCAGAGAGAGAGAGGCCGTGCGCAGAGTGGTCAGAGAGAGAGAGGCCGTGCGCAGAGTGGTCAGAGAGAGAGAGGCCGTGCGCAGAGTGGTCAGAGAGAGGGGCCGTGCGCAGAGTGGTCAGAGAGTGAGGCCGTGCGCAGAGTGGTCAGACAGTGAGGCCGTGCGCAGTGTGGTCAGAGAGTGAGGCCGTGCGCAGTGTGGTCAGAGAGTGAGGCCGTGCGCAGTGTGGTCAGAGAGTGAGGCCGTGCGCAGTGTGTTCAGAGAGTGAGGCCATGCGCAGTGTGGTCAGAGAGTGAGGCCCTGCGCAGAGTGGTCATTGAGAGAGGCCGTGCGCAGAGTGGTCAGAGAGAGAGGCCGTGCGCAGAGTGGTCAGAGAGAGAGGCCGTGCGCAGTGCGGTCAGAGAGAGAGGCGGTGCGCAGAGCGGTCAGAGAGAGAGGCGGAGCGCAGAGTGGTCAGAGAGAGAGGCTGTGCGCAGTGTGGTCAGAGAGAGAGGCTGTGCGCAGAGTGGTCAGAGAGAGAGGCGGTGCGCAGAGTGGTCAGAGAGAGAGGCTGTGCGCAGAGTGGTCAGAGAGAGAGGCTGTGCGCAGAGTGGTCAGAGAGAGAGGCGGTGCGCAGAGTGGTCAGAGAGAGAGGCTGTGCGCAGAGTGGTCAGAGAGAGAGGCGGTGCGCAGAGTGGTCAGAGAGAGAGGCTGTGCGCAGAGTGGTCAGAGAGAGAGGCGGTGCGCTGAGTGGTCAGAGAGAGAGGCTTTGCGCAGAGTGGTCAGAGAGAGAGGCGGTGCGCAAGGTGGTCAGAGAGAGAGGCGGTGCGCAGAGTGGTCAGAGAGAGAGGCGGTGCGCAGAGTGGTCAGAGAGAGAGGCGGTGCGCAGAGTGGTCAGAGAGAGAGGCGGTGCGCAGTGCGGTCAGAGAGAGAGGCATTGCGCAGAGTGGTCAGAGAGAGAGGCGGTGCGCAGAGTGGTCAGAGAGTGAGGCTGTGCGCTGAGTGGTCAGAGAGAGAGGCGTTGCGCAGAGTGGTCAGAGAGAGAGGCGGTGCGCAGAGTGGTCAGAGAGAGAGGCGGTGCGCTGAGTGGTCAGAGAGAGAGGCGGTGCGCAGAGTGGTCAGAGAGAGAGGCCGTGCGCAGAGTGGTCAGAGAGAGAGGCGGTGCGCAGAGTGGTCAGAGAGAGAGGCGGTGCGCAGTGTGGTCAGAGAGAGAGGCGGTGCGCAGAGTGGTCAGAGAGAGAGGCGGTGCGCACAGTGGTCAGAGAGAGAGGCGGTGCGCAGAGTGGTCAGAGAGAGAGGCGGCGCGCAGAGTGGTCAGAGAGAGAGGCGGCGCGCAGAGAGGTCAGAGAGAGAGGCGGCGCGCAGTGTGGTCAGAGAGAGGGGCCGTGCGCAGAGTGGTCAGAGAGTGAGGCCGTGCGCAGAGTGGTCAGAGAGTGAGGCCGTGCGCAGTGTGGTCAGAGAGTGAGGCCGTGCGCAGTGTGGTCAGAGAGTGAGGCCGTGCGCAGAGTGGTCATTGAGAGAGGCCGTGCGCAGAGTGGTCAGAGAGAGAGGCGGTGCGCAGAGTGGTCAGAGAGAGAGGCGGTGCGCAGAGTGGTCAGAGAGAGAGGCGGTGCGCAGAGTGGTCAGAGAGAGAGGAGGTGCGCAGAGTGGTCAGAGAGAGAGAGGCCATGCGCAGAGTGGTCAGAGAGAGAGGCCGTGCGCAGAGTGGTCAGAGAGAGGGGCCGTGCGCAGAGTGGTCAGAGAGAGGGGCCGTGCGCAGAGTGGTCAGAGAGTGGGGCCCTGCGCAGAGAGGTCAGAGAGAGGGGCCGTGCGCAGAGTGGTCAGAGAGTGAGGCCGTGCGCAGTGTGGTCAGAGAGTGAGGCCGTGCGCAGTGTGGTCATTGAGTGAGGCCATGCGCAGTGTGGTCATTGAGTGAGGCCGTGCGCAGTGTGGTCATTGAGTGAGGCCGTGCGCAGAGTGGTCAGAGAGAGAGGCGGTGCGCAGAGTGGTCAGAGAGGGAGGCGGCGCGCAGAGTGGTCAGAGAGAGAGGCGGCGCGCAGAGTGGTCAGAGAGTGAGGCGGCGCGCAGAGTGGTCAGAGAGAGAGGCGGCGCGCAGAGTGGTCAGAGAGAGAGGCGGTGCGCAGAGTGGTCAGAGAGAGAGGCGTTGCGCAGAGTGGTCAGAGAGAGAGGCGGTGCGCAGAGTGGTCAGAGAGTGAGGCGGTGCGCTGAGTGGTCAGAGAGAGAGGCGGTGCGCAGAGTGGTCAGAGAGAGAGGCGGTGCGCAGAGTGGTCAGAGAGAGAGGCGGTGCGCTGAGTGGTCAGAGAGAGAGGCGGTGCGCAGAGTGGTCAGAGAGAGAGGCGGTGCGCAGAGTGGTCAGAGAGAGAGGCGGTGCGCAGAGTGGTCAGAGAGAGAGGCGGTGCGCAGAGTGGTCAGAGAGAGAGGCGGAAAGCAGAGTGGTCAGAGAGTGAGGCCGTGCGCAGAGTGGTCAGAGAGTGAGGCCGTGCGCAGTGTGGTCAGAGAGTGAGGCCGTGCGCAGTGTGGTCAGAGAGTGAGGCCGTGCGCAGTGTGGTCAGAGAGTGAGGCCGTGCGCAGAGTGGTCATTGAGAGAGGCTGTGCGCAGAGTGGTCAGAGAGAGAGACGGTGCGCAGAGTGGTCAGAGAGAGAGGCGGTGCGCAGAGTGGTCAGAGAGAGAGGCGGTGCGCAGAGTGGTCAGAGAGAGAGGCGGTGCGCAGAGTGGTCAGAGAGAGAGAGGCCGTGCGCAGAGTGGTCTGAGAGAGAGGCTGTGCGCAGAGTGGTCAGAGAGAGGGGCCGTGCGCAGAGTGGTCAGAGAGAGGGGCCGTGCGCAGAGTGGTCAGAGAGTGGGGCCCTGCGCAGAGAGGTCAGAGAGAGGGGCCGTGCGCAGAGTGGTCAGAGAGTGAGGCCGTGCGCAGAGTGGTCACAGAGAGAGGCGGTGCGCAGAGTGGTCAGAGAGAGAGGCCGTGCGCAGAGTGGTCAGAGAGAGAGGCCGTGCGCAGAGTGGTCAGAGAGTGAGGCCGTGCGCAGTGTGGTCAGAGAGTGAGGCCGTGCGCAGTGTGGTCATTGAGTGAGGCCATGCGCAGTGTGGTCATTGAGTGAGGCCGTGCGCAGTGTGGTCATTGAGTGAGGCCGTGCGCAGAGTGGTCAGAGAGAGAGGCGGTGCGCAGAGTGGTCAGAGAGGGAGGCGGCGCGCAGAGTGGTCAGAGAGAGAGGCGGCGCGCAGAGTGGTCAGAGAGTGAGGCGGCGCGCAGAGTGGTCAGAGAGAGAGGCGGCGCGCAGAGTGGTCAGAGAGAGAGGCGGTGCGCAGAGTGGTCAGAGAGAGAGGCGTTGCGCAGAGTGGTCAGAGAGAGAGGCGGTGCGCAGAGTGGTCAGAGAGTGAGGCGGTGCGCTGAGTGGTCAGAGAGAGAGGCGGTGCGCAGAGTGGTCAGAGAGAGAGGCGGTGCGCAGAGTGGTCAGAGAGAGAGGCGGTGCGCTGAGTGGTCAGAGAGAGAGGCGGTGCGCAGAGTGGTCAGAGAGAGAGGCGGTGCGCAGACTGGTCAGAGAGAGAGGCGGTGCGCAGAGTGGTCAGAGAGAGAGGCGGTGCGCAGAGTGGTCAGAGAGAGAGGCGGAAAGCAGAGTGGTCAGAGAGTGAGGCCGTGCGCAGAGTGGTCAGAGAGTGAGGCCGTGCGCAGTGTGGTCAGAGAGTGAGGCCGTGCGCAGTGTGGTCAGAGAGTGAGGCCGTGCGCAGTGTGGTCAGAGAGTGAGGCCGTGCGCAGAGTGGTCATTGAGAGAGGCCGTGCGCAGAGTGGTCAGAGAGAGAGACGGTGCGCAGAGTGGTCAGAGAGAGAGGCGGTGCGCAGAGTGGTCAGAGAGAGAGGCGGTGCGCAGAGTGGTCAGAGAGAGAGGCGGTGCGCAGAGTGGTCAGAGAGAGAGAGGCCGTGCGCAGAGTGGTCAGAGAGAGAGGCTGTGCGCAGAGTGGTCAGAGAGAGGGGCCGTGCGCAGAGTGGTCAGAGAGAGGGGCCGTGCGCAGAGTGGTCAGAGAGTGGGGCCCTGCGCAGAGAGGTCAGAGAGAGGGGCCGTGCGCAGAGTGGTCAGAGAGTGAGGCCGTGCGCAGAGTGGTCACAGAGAGAGGCGGTGCGCAGAGTGGTCAGAGAGAGAGGCCGTGCGCAGAGTGGTCAGAGAGAGAGGCCGTGCGCAGAGTGGTCAGAGAGAGAGAGGCCGTGCGCAGAGAGGTCAGAGAGAGGGGCCGTTCGCAGAGTGGTCAGAGAGTGAGGCCGTGCGCAGTGTGGTCAGAGAGTGAGGCCGTGCGCAGAGTGGTCAGAGAGAGAGGCGGTGCGCAGTGTGGTCAGAGAGAGAGGCGGTGCGCAGAGTGGTCAGAGAGAGAGAGGCCGTGCGCAGAGTGGTCAGAGAGAGAGAGGCCGTGCGCAGAGTGGTCAGAGAGAGAGAGGCCGTGCGCAGAGTGGTCAGAGAGAGGGGCCGTGCGCAGAGTGGTCAGAGAGTGAGGCCGTGCGCAGAGTGGTCAGACAGTGAGGCCGTGCGCAGTGTGGTCAGAGAGTGAGGCCGTGCGCAGTGTGGTCAGAGAGTGAGGCCGTGCGCAGTGTGGTCAGAGAGTGAGGCCGTGCGCAGTGTGTTCAGAGAGTGAGGCCGTGCGCAGTGTGGTCAGAGAGTGAGGCCCTGCGCAGAGTGGTCATTGAGAGAGGCCGTGCGCAGAGTGGTCAGAGAGAGAGGCCGTGCGCAGAGTGGTCAGAGAGAGAGGCCGTGCGCAGTGCGGTCAGAGAGAGAGGCGGTGCGCAGAGCGGTCAGAGAGAGAGGCGGAGCGCAGAGTGGTCAGAGAGAGAGGCTGTGCGCAGTGTGGTCAGAGAGAGAGGCTGTGCGCAGAGTGGTCAGAGAGAGAGGCGGTGCGCAGAATGGTCAGAGAGAGAGGCGGTGCGCAGAGTGGTCAGAGAGAGAGGCGGTGCGCAGAGTGGTCAGAGAGAGAGGCGGTGCGCAGAGTGGTCAGAGAGAGAGGCGGTGCGCAGAGTGGTCAGAGAGAGAGGCGGTGCGCAGAGTGGTCAGAGAGAGAGGCGGTGCGCAGAGTGGTCAGAGAGAGAGGCGGTGCGCAGAGTGGTCAGAGAGAGAGGCGGTGCGCTGAGTGGTCAGAGAGAGAGGCGGTGCGCAGAGTGGTCAGAGAGAGAGGCGGTGCTCAGAGTGGTCAGAGAGAGAGGCGGTGCGCTGAGTGGTCAGAGAGAGAGGCGGTGCGCAGAGTGGTCAGAGAGAGAGGCGGTGCGCAGAGTGGTCAGAGAGAGAGGCGGTGCGCTGAGTGGTCAGAGAGAGAGGCGGTGCGCAGAGTGGTCAGAGAGAGAGGCGGTGCGCAGCGTGGTCAGAGAGAGAGGCGGTGCGCAGAGTGGTCAGAGAGAGAGGCGGTGCGCAGAGTGGTCAGAGAGAGAGGCGGTGCGCAGAGTGGTCAGAGAGTGGGGCCGTGCGCAGTGTGGTCAGAGAGAGGGGCCGTGCGCAGAGTGGTCAGAGAGTGAGGCCGTGCGCAGAGTGGTCAGAGAGTGAGGCCGTGCGCAGTGTGGTCAGAGAGTGAGGCCGTGCGCAGTGTGGTCAGAGAGTGAGGCCGTGCGCAGTGTGGTCAGAGAGTGAGGCCGTGCGCAGAGTGGTCATTGAGAGAGGCCGTGCGCAGAGTGGTCAGAGAGAGAGGCGGTGCGCAGAGTGGTCAGAGAGAGAGGCGGTGCGCAAAGCGGTCAGAGAGAGAGGCGGTGCGCAGAGTGGTCAGAGAGAGAGGCCGTGCGCAGAGTGGTCAGAGAGAGAGGCCGTGCGCAGAGTGTTCAGAGAGAGAGGCCGTGCGCAGAGTGGTCAGAGAGAGAGGCCGTGCGCAGAATGGTCAGAGAGAGAGAGGCCATGCGCAGAGTGGTCAGAGAGAGAGAGGCCATGCGCAGAGTGGTCAGAGAGAGAGAGGCCGTGCGCAGAGTGGTCAGAGAGAGAGGCCGTGCGCAGAGTGGTCAGAGAGAGGGGCCGTGCGCAGAGTGGTCAGAGAGAGGGGCCGTGCGCAGAGTGGTCAGAGAGTGGGGCCCTGCGCAGAGAGGTCAGAGAGAGGGGCCGTGCGCAGAGTGGTCAGAGAGTGAGGCCGTGCGCAGTGTGGTCAGAGAGTGAGGCCGTGCGCAGTGTGGTCATTGAGTGAGGCCATGCGCAGTGTGGTCATTGAGTGAGGCCGTGCGCAGTGTGGTCATTGAGTGAGGCCGTGCGCAGAGTGGTCAGAGAGAGGGGCGGTGCGCAGAGTGGTCAGAGAGAGAGGCGGTGCGCAGAGTGGTCAGAGAGAGAGGCGGCGCGCAGAGTGGTCAGAGAGAGAGGCGGCGCGCAGAGTGGTCAGAGAGAGAGGCGGCGCGCAGAGTGGTCAGAGAGAGAGGCGGCGCTCAGAGTGGTCAGAGAGAGAAAGGCGGTGCGCAGAGTGGTCAGAGAGAGAGAGGCCGTGCGCAGAGTGGTCAGTGAGAGAGAGGCCGTGCGCAGAGTGGTCTGAGAGAGAGAGGCCGTGCGCAGAGTGGTCAGAGAGAGAGAGGCCGTGCGCAGAGTGGTCAGAGAGAGAGGCCGTGCGCAGAGTGGTCAGAGAGAGGGGCCGTGCGCAGAGTGGTCAGAGAGAGGGGCCGTGCGCAGTGTGGTCAGAGAGTGAGGCCGTGCGCAGAGTGGTCAGAGAGTGAGGCCGTGCGCAGAGTGGTCATTGAGAGAGGCCGTGCGCAGAGTGGTCAGAGAGAGAGGCCGTGCGCAGAGTGGTCAGAGAGAGAGGCCGATCGCAGAGTGGTCAGAGAGTGAGGCCGATCGCAGAGTGTTCAGAGAGTGAGGCCGCGCGCAGAGTGGTCAGTGAGTGAGGCCGCGCGCAGAGTGGTCAGAGGGAGAGGCCGCGCGTAGAGTGGTCAGAGAGTGAGGCCGCGCGCAGAGTGGTCAGAGAGTGAGGCTGCGCGCAGAGTGGTCAGAGAGTGAGGCCGCGCGCAGAGTGGTCAGAGAGAGAGAGGCCGCGCGCAGAGTGGTCAGAGAGAGAGAGGCCGCGCGCAGATTGGTCAGAGAGAGAGAGGCCGTGCGCAGAGTGGTCAGAGAGAGGGGCCGTGCACAGAGTGGTCAGAGAGTGAGGCAGTGCGCAGTGTGGTCAGAGAGTGAGGCCGTGCGCAGTGTGGTCAGAGAGAGAGAGGCCGTGCGCAGAGTGGTCAGAGAGAGAGGCGTTGCGCTGAGTGGTCAGAGAGAGAGGCGGTGCGCAGAGTAGTCAGAGAGAGAGGCGGCGCGCAGAGTGGTCAGAGAGAGAGGCGGCGCGCAGAGTGGTCAGAGAGAGAGGCGGCGCTCAGAGTGGTCAGAGAGAGAAAGGCGGTGCGCAGAGTGGTCAGAGAGAGAGAGGCCGTGCGCAGAGTGGTCAGAGAGAGAGAGGCCGTGCGCAGAGTGGTCAGAGAGAGGGGCCGTGCGCAGAGTGGTCAGAGAGAGGGGCCGTGCGCAGTGTGGTCAGAGAGTGAGGCCGTGCGCAGAGTGGTCAGAGAGTGAGGCCGTGCGCAGAGTGGTCATTGAGAGAGGCCGTGCGCAGAGTGGTCAGAGAGAGAGGCCGTGCGCAGAGTGGTCAGAGAGAGAGGCCGATCGCAGAGTGGTCAGAGAGTGAGGCCGATAGCAGAGTGTTCAGAGAGTGAGGCCGCGCGCAGAGTGGTCAGTGAGTGAGGCCGCGCGCAGAGTGGTCAGAGGGAGAGGCCGCGCGTAGAGTGGTCAGAGAGTGAGGCCGTGCGCAGAGTGGTCAGAGAGTGAGGCTGCGCTCAGAGTGGTCAGAGAGTGAGGCCGCGCGCAGAGTGGTCAGAGAGAGAGAGGCCGCGCGCAGAGTGGTCAGAGAGAGAGAGGCCGCGCGCAGATTGGTCAGAGAGAGAGAGGCTGTGCGCAGAGTGGTCAGAGAGAGGGGCCGTGCACAGAGTGGTCAGAGAGTGAGGCAGTGCGCAGTGTGGTCAGAGAGTGAGGCCGTGCGCAGTGTGGTCAGAGAGAGAGTGGCCGTGCGCAGAGTGGTCAGAGAGAGAGGCGTTGCGCTGAGTGGTCAGAGAGAGAGGCGGTGCGCAGAGTGGTCAGAGAGAGAGGCGGTGCGCAGAGTGGTCAGAGAGAGAGGCGGTGCGCAAAGTGGTCAGAGAGAGAGGCGGTGCGCAGAGTGGTCATAGAGAGAGAGGCGGTGCGCAGAGTGGTCAGAGAGAGAGTCGGTGCGCAAAGTGGTCAGAGAGAGAGGCGGTGCGCAGAGTGGTCATAGAGAGAGAGGCGGTGCGCAGAGTGGTCAGAGAGAGAGGCGGTGCGCAAAGTGGTCAGAGAGAGAGGCGGTGCGCAAAGTGGTCAAAGAGAGAGGCGGTGCGCAGAGTGGTCAGAGAGAGAGGCGGTGCGCAGAGTGGTCATAGAGAGAGAGGCGGTGCGCAGAGTGGTCAGAGAGAGAGAGGCGGTGCGCAGAGTGGTCAGAGAGAGAGAGGCGGTGCGCAGAGTGGTCAGAGAGAGAGAGGCGGTGCGCAGAGTGGTCAGAGAGGGAGGCTGCGCGCAGAGTGGTCAGAGAGGGAGGCTGCGCGCAGAGTGGTCAGAGAGGGAGGCTGCGCGCAGAGTGGTCAGAGAGGGAGGCTGCGCGCAGAGTGTTGAGAGAGGGAGGCGGTGCGCAGAGTGGTCAGAGAGGGAGGCGGTGCGCAGAGTGGTCAGAGAGAGAGTCCGCGCGCAGAGTGGTCAGAGAGAGAGGCCTCGCGCAGAGTGGTCAGAGAGAGGGGCCGTAGGCAGAGTGGTCAGAGAGAGGGGCAGTGCGCAGAGTGGTCAGAGAGTGAGGCCGTGCGCAGTGTGGTCAGAGAGTGAGGCCGTGCGCAGTGTGGTCAGAGAGTGAGGCCGTGCGCAGTGTGTTCAGAGAGTGAGGCCGTGCGCAGAGTGGTCATTGAGAGAGGCGGTGCGCAGAGTGGTCAGAGAGAGAGGCGGTGTGCAGAGTGGTCACAGAGAGAGGCGGTGCGCAGAGTGGTCAGAGAGAGAGGCCGTGCGCAGAGTGGTCAGAGAGAGAGGCCGTGCGCAGAGTGGTCAGAGAGAGAGAGGCCGTGCGCAGAGTGGTCAGAGAGAGTGGCCGTTCGCAGAGTTGTCAGAGAGTGAGGCCGTGCGCAGTGTGGTCAGAGAGAGAGGCGGTGCGCAGAGTGGTCAGAGAGAGAGGCGGTGCGCAGAGTGGTCAGAGAGAGAGAGGCCGTGCGCAGAGTGGTCAGAGAGAGAGAGGCCGTGCGCAGAGTGGTCAGAGAGAGAGAGGCCGTGCGCAGAGTGGTCAGAGAGAGAGAGGCCGTGCGCAGAGTGGTCAGAGAGAGGGGCCGTGCGCAGAGTGGTCAGAGAGTGAGGCCGTGCGCAGAGTGGTCAGACAGTGAGGCCGTGCGCAGTGTGGTCAGAGAGTGAGGCCATGCGCAGTGTGGTCAGAGAGTGAGGCCGTGCGCAGTGTGGTCAGAGAGTGAGGCCGTGCGCAGTGTGTTCAGAGAGTGAGGCCATGCGCAGTGTGGTCAGAGAGTGAGGCCCTGCGCAGAGTGGTCATTGAGAGAGGCCGTGCGCAGAGTGGTCAGAGAGAGAGGCCGTGCGCAGAGTGGTCAGAGAGAGAGGCCGTGCGCAGTGCGGTCAGAGAGAGAGGCGGTGCGCAGAGCGGTCAGAGAGAGAGGCGGAGCGCAGAGTGGTCAGAGAGAGAGGCTGTGCGCAGAGTGGTCAGAGAGAGAGGCTGTGCGCAGAGTGGTCAGAGAGAGAGGCGGTGCGCAGAGTGGTCAGAGAGAGAGGCGGTGCGCAGATTGGTCAGAGAGAGAGGCTGTGCGCAGAGTGGTCAGAGAGAGAGGCTGTGCGCAGAGTGGTCAGAGAGAGAGGCGGTGCGCAGAGTGGTCAGAGAGAGAGGCTGTGCGCAGAGTGGTCAGAGAGAGAGGCGGTGCGCAGAGTGGTCAGAGAGAGAGGCTGTGCGCAGAGTGGTCAGAGAGAGAGGCGGTGCGCTGAGTGGTCAGAGAGAGAGGCTTTGCGCAGAGTGGTCAGAGAGAGAGGCGGTGCGCAAGGTGGTCAGAGAGAGAGGCGGTGCGCAGAGTGGTCAGAGAGAGAGGCGGTGCGCAGAGTGGTCAGAGAGAGAGGCGGTGTGCAGAGTGGTCAGAGAGAGAGGCGGTGCGCAGTGCGGTCAGAGAGAGAGGCGTTGCGCAGAGTGGTCAGAGAGAGAGGCTGTGCGCAGAGTGGTCAGAGAGTGAGGCGGTGCGCTGAGTGGTCAGAGAGAGAGGCGTTGCGCAGAGTGGTCAGAGAGAGAGGCGGTGCGCAGAGTGGTCAGAGAGAGAGGCGGTGCGCTGAGTGGTCAGAGAGAGAGGCGGTGCGCAGAGTGGTCAGAGAGAGAGGCCGTGCGCAGAGTGGTCAGAGAGAGAGGCGGTGCCCAGAGTGGTCAGAGAGAGAGGCGGTGCGCAGAGTGGTCAGAGAGAGAGGCGGTGCGCAGAGTGGTCAGAGAGAGAGGCGGTGCGCAGAGTGGTCAGAGAGAGAGGCGGTGCGCAGAGTGGTCAGAGAGAGAGGCGGCGCGCAGAGTGGTCAGAGAGAGAGGCGGCGCGCAGAGAGGTCAGAGAGAGAGGCGGCGCGCAGTGTGGTCAGAGAGAGGGGCCGTGCGCAGAGTGGTCAGAGAGTGAGGCCATGCGCAGAGTGGTCAGAGAGTGAGGCCGTGCGCAGTGTGGTCAGAGAGTGAGGCCGTGCGCAGTGTGGTCAGAGAGTGAGGCCGTGCGCAGAGTGGTCATTGAGAGAGGCCGCGCGTAGAGTGGTCAGAGAGTGAGGCCGTGCGCAGAGTGGTCAGAGAGTGAGGCTGCGCTCAGAGTGGTCAGAGAGTGAGGCCGCGCGCAGAGTGGTCAGAGAGAGAGAGGCCGCGCGCAGAGTGGTCAGAGAGAGAGAGGCCGCGCGCAGATTGGTCAGAGAGAGAGAGGCCGTGCGCAGAGTGGTCAGAGAGAGGGGCCGTGCACAGAGTGGTCAGAGAGTGAGGCAGTGCGCAGTGTGGTCAGAGAGTGAGGCCGTGCGCAGTGTGGTCAGAGAGAGAGTGGCCGTGCGCAGAGTGGTCAGAGAGAGAGGCGTTGCGCTGAGTGGTCAGAGAGAGAGGCGGTGCGCAGAGTGGTCAGAGAGAGAGGCGGTGCGCAGAGTGGTCAGAGAGAGAGGCGGTGCGCAAAGTGGTCAGAGAGAGAGGCGGTGCGCAGAGTGGTCATAGAGAGAGAGGCGGTGCGCAGAGTGGTCAGAGAGAGAGTCGGTGCGCAAAGTGGTCAGAGAGAGAGGCGGTGCGCAGAGTGGTCATAGAGAGAGAGGCGGTGCGCAGAGTGGTCAGAGAGAGAGGCGGTGCGCAAAGTGGTCAGAGAGAGAGGCGGTGCGCAAAGTGGTCAAAGAGAGAGGCGGTGCGCAGAGTGGTCAGAGAGAGAGGCGGTGCGCAGAGTGGTCATAGAGAGAGAGGCGGTGCGCAGAGTGGTCAGAGAGAGAGAGGCCGTGCGCAGAGTGGTCAGAGAGAGAGAGGCGGTGCGCAGAGTGGTCAGAGAGAGAGAGGCGGTGCGCAGAGTGGTCAGAGAGGGAGGCTGCGCGCAGAGTGGTCAGAGAGGGAGGCTGCGCGCAGAGTGGTCAGAGAGGGAGGCTGCGCGCAGAGTGGTCAGAGAGGGAGGCTGCGCGCAGAGTGTTGAGAGAGGGAGGCGGTGCGCAGAGTGGTCAGAGAGGGAGGCGGTGCGCAGAGTGGTCAGAGAGAGAGTCCGCGCACAGAGTGGTCAGAGAGAGAGGCCTCGCGCAGAGTGGTCAGAGAGAGGGGCCGTAGGCAGAGTGGTCAGAGAGAGGGGCAGTGCGCAGAGTGGTCAGAGAGTGAGGCCGTGCGCAGTGTGGTCAGAGAGTGAGGCCGTGCGCAGTGTGGTCAGAGAGTGAGGCCGTGCGCAGTGTGTTCAGAGAGTGAGGCCGTGCGCAGTGTGGTCAGAGAGTGAGGCCGTGCGCAGTGTGGTCAGAGAGTGAGGCCGTGCGCAGAGTGGTCATTGAGAGAGGCGGTGCGCAGAGTGGTCAGAGAGAGAGGCGGTGTGCAGAGTGGTCACAGAGAGAGGCGGTGCGCAGAGTGGTCAGAGAGAGAGGCCGTGCGCAGAGTGGTCAGAGAGAGAGGCCGTGCGCAGAGTGGTCAGAGAGAGAGAGGCCGTGCGCAGAGTGGTCAGAGAGAGTGGCCGTTCGCAGAGTTGTCAGAGAGTGAGGCCGTGCGCAGTGTGGTCAGAGAGAGAGGCGGTGCGCAGAGTGGTCAGAGAGAGAGGCGGTGCGCAGAGTGGTCAGAGAGAGAGAGGCCGTGCGCAGAGTGGTCAGAGAGAGAGAGGCCGTGCGCAGAGTGGTCAGAGAGAGAGAGGCCGTGCGCAGAGTGGTCAGAGAGAGAGAGGCCGTGCGCAGAGTGGTCAGAGAGTGAGGCCGTGCGCAGAGTGGTCAGACAGTGAGGCCGTGCGCAGTGTGGTCAGAGAGTGAGGCCGTGCGCAGTGTGGTCAGAGAGTGAGGCCGTGCGCAGTGTGGTCAGAGAGTGAGGCCGTGCGCAGTGTGGTCAGAGAGTGAGGCCGTGCGCAGTGTGTTCAGAGAGTGAGGCCATGCGCAGTGTGGTCAGAGAGTGAGGCCCTGCGCAGAGTGGTCATTGAGAGAGGCCGTGCGCAGAGTGGTCAGAGAGAGAGGCCGTGCGCAGAGTGGTCAGAGAGAGAGGCCGTGCGCAGTGCGGTCAGAGAGAGAGGCGGTGCGCAGAGCGGTCAGAGAGAGAGGCGGAGCGCAGAGTGGTCAGAGAGAGAGGCTGTGCGCAGTGTGGTCAGAGAGAGAGGCTGTGCGCAGAGTGGTCAGAGAGAGAGGCTGTGCGCAGAGTGGTCAGAGAGAGAGGCGGTGCGCAGAGTGGTCAGAGAGAGAGGCGGTGCGCAGAGTGGTCAGAGAGAGAGGCTGTGCGCAGAGTGGTCAGAGAGAGAGGCTGTGCGCAGAGTGGTCAGAGAGAGAGGCGGTGCGCAGAGTGGTCAGAGAGAGAGGCTGTGCGCAGAGTGGTCAGAGAGAGAGGCGGTGCGCAGAGTGGTCAGAGAGAGAGGCTGTGCGCAGAGTGGTCAGAGAGAGAGGCGGTGCGCTGAGTGGTCAGAGAGAGAGGCTTTGCGCAGAGTGGTCAGAGAGAGAGGCGGTGCGCAAGGTGGTCAGAGAGAGAGGCGGTGCGCAGAGTGGTCAGAGAGAGAGGCGGTGCGCAGAGTGGTCAGAGAGAGAGGCGGTGCGCAGAGTGGTCAGAGAGAGAGGCGGTGCGCAGTGCGGTCAGAGAGAGAGGCGTTGCGCAGAGTGGTCAGAGAGAGAGGCGGTGCGCAGAGTGGTCAGAGAGTGAGGCGGTGCGCTGAGTGGTCAGAGAGAGAGGCGTTGCGCAGAGTGGTCAGAGAGAGAGGCGGTGCGCAGAGTGGTCAGAGAGAGAGGCGGTGCGCTGAGTGGTCAGAGAGAGAGGCGGTGCGCAGAGTGGTCAGAGAGAGAGGCCGTGCGCAGAGTGGTCAGAGAGAGAGAGTCGGTGCGCAGAGTGGTCAGAGAGAGAGGCGGTGCGCAGAGTGGTCAGAGAGAGAGGCGGTGCGCAGAGTGGTCAGAGAGAGAGGCGGTGCGCAGAGTGGTCAGAGAGAGAGGCGGTGCGCAGAGTGGTCAGAGAGAGAGGCGGCGCGCAGAGTGGTCAGAGAGAGAGGCGGCGCGCAGAGAGGTCACAGAGAGAGGCGGCGCGCAGTGTGGTCAGAGAGAGGGGCCGTGCGCAGAGTGGTCAGAGAGTGAGGCCGTGCGCAGAGTGGTCAGAGAGTGAGGCCGTGCGCAGTGTGGTCAGAGAGTGAGGCCGTGCGCAGTGTGGTCAGAGAGTGAGGCCGTGCGCAGAGTGGTCATTGAGAGAGGCCGTGCGCAGAGTGGTCAGAGAGAGAGGCGGTGCGCAGAGTGGTCAGAGAGAGAGGCGGTGCGCAGAGTGGTCAGAGAGAGAGGCGGTGCGCAGAGTGGTCAGAGAGAGAGGAGGTGCGCAGAGTGGTCAGAGAGAGAGAGGCCATGCGCAGAGTGGTCAGAGAGAGAGGCCGTGCGCAGAGTGGTCAGAGAGAGGGGCCGTGCGCAGAGTGGTCAGAGAGAGGGGCCGTGCGCAGAGTGGTCAGAGAGTGGGGCCCTGCGCAGAGAGGTCAGAGAGAGGGGCCGTGCGCAGAGTGGTCAGAGAGTGAGGCCGTGCGCAGTGTGGTCAGAGAGTGAGGCCGTGCGCAGTGTGGTCATTGAGTGAGGCCATGCGCAGTGTGGTCATTGAGTGAGGCCGTGCGCAGTGTGGTCATTGACTGAGGCCGTGCGCAGAGTGGTCCGAGAGAGAGGCGGTGCGCAGAGTGGTCAGAGAGAGAGGCGGCGCGCAGAGTGGTCAGAGAGAGAGGCGGCGCGCAGAGTGGTCAGAGAGTGAGGCGGCGCGCAGAGTGGTCAGAGAGAGAGGCGGCGCGCAGAGTGGTCAGAGAGAGAGGCGGTGCGCAGAGTGGTCAGAGAGAGAGGCGTTGCGCAGAGTGGTCAGAGAGAGAGGCGGTGCGCAGAGTGGTCAGAGAGTGAGGCGGTGCGCTGAGTGGTCAGAGAGAGAGGCGGTGCGCAGAGTGGTCAGAGAGAGAGGCGGTGCGCAGAGTGGTCAGAGAGAGAGGCGGTGCGCTGAGTGGTCAGAGAGAGAGGCGGTGCGCAGAGTGGTCAGAGAGAGAGGCGGTGCGCAGAGTGGTCAGAGAGAGAGGCGGTGCGCAGAGTGGTCAGAGAGAGAGGCGGTGCGCAGAGTGGTCAGAGAGAGAGGCGGAAAGCAGAGTGGTCAGAGAGTGAGGCCGTGCGCAGAGTGGTCAGAGAGTGAGGCCGTGCGCAGTGTGGTCAGAGAGTGAGGCCGTGCGCAGTGTGGTCAGAGAGTGAGGCCGTGCGCAGTGTGGTCAGAGAGTGAGGCCGTGCGCAGAGTGGTCATTGAGAGAGGCCGTGCGCAGAGTGGTCAGAGAGAGAGACGGTGCGCAGAGTGGTCAGAGAGAGAGGCGGTGCGCAGAGTGGTCAGAGAGAGAGGCGGTGCGCAGAGTGGTCAGAGAGAGAGGCGGTGCGCAGAGTGGTCAGAGAGAGAGAGGCCGTGCGCAGAGTGGTCAGAGAGAGAGGCTGTGCGCAGAGTGGTCAGAGAGAGGGGCCTTGCGCAGAGTGGTCAGAGAGAGGGGCCGTGCGCAGAGTGGTCAGAGAGTGGGGCCCTGCGCAGAGAGGTCAGAGTGAGGGGCCGTGCGCAGAGTGGTCAGAGAGTGAGGCCGTGCGCAGTGTGGTCAGAGAGTGAGGCCGTGCGCAGTGTGGTCATTGAGTGAGGCCATGCGCAGTGTGGTCATTGAGTGAGGCCGTGCGCAGTGTGGTCATTGAGTGAGGCCGTGCGCAGAGTGGTCAGAGAGAGAGGCGGAGCGCAGAGTGGGCAGAGAGAGAGGCGGTGCGCAGAGTGGTCAGAGAGAGAGGCGGCGCGCAGAGTGGTCAGTGAGAGAGGCGGCGCGCAGAGTGGTCAGAGAGAGAGGCGGCGCGCAGAGTGGTCAGAGAGAGAGGCGGCGCTCAGAGTGGTCAGAGAGAGAGAGGCGGTGCGCAGAGTGGTCAGAGAGAGAGAGGCTGTGCGCAGAGTGGTCAGTGAGAGAGAGGCCGTGCGCAGAGTGGTCAGAGAGAGAGAGGCCGTGCGCAGAGTGATCAGAGAGAGAGGCCGTGCGCAGAGTGGTCAGAGAGAGGGGCCGTGCGCAGAGTGGTCAGAGAGAGGGGCCGTGCGCAGTGTGGTCAGAGAGTGAGGCCGTGCGCAGTGTGGTCAGAGAGTGAGGCCGTGCGCAGTGTGGTCAGAGAGTGAGGCCGTGCGCAGAGTGGTCAGAGAGTGAGGGCGTGCGCAGAGTGGTCATTGAGAGAGGCCGTGCGCAGAGTGGTCAGAGAGAGAGGCAGTGCGCAGAGTGGTCAGAGAGAGAGTCCGATCGCAGAGTGGTCAGAGAGTGAGGCCGATCGCAGAGTGGTCAGAGAGTGAGGCCGCGCGCAGAGTGGTCAGAGAGTGAGGCCGCGCGCAGAGTGGTCAGAGGGAGAGGCCGCGCGCAGAGTGGTCAGAGAGTGAGGCCGCGCGCAGAGTGGTCAGAGAGTGAGGCCGCGCGCAGAGTGGTCAGAGAGAGAGGCGGTGCGCAGAGTGGTCAGAGAGAGAGGAGGTGCGCAGAGTGGTCAGAGAGAGAGAGGCCATGCGCAGAGTGGTCAGAGAGAGAGGCCGTGCGCAGAGTGGTCAGAGAGAGGGGCCGTGCGCAGAGTGGTCAGAGAGAGGGGCCGTGCGCAGAGTGGTCAGAGAGTGGGGCCCTGCGCAGAGAGGTCAGAGAGAGGGGCCGTGCGCAGAGTGGTCAGAGAGTGAGGCCGTGCGCAGTGTGGTCAGAGAGTGAGGCCGTGCGCAGTGTGGTCATTGAGTGAGGCCATGCGCAGTGTGGTCATTGAGTGAGGCCGTGCGCAGTGTGGTCATTGACTGAGGCCGTGCGCAGAGTGGTCCGAGAGAGAGGCGGTGCGCAGAGTGGTCAGAGAGAGAGGCGGCGCGCAGAGTGGTCAGAGAGAGAGGCGGCGCGCAGAGTGGTCAGAGAGTGAGGCGGCGCGCAGAGTGGTCAGAGAGAGAGGCGGCGCGCAGAGTGGTCAGAGAGAGAGGCGGTGCGCAGAGTGGTCAGAGAGAGAGGCGTTGCGCAGAGTGGTCAGAGAGAGAGGCGGTGCGCAGAGTGGTCAGAGAGTGAGGCGGTCCGCTGAGTGGTCAGAGAGAGAGGCGGTGCGCAGAGTGGTCAGAGAGAGAGGCGGTGCGCAGAGTGGTCAGAGAGAGAGGCGGTGCGCTGAGTGGTCAGAGAGAGAGGCGGTGCGCAGAGTGGTCAGAGAGAGAGGCGGTGCGCAGAGTGGTCAGAGAGAGAGGCGGTGCGCAGAGTGGTCAGAGAGAGAGGCGGTGCGCAGAGTGGTCAGAGAGAGAGGCGGAAAGCAGAGTGGTCAGAGAGTGAGGCCGTGCGCAGAGTGGTCAGAGAGTGAGGCCGTGCGCAGTGTGGTCAGAGAGTGAGGCCGTGCGCAGTGTGGTCAGAGAGTGAGGCCGTGCGCAGTGTGGTCAGAGAGTGAGGCCGTGCGCAGAGTGGTCATTGAGAGAGGCCGTGCGCAGAGTGGTCAGAGAGAGAGACGGTGCGCAGAGTGGTCAGAGAGAGAGGCGGTGCGCAGAGTGGTCAGAGAGAGAGGCGGTGCGCAGAGTGGTCAGAGAGAGAGGCGGTGCGCAGAGTGGTCAGAGAGAGAGAGGCCGTGCGCAGAGTGGTCAGAGAGAGAGGCTGTGCGCAGAGTGGTCAGAGAGAGGGGCCTTGCGCAGAGTGGTCAGAGAGAGGGGCCGTGCGCAGAGTGGTCAGAGAGTGGGGCCCTGCGCAGAGAGGTCAGAGTGAGGGGCCGTGCGCAGAGTGGTCAGAGAGTGAGGCCGTGCGCAGTGTGGTCAGAGAGTGAGGCCGTGCGCAGTGTGGTCATTGAGTGAGGCCATGCGCAGTGTGGTCATTGAGTGAGGCCGTGCGCAGTGTGGTCATTGAGTGAGGCCGTGCGCAGAGTGGTCAGAGAGAGAGGCGGTGCGCAGAGTGGGCAGAGAGAGAGGCGGTGCGCAGAGTGGTCAGAGAGAGAGGCGGCGCGCAGAGTGGTCAGAGAGAGAGGCGGCGCGCAGAGTGGTCAGAGAGAGAGGCGGCGCGCAGAGTGGTCAGACAGAGAGGCGGCGCTCAGAGTGGTCAGAGAGAGAGAGGCGGTGCGCAGAGTGGTCAGAGAGAGAGAGGCTGTGCGCAGAGTGGTCAGTGAGAGAGAGGCCGTGCGCAGAGTGGTCAGAGAGAGAGAGGCCGTGCGCAGAGTGATCAGAGAGAGAGGCCGTGCGCAGAGTGGTCAGAGAGAGGGGCCGTGCGCAGAGTGGTCAGAGAGAGGGGCCGTGCGCAGTGTGGTCAGAGAGTGAGGCCGTGCGCAGTGTGGTCAGAGAGTGAGGCCGTGCGCAGTGTGGTCAGAGAGTGAGGCCGTGCGCAGAGTGGTCAGAGAGTGAGGGCGTGCGCAGAGTGGTCATTGAGAGAGGCCGTGCGCAGAGTGGTCAGAGAGAGAGGCAGTGCGCAGAGTGGTCAGAGAGAGAGGCGGCGCGCAGAGTGGTCAGAGAGAGAGGCGGCGCGCAGAGTGGTCAGAGAGAGAGGCGGCGCTCAGAGTGGTCAGAGAGAGAGAGGCGGTGCGCAGAGTGGTCAGAGAGAGAGAGGCTGTGCGCAGAGTGGTCAGTGAGAGAGAGGCCGTGCGCAGAGTGGTCAGAGAGAGAGAGGCCGTGCGCAGAGTGATCAGAGAGAGAGGCCGTGCGCAGAGTGGTCAGAGAGAGGGGCCGTGCGCAGAGTGGTCAGAGAGAGGGGCCGTGCGCAGTGTGGTCAGAGAGTGAGGCCGTGCGCAGTGTGGTCAGAGAGTGAGGCCGTGCGCAGTGTGGTCAGAGTGTGAGGCCGTGCGCAGAGTGGTCAGAGAGTGAGGGCGTGCGCAGAGTGGTCATTGAGAGAGGCCGTGCGCAGAGTGGTCAGAGAGAGAGGCAGTGCGCAGAGTGGTCAGAGAGAGAGTCCGATCGCAGAGTGGTCAGAGAGTGAGGCCGATCGCAGAGTGGTCAGAGAGTGAGGCCGCGCGCAGAGTGGTCAGAGAGTGAGGCCGCGCGCAGAGTGGTCAGAGGGAGAGGCCGCGCGCAGAGTGGTCAGAGAGTGAGGCCGCGCGCAGAGTGGTCAGAGAGTGAGGCCGCGCGCAGAGTGGTCAGAGAGAGAGGCGGTGCGCAGAGTGGTCAGAGAGAGAGGAGGTGCGCAGAGTGGTCAGAGAGAGAGAGGCCATGCGCAGAGTGGTCAGAGAGAGAGGCCGTGCGCAGAGTGGTCAGAGAGAGGGGCCGTGCGCAGAGTGGTCAGAGAGAGGGGCCGTGCGCAGAGTGGTCAGAGAGTGGGGCCCTGCGCAGAGAGGTCAGAGAGAGGGGCCGTGCGCAGAGTGGTCAGAGAGTGAGGCCGTGCGCAGTGTGGTCAGAGAGTGAGGCCGTGCGCAGTGTGGTCATTGAGTGAGGCCATGCGCAGTGTGGTCATTGAGTGAGGCCGTGCGCAGTGTGGTCATTGACTGAGGCCGTGCGCAGAGTGGTCCGAGAGAGAGGCGGTGCGCAGAGTGGTCAGAGAGAGAGGCGGCGCGCAGAGTGGTCAGAGAGAGAGGCGGCGCGCAGAGTGGTCAGAGAGTGAGGCGGCGCGCAGAGTGGTCAGAGAGAGAGGCGGCGCGCAGAGTGGTCAGAGAGAGAGGCGGTGCGCAGAGTGGTCAGAGAGAGAGGCGTTGCGCAGAGTGGTCAGAGAGAGAGGCGGTGCGCAGAGTGGTCAGAGAGTGAGGCGGTCCGCTGAGTGGTCAGAGAGAGAGGCGGTGCGCAGAGTGGTCAGAGAGAGAGGCGGTGCGCAGAGTGGTCAGAGAGAGAGGCGGTGCGCTGAGTGGTCAGAGAGAGAGGCGGTGCGCAGAGTGGTCAGAGAGAGAGGCGGTGCGCAGAGTGGTCAGAGAGAGAGGCGGTGCGCAGAGTGGTCAGAGAGAGAGGCGGTGCGCAGAGTGGTCAGAGAGAGAGGCGGAAAGCAGAGTGGTCAGAGAGTGAGGCCGTGCGCAGTGTGGTCAGAGAGTGAGGCCGTGCGCAGTGTGGTCAGAGAGTGAGGCCGTGCGCAGTGTGGTCAGAGAGTGAGGCCGTGCGCAGAGTGGTCATTGAGAGAGGCCGTGCGCAGAGTGGTCAGAGAGAGAGACGGTGCGCAGAGTGGTCAGAGAGAGAGGCGGTGCGCAGAGTGGTCAGAGAGAGAGGCGGTGCGCAGAGTGGTCAGAGAGAGAGGCGGTGCGCAGAGTGGTCAGAGAGAGAGAGGCCGTGCGCAGAGTGGTCAGAGAGAGAGGCTGTGCGCAGAGTGGTCAGAGAGAGGGGCCTTGCGCAGAGTGGTCAGAGAGAGGGGCCGTGCGCCGAGTGGTCAGAGAGTGGGGCCCTGCGCAGAGAGGTCAGAGTGAGGGGCCGTGCGCAGAGTGGTCAGAGAGTGAGGCCGTGCGCAGTGTGGTCAGAGAGTGAGGCCGTGCGCAGTGTGGTCATTGAGTGAGGCCATGCGCAGTGTGGTCATTGAGTGAGGCCGTGCGCAGTGTGGTCATTGAGTGAGGCCGTGCGCAGAGTGGTCAGAGAGAGAGGCGGTGCGCAGAGTGGGCAGAGAGAGAGGCGGTGCGCAGAGTGGTCAGAGAGAGAGGCGGCGCGCAGAGTGGTCAGAGAGAGAGGCGGCGCGCAGAGTGGTCAGAGAGAGAGGCGGCGCGCAGAGTGGTCAGACAGAGAGGCGGCGCTCAGAGTGGTCAGAGAGAGAGAGGCGGTGCGCAGAGTGGTCAGAGAGAGAGAGGCTGTGCGCAGAGTGGTCAGTGAGAGAGAGGCCGTGCGCAGAGTGGTCAGAGAGAGAGAGGCCGTGCGCAGAGTGATCAGAGAGAGAGGCCGTGCGCAGAGTGGTCAGAGAGAGGGGCCGTGCGCAGAGTGGTCAGAGAGAGGGGCCGTGCGCAGTGTGGTCAGAGAGTGAGGCCGTGCGCAGTGTGGTCAGAGAGTGAGGCCGTGCGCAGTGTGGTCAGAGAGTGAGGCCGTGCGCAGAGTGGTCAGAGAGTGAGGGCGTGCGCAGAGTGGTCATTGAGAGAGGCCGTGCGCAGAGTGGTCAGAGAGAGAGGCAGTGCGCAGAGTGGTCAGAGAGAGAGTCCGATCGCAGAGTGGTCAGAGAGTGAGGCCGATCGCAGAGTGGTCAGAGAGTGAGGCCGCGCGCAGAGTGGTCAGAGAGTGAGGCCGCGCGCAGAGTGGTCAGAGGGAGAGGCCGCGCGCAGAGTGGTCAGAGAGTGAGGCCGCGCGCAGAGTGGTCAGAGAGTGAGGCCGCGCGCAGAGTGGTCAGAGAGTGAGGCCGTGCGCAGAGTGGTCAGAGAGTGAGGCAGTGTGCAGTGTGGTCAGAGAGTGAGGCCGTGCGCAGTGTTGTCAGAGAGTGAGGCCGTGCGCATGTGTGGTCATTGAGTGAGGCCGTGCGCAGTGTGGTCATTGAGTGAGGCCGTGCGCTGAGTGGACAGAGAGAGAGGCGGTGCGCAGAGTGGTCAGAGAGAGAGGCTGTGCGCAGAGTGGTCAGAGAGAGAGGCTGTGCGCAGAGTGGTCAGAGAGAGAGGCGGTGCGCAGAGTGGTCAGAGAGAGAGGCTGTGCGCAGAGTGGTCAGAGAGAGAGGCGGTGCGCAGAGTGGTCAGAGAGAGAGGCTGTGCGCAGAGTGGTCAGAGAGAGAGGCGGTGCGCTGAGTGGTCAGAGAGAGAGGCGTTGCGCAGAGTGGTCAGAGAGAGAGGCGGTGCGCAGAGTGGTCAGAGAGAGAGGCGGTGCGCAGAGTGGTCAGAGAGAGAGGCGGTGCGCAGAGTGGTCAGAGAGAGAGGCGGTGCGCAGTGCGGTCAGAGAGAGAGGCGTTGCGCAGAGTGGTCAGAGAGAGAGGCGGTGCGCAGAGTGGTCAGAGAGTGAGGCGGTGCGCTGAGTGGTCAGAGAGAGAGGCGTTGCGCAGAGTGGTCAGAGAGAGAGGCGGTGCGCAGAGTGGTCAGAGAGAGAGGCGGTGCACTGAGTGGTCAGAGAGAGAGGCGGTGCGCAGAGTGGTCAGAGAGAGAGGCCGTGCGCAGAGTGGTCAGAGAGAGAGGCGGTGCGCAGAGTGGTCAGAGAGAGAGGCGGTGCGCAGAGTGGTCAGAGAGAGAGGCGGTGCGCAGAGTGGTCAGAGAGAGAGGCGGTGCGCAGAGTGGTCAGAGAGAGAGGCGGCGCGCAGAGTGGTCAGAGAGAGAGGCGGCGCGCAGAGAGGTCAGAGAGAGAGGCGGCGCGCAGTGTGGTCAGAGAGAGAGGCGGTGCGCAGAGTGGTCAGAGAGAGAGGCGGTGCGCAGAGTGGTCAGAGAGAGAGGAGGTGCGCAGAGTGGTCAGAGAGAGAGAGGCCATGCGCAGAGTGGTCAGAGAGAGAGGCCGTGCGCAGAGTGGTCAGAGAGAGGGGCCGTGCGCAGAGTGGTCAGACAGTGAGGCCGTGCGCAGTGTGGTCTGAGAGTGAGGCCGTGCGCAGTGTGGTCAGAGAGTGAGGCCGTGCGCTGAGTGGTCATTGAGAGAGGCCGTGCGCAGAGTGGTCAGAGAGAGAGGCGGTGCGCAGAGTGGTCAGAGAGAGAGGCGGTGCGCAGAGTGGTCAGAGAGAGAGGCGGTGCGCAGAGTGGTCAGAGAGAGAGGAGGTGCGCAGAGTGGTCAGAGAGAGAGAGGCCATGCGCAGAGTGGTCAGAGAGAGAGGCCGTGCGCAGAGTGGTCAGAGAGAGGGGCCGTGCGCAGAGTGGTCAGAGAGAGGGGCCGTGCGCAGAGTGGTCAGAGAGTGGGGCCCTGCGCAGAGAGGTCAGAGAGAGGGGCCGTGCGCAGAGTGGTCAGAGAGTGAGGCCGTGCGCAGTGTGGTCAGAGAGTGAGGCCGTGCGCAGTGTGGTCATTGAGTGAGGCCATGCGCAGTGTGGTCATTGAGTGAGGCCGTGCGCAGTGTGGTCATTGAGTGAGGCCGTGCGCAGAGTGGTCAGAGAGAGAGGCGGTGCGCAGAGTGGTCAGAGAGAGAGGCGGCGCGCAGAGTGGTCAGAGAGAGAGGCGGCGCGCAGAGTGGTCAGAGAGTGAGGCGGCGCGCAGAGTGGTCAGAGAGAGAGGCGGCGCGCAGAGTGGTCAGAGAGAGAGGCGGTGCGCAGTGTGGTCAGAGAGAGAGGCGTTGCGCAGAGTGGTCAGAGAGAGAGGCGGTGCGCAGAGTGGTCAGAGAGTGAGGCGGTGCACTGAGTGGTCAGAGAGAGAGGCGGTGCGCAGAGTGGTCAGAGAGAGAGGCGGTGCGCAGAGTGGTCAGAGATAGAGGCGGTGCGCTGAGTGGTCAGAGAGAGAGGCGGTGCGCAGAGTGGTCAGAGAGAGAGGCGGTGCGCAGAGTGGTCAGAGAGAGAGGCGGTGCGCAGTGTGGTCAGAGAGAGAGGCGGTGCGCAGAGTGGTCAGAGAGAGAGGCGGAAAGCAGAGTGGTCAGAGAGTGAGGCCGTGCGCAGAGTGGTCAGAGAGTGAGGCCGTGCGCAGTGTGGTCAGAGAGTGAGGCCGTGCGCAGTGTGGTCAGAGAGTGAGGCCGTGCGCAGTGTGGTCAGAGAGTGAGGCCGTGCGCAGAGTGGTCATTGAGAGAGGCCGTGCGCAGAGTGGTCAGAGAGAGAGATGGTGCGCAGAGTGGTCAGAGAGAGAGGCGGTGCGCAGAGTGGTCAGAGAGAGAGGCGGTGCGCAGAGTGGTCAGAGAGAGAGAGGCCGTGCGCAGAGTGGTCAGAGAGAGAGGCCGTGCGCAGAGTGGTCAGAGAGAGGGGCCGTGCGCAGAGTGGTCAGAGATAGGGGCCGTGCGCAGAGTGGTCAGAGAGTGGGGCCCTGCGCAGAGAGGTCAGAGAGAGGGGCTGTGCGCAGAGTGGTCAGAGAGTGAGGCCGTGCGCAGTGTGGTCAGAGAGTGAGGCCGTGCGCAGTGTGGTCATTGAGTGAGGCCATGCGCAGTGTGGTCATTGAGTGAGGCCATGCGCAGTGTGGTCATTGAGTGAGGCCGTGCGCAGAGTGGTCAGAGAGAGAGGCGGTGCGCAGAGTGGGCAGAGAGAGAGGCCGTGCGCAGAGTGGTCAGAGAGAGAGGCGGCGCGCAGAGTGGTCAGAGAGAGAGGCGGCGCGCAGAGTGGTCAGAGAGAGAGGCCGTGCGCAGAGTGGTCAGAGAGAGAGAGGCCGTGCGCAGAGTGATCAGAGAGAGAGGCCGTGCGCAGAGTGGTCAGAGAGAGGGGCCGTGCGCAGAGTGGTCAGAGAGAGGGGCCGTGCGCAGTGTGGTCAGAGAGTGAGGCCGTGCGCAGTGTGGTCAGAGAGTGAGGCCGTGCGCAGAGTGGTCAGAGAGTGAGGGCGTGCGCAGAGTGGTCATTGAGAGAGGCCGTGCGCAGAGTGGTCAGAGAGAGAGGCCGTGCGCAGAGTGGTCAGAGACAGAGTCCGATCGCAGAGTGGTCAGAGAGTGAGGCCGATCGCAGAGTGGTCAGAGAGTGAGGCCGCGCGCAGAGTGGTCAGAGAGTGAGGCCGCGCGCAGAGTGGTCAGAGGGAGAGGCCGCGCGCAGAGTGGTCAGAGAGTGAGGCCGCGCGCAGAGTGGTCAGAGAGTGAGGCCGCGCGCAGAGTGGTCAGAGAGTGAGGCCGTGCGCAGAGTGGTCAGAGAGTGAGGCAGTGCGCAGTGTGGTCAGAGAGTGAGGCCGTGCGCAGTGTTGTCAGAGAGTGAGGCCGTGCGCATGTGTGGTCATTGAGTGAGGCCGTGCGCAGTGTGGTCATTGAGTGAGGCCGTGCGCTGAGTGGACAGAGAGAGAGGCGGTGCGCAGAGTGGTCAGAGAGAGAGGTGGTGCGCAGAGTGGTCAGAGAGAGAGGCGGTGCGCAGAGTGGTCAGAGAGAGAGGCGGTGCGCAAAGTGGTCAGAGAGAGAGGCGGTGCGCAGAGTGGTCATAGAGAGAGAGGCGGTGCGCAGAGTGGTCAGAGAGAGAAGGCGGTGCGCAGAGTGGTCAGAGAGAGAGAGGCGGTGCGCAGAGTGGTCAGAGAGCGGGAGGCTGCGCGCAGAGTGGTCAGAGAGGGAGGCTGCACGCAGAGTTGTCAGAGAGGGAGGCTGCGCGCAGAGTGGTCAGAGAGGGAGGCTGCGCGCAGAGTGGTCAGAGAGGGAGGCTGCGCGCAGAGTGTTGAGAGAGGGAGGCGGTGCGCAGAGTGGTCAGAGAGGGAGGCGGTGCGCAGAGTGGTCAGAGAGAGAGCCCGCGCAGAGTGGTCAGAGAGAGAGGCCGCGCGCAGAGTGGTCAGAGAGAGGGGCCGTACGCAGAGTGGTCAGAGAGAGGGGCAGTGCGCAGAGTGGTCAGAGAGTGAGGCCGTGCGCAGTGTGGTCAGAGAGTGAGGCCGTGCGCAGAGTGGTCATTGAGAGAGGCGGTGCGCAGAGTGGTCAGAGAGAGAGGCGGTGCGCAGAGTGGTCACAGAGAGAGGCGGTGCGCAGAGTGGTCAGAGAGAGAGGCCGTGCGCAGAGTGGTCAGAGAGAGAGGCCATGCGCAGAGTGGTCAGAGAGAGAGAGGCCGTGCGCAGAGTGGTCAGAGAGAGGGGCCGTTCGCAGAGTTGTCAGAGAGTGAGGCCGTGCGCAGTGTGGTCAGAGCGTGAGGCCGTGCGCAGAGTGGTCAGAGAGAGAGGCGGTGCGCAGTGTGGTCAGAGAGTGAGGCCGTGCGCAGTGTGGTCAGAGAGTGAGGCCGTGCGCAGAGTGGTCATTGAGAGAGGCGGTGCGCAGAGTGGTCAGAGAGAGAGGCGGTGCGCAGAGTGGTCACAGAGAGAGGCGGTGCGCAGAGTGGTCAGAGAGAGAGGCCGTGCGCAGAGTGGTCAGAGAGAGAGGCCGTGCGCAGAGTGGTCTGAGAGAGAGAGGCCGTGCGCAGAGTGGTCAGAGAGAGGGGCCGTTCGCAGAGTTGTCAGAGAGTGAGGCCGTGCGCAGTGTGGTCAGAGCGTGAGGCCGTGCGCAGAGTGGTCAGAGAGAGAGGCGGTGCGCAGTGTGGTCAGAGAGAGAGGCGGTGCGCAGAGTGGTCAGAGAGAGAGGCGGTGCGCAGAGTGGTCAGAGAGAGAGAGGCCGTGCGCAGAGTGGTCAGAGAGAGGCCGTGCGCAGAGTGGTCAGAGAGAGAGAGGCCGTGCGCAGAGTGGTCAGAGAGAGAGAGGCCGTGCGCAGAGTGGTCAGAGAGAGGGGCCGTGCGCAGAGTGGTCAGACAGTGAGGCCGTGCGCAGTGTGGTCAGAGAGTGAGGCCGTGCGCAGTGTGGTCAGAGAGTGAGGCCGTGCGCAGTGTGGTCAGAGAGTGAGGCCGTGCGCAGTGTGTTCAGAGAGTGAGGCCGTGCGCAGTGTGGTCAGAGAGTGAGGCCCTGCGCAGAGTGGTCATTGAGAGAGGCCGTGCGCAGAGTGGTCAGAGAGAGAGGCCATGCGCAGAGTGGTCAGAGAGAGAGGCCGTGCGCAGTGCGGTCAGAGAGAGAGGCGGTGCGCAGAGCGGTCAGAGAGAGAGGCGGAGCGCAGAGTGGTCAGAGAGAGAGGCTGTGCGCAGTGTGGTCAGAGAGAAAGGCGGTGCGCAGAGTGGTCAGAGAGAGAGGCGGTGCGCAGTGTGTTCATTGAGTGAGGCCGTGCGCTGAGTGGTCAGAGAGAGAGGCGTTGCGCAGAGTGGTCAGAGAGAGAGGCGGTGCGCAGAGTGGTCAGAGAGAGAGGCGGTGCGCAGAGTGGTCAGAGAGAGAGGCGGTGCGCAGAGTGGTCAGAGAGAGAGGCGGTGCGCAGAGTGGTCAGAGAGAGAGGCGGTGCGCAGAGTGGTCAGAGAGAGAGGCGGTGCGCTGAGTGGTCAGAGAGAGAGGCGGTGCGCAGAGTGGTCAGAGAGAGAGGCGGTGCGCAGAGTGGTCAGAGAGAGAGGCGGTGCGCAGAGTGGTCAGAGAGAGAGGCGGTGCGCAGAGTGGTCAGAGAGAGGGGCGGTGCGCAGAGTGGTCAGAGAGTGGGGCCGTGCGCAGTGTGGTCAGAGAGAGGGGCCGTGCGCAGAGTGGTCAGAGAGTGAGGCCGTGCGCAGAGTGGTCAGAGAGTGAGGCCGTGCGCAGTGTGGTCAGAGAGTGAGGCCGTGCGCAGTGTGGTCAGAGAGTGAGGCCGTGCGCAGTGTGGTCAGAGAGTGAGGCCGTGCGCAGAGTGGTCATTGAGAGAGGCCGTGGGCAGAGTGGTCAGAGAGAGAGGCGGTGCGCAGAGTGGTCAGAGAGAGAGGCGGTGCGCAGAGTGGTCAGAGAGAGAGGCGGCGCGCAGAGTGGTCAGAGAGAGAGAGGCCGTGCGCAGAGTGGTCAGAGAGAGGGGCCATGCGCAGAGTGGTCAGAGAGAGGGGCCGTGCGCAGAGTGGTCAGAGAGTGGGGCCCTGCGCAGAGAGGTCAGAGAGAGGGGCCGTGCGCAGAGTGGTCAGAGAGTGAGGCCGTGCGCAGTGTGGTCAGAGAGTGAGGCCTTGCGCAGTGTGGTCATTGAGTGAGGCCATGCGCAGTGTGGTCATTGAGTGAGGCCGTGCGCTGTGTGGTCATTGAGTGAGGCCGTGCGCAGAGTGGTCAGAGAGAGAGGCGGTGCGCAGAGTGGTCAGAGAGAGAGGCGGCGTGCAGAGTGGTCAGAGAGAGAGGCGGCGCGCAGAGTGGTCAGAGAGAGAGGAGGCGCGCAGAGTGGTCAGAGAGAGAGGCGGCGCTCAGAGTGGTCAGAGAGAGAGAGGCGGTGCGCAGAGTGGTCAGAGAGAGAGAGGCCGTGCGCAGAGTGGTCAGTGAGAGAGAGGCCGTGCGCAGAGTGGTCAGAGAGAGAGAGGCCGTGCGCAGAGTGGTCAGAGAGAGAGAGGCCATGCGCAGAGTGATCAGAGAGAGAGGCTGTGCGCAGAGTGGTCAGAGAGAGGGGCCGTGCGCAGAGTGGTCAGAGTGAGGGGCCGTGCGCAGTGTGGTCAGAGAGTGAGGCCGTGCGCAGAGTGGTCAGAGAGTGAGGGCGTGCGCAGAGTGGTCATTGAGAGAGGCCGTGCGCAGAGTGGTCAGAGAGAGAGGCCGTGCGCAGAGTGGTCAGAGAGAGAGGCCGATCGCAGAGTGGTCAGAGAGTGAGGCCGATCGCAGAGTGGTCAGAGAGTGAGGCCGCGCGCAGAGTGGTCAGAGAGTGAGGCAGCGCGCAGAGTGGTCAGAGGGAGAGGCCGCGCGCAGAGTGGTCAGAGAGTGAGGCCGCGTGCAGAGTGGTCAGAGAGTGAGGCCGCGCGCAGAGTGGTCAGAGAGGGAGGCTGCGCGCAGAGTGTTGAGAGAGGGAGGCGGTGCGCAGAGTGGTCAGAGAGGGAGGCGGTGCGCAGAGTGGTCAGAGAGAGAGTCTGCGCGCAGAGTGGTCAGAGAGAGAGGCCGCGCGCAGAGTGGTCAGAGAGAGGGGCCGTACGCAGAGTGGTCAGAGAGAGGGGCAGTGCGCAGAGTGGTCAGAGAGTGAGGCCGTGCGCAGTGTGGTCAGAGAGTGAGGCCGTGCGCAGTGTGGTCAGAGAGTGAGGCCGTGCGCACTGTGTTCAGAGAGTGAGGCCGTGCGCAGTGTGGTCAGAGAGTGAGGCCGTGCGCAGTGTGGTCAGAGAGTGAGGCCGTGCGCAGAGTGGTCATTGAGAGAGGCGGTGCGCAGAGTGGTCAGAGAGAGAGGCGGTGCGCAGAGTGGACACAGAGAGAGGCGGTGCGCAGAGTGGTCAGAGAGAGAGGCCATGCGCAGAGTGGTCAGAGAGAGAGGCCGTGCGCTGAGTGGTCAGAGAGAGAGAGGCCGTGCGCAGAGTGGTCAGAGAGAGGGGCCGTTCGCAGAGTTGTCAGAGAGTGAGGCCGTGCGCAGTGTGGTCAGAGAGTGAGGCCGTGCGCAGAGTGGTCAGAGAGAGAGGCGGTGCACAGTGTGGTCAGAGAGAGAGGCGGTGCGCAGAGTGGTCAGAGAGAGAGGCGGTGCGCAGAGTGGTCAGAGAGTGAGGCCGTGCGCAGAGTGGTCAGAGAGTGAGGCCGTGCGCAGTGTGGTCAGAGAGTGAGGCCGTGCGCAGAGTGGTCATTGAGAGAGGCCGTGCGCAGAGTGGTCAGAGAGAGAGGCGGTGCGCAGAGTGGTCAGAGAGAGAGGCGGTGCGCAGAGTGGTCAGAGAGAGAGGCGGCGCGCAGAGTGGTCAGAGAGAGAGGCCGTGCGCAGAGTGGTCAGAGAGAGGGGCCGTGCGCAGAGTGGTCAGAGAGAGGGGCCGTGCGCAGAGTGATCAGAGTGGGGCCCTGCGCAGAGAGGTCAGATAGAGGGGCCGTGCGCAGAGTGGTCAGAGAGTGAGGCCGTGCGCAGTGTGGTCAGAGAGTGAGGCCGTGCGCAGTGTGGTCATTGAGTGAGGCCGTGCGCAGTGTGGTCATTGAGTGAGGCCGTGCGCAGTGTGGTCATTGAGTGAGGCCGTGCGCAGAGTGGTCAGAGAGAGAGGCGGTGCGCAGAGTGGTTAGAGAGAGAGGCGGTGCGCAGAGTGGTCAGAGAGAGAGGCGGCGCGCAGAGTGGTCAGAGAGAGAGGCGGCGCTCAGAGTGGTCAGAGAGAGAGAGGCGGTGCGCAGAGTGGTCAGAGAGAGAGAGGCCGTGCGCAGAGTGGTCAGTGAGAGAGAGGCCGTGCGCAGAGTGGTCAGAGAGAGAGAGGCCGTGCGCAGAGTGGTCAGAGAGAGAGAGGCCGTGCGCAGAGTGATCAGAGAGAGAGGCCGTGCGCAGAGTGGTCAGAGAGAGGGGCCGTGCGCAGAGTGGTCAGAGAGAGGGGCCGTGCGCAGTGTGGTCAGAGAGTGAGGCCGTGCGCAGTGTGGTCAGAGAGTGAGGCCGTGCGCAGAGTGGTCAGAGAGTGAGGGCGTGCGCAGAGTGGTCATTGAGAGAGGCCGTGCGCAGAGTGGTCAGAGAGAGAGGCCGTGCGCAGAGTGGTCAGAGAGAGAGGCCGATCGCAGAGTGGTCAGAGAGTGAGGCCGATCGCAGAGTGGTCAGAGAGTGAGGCCGCGTGCAGAGTGATCAGAGAGTGAGGCCGCGCGCAGAGTGGTCAGAGGGAGAGGCCGCGCGCAGAGTGGTCAGAGAGTGAGGCCGCGCGCAGAGTGGTCAGAGAGTGAGGCCGCGCGCAGAGTGGTCAGAGAGTGAGGCCGCGCGCATAGTGGTCAGAGAGAGAGAGGCCGCGTGCAGAGTGGTCAGAGAGAGAGAGGCCGTGCGCAGAGTGGTCAGAGAGAGGGGCCGTGCGCAGAGTGGTCAGAGAGTGGGGCCGTGCGCAGTGTGGACAGAGAGTGAGGCCGTGCGCAGTGTGGTCAGAGAGTGAGGCCGTGCGCGGAGTGGTCATTGAGAGAGGCCGTGCGCAGAGTGGTCAGAGAGAGAGGCCGTGCGCAGAGTGGTCAGAGAGAGAGGCCATGCGCAGAGTGGTCAGAGAGAGAGGCCGATCGCAGAGTGGTCAGAGAGTGAGGCCGATCGCAGAGTCGTCAGAGTGAGAGGCCGATCGCAGACTGGTCAGAGGGAGAGGCCGCGCGCAGAGTGGTCAGAGGGAGAGGCCGCGCGCAGAGTGGTCAGAGGGAGAGGCCGCACGCAGAGTGGTCAGAGGGAGAGGCCGCGCGCAGAGTGGTCAGAGAGTGAGGCCGCGCGCAGAGTGGTCAGAGAGTGAGGCCGCGCGCAGAGTGGTCAGAGAGTGAGGCCGCGCGCATAGTGGTCAGAGAGAGAGAGGCCGCGTGCAGAGTGGTCAGAGAGAGAGAGGCCGTGCGCAGAGTGGTCAGAGAGAGGGGCCGTGCGCAGAGTGGTCAGAGAGTGAGGCCGTGCGCAGAGTGGTCAGAGAGTGGGGCCGTGCGCAGTGTGGACAGAGAGTGAGGCCGTGCGCAGTGTGGTCAGAGAGTGAGGCCGTGCGCGGAGTGGTCATTGAGAGAGGCCGTGCGCAGAGTGGTCAGAGAGAGAGGCCGTGCGCAGAGTGGTCAGAGAGAGAGGCCATGCGCAGAGTGGTCAGAGAGAGAGGCCGATCGCAGAGTGGTCAGAGAGTGAGGCCGATCGCAGAGTCGTCAGAGTGAGAGGCCGATCGCAGACTGGTCAGAGGGAGAGGCCGCGCGCAGAGTGGTCAGAGGGAGAGGCCGCGCGCAGAGTGGTCAGAGGGAGAGGCCGCACGCAGAGTGGTCAGAGGGAGAGGCCGCGCGCAGAGTGGTCAGAGGGAGAGGCCGCGCGCAGAGTGGTCAGAGAGTGAGGCCGCGCGCAGAGTGGTCAGAGAGTGAGGCAGCGCGCAGAGTGGTCAGAGAGTGAGGCCGCGCGCATAGTGGTCAGAGAGAGAGAGGCCGCGTGCAGAGTGGTCAGAGAGAGAGAGGCCGTGCGCAGAGTGGTCAGAGAGAGGGGCCGTGCGCAGAGTGGTCAGAGAGTGAGGCCGTGCGCAGAGTGGTCAGAGAGTGGGGCCGTGCGCAGTGTGGACAGAGAGTGAGGCCGTGCGCAGTGTGGTCAGAGAGTGAGGCCGTGCGCGGAGTGGTCATTGAGAGAGGCCGTGCGCAGAGTGGTCAGAGAGAGAGGCCGTGCGCAGAGTGGTCAGAGAGAGAGGCCATGCGCAGAGTGGTCAGAGAGAGAGGCCGATCGCAGAGTGGTCAGAGAGTGAGGCCGATCGCAGAGTCGTCAGAGTGAGAGGCCGATCGCAGACTGGTCAGAGGGAGAGGCCGCGCGCAGAGTGGTCAGAGGGAGAGGCCGCGCGCAGAGTGGTCAGAGGGAGAGGCCGCACGCAGAGTGGTCAGAGGGAGAGGCCGCGCGCAGAGTGGTCAGAGGGAGAGGCCGCGCGCAGAGTGGTCAGAGGGAGAGGCCGCGCGCAGATTGGACAGAGGGAGAGGCCGCTTGCAGAGAGGTCAGAGCGAGAGGCCGCGCGCAGAGTGGTCAGAGGGAGAGGCCGCGCGCAGAGTGGTCAGAGGGAGAGGCCGCGCTCAGAGTGGTCAGAGGGAGAGGCCGCGCGCAGAGTGGTCAGAGGGAGAGGCGGCGCGCAGAGTGGTCAGAGGGAGAGGCGGCGCGCAGAGTGGTCAGAGGGAGAGGCAGCGCGCAGAGTGGTCAGCGAGTGAGGCCGCGCGCAGAGTGGTCAGAGAGTGAGGCCACGCGCAGAGTGATTAGAGAGAGAGGCCGCGCGCAGAGTGGTCAGAGAGTGAGGCCGCGCGCAGAATGGTCAGAGAGTGAGGCCGCGCTCAGAGTGGTCAGAGAGTGAGGCCGCGCTCAGAGTGGTCAGAGAGTGAGGCCGTGATAAGAGTGGTCAGAGAGTGAGGCTGATTGCAGAGTGGTCAGAGAGTGAGGCCGCATGCAGAGTGGTCAGAGAGTGATGCTGACCAGAGAGTGAGGCTGTGTGCAGAGTGGTCAGAGGGGGAGAATGTGCGCAGAGTGGTCAGAGAGTGTGGCTGCGCACAGAGTGGTCAGAGAGTGAGGCTGCGCACCATTGGTCAGAGAGGGAGGCTGCGCGCAGAGTGGTCAGAGAGGGAGGCTGCGCGCAGAGTGGTCAGAGAGGGAGGCTGCGCGCACAGTGGTCAGAGAGGGAGGCTGCGCGCAGAGTGGTCAGAGAGGGAGGCTGCGCGCAGAGTGGTCAGCGAGGGAGGCTGCGCGCAGAGTGGTCAGCGAGGGAGGCTGCGCGCAGAGTGGTCAGTGAGGGAGGCTGCGCGCAGAGTAGTCAGAGAGGGAGGATGCGCGCAGAGTGGTCAGAGAGGGAGGCTGCGCGCAGAGTGGTCAGAGAGGGAGGCTGCGCGCAGAGTGGTCAGAGAGGGAGGCTGCGCGCAGAGTGTTGAGAGAGGGAGGCGGTGCGCAGAGTGGTCAGAGAGGGAGGCGGTGCGCAGAGTGGTCAGAGAGAGAGGCCGTGCGCAGAGTGGTCAGAGAGAGAGGCCGTGCGCAGAGTGGTCAGAGAGAGGGGCCGTGCACAGAGTGGTCAGAGAGAGGGGCCGTGCGCAGAGTGGTCAGAGAGTGAGGCCGTGCGCAGTGTGGTCAGAGAGTGAGGCCGTGCGCAGTGTAGTCAGAGAGTGAGGCCGTGCGCAGTGTGGTCAGAGAGTGAGGCCGTGCGCAGTGTGTTCAGAGAGTGAGGCCGTGCGCAGTGTGGTCAGAGATTGAGGCCGTGCGCAGTGTGGTCAGAGAGTGAGGCTGTGCGCAGAGTGGTCATTGAGAGAGGCGGTGCGCAGAGTGGTCAGAGAGAGAGGCGGTGCGCAGAGTGGTCAGAGAGAGAGGCGGTGCGCAGAGTGGTCAGAGAGAGAGGCCGTGCGCAGAGTGGTCAGAGAGTGAGGCAACGCGCAGAGTGATTAGAGAGAGAGGCCGCGCGCAGAGTGGTCAGAGAGTGAGGCCGCGCGCAGAATGGTCAGAGAGTGAGGCCGCGCTCAGAGTGGTCAGAGAGTGAGGCTGCGCTCAGAGTGGTCAGAGAGTGAGGCCGTGATAAGAGTGGTCAGAGAGTGAGGCTGATTGCAGAGTGGTCAGAGAGTGAGGCCGCATGCAGAGTGGTCAGAGAGTGATGCTGACCAGAGAGTGAGGCTGTGTGCAGAGTGGTCAGAGGGGGAGGCTGCGCGCAGAGTGGTCAGAGAGTGTGGCTGCGCGCAGAGTGGTCAGAGAGTGAGGCTGCGCACCATTGGTCAGAGAGGGAGGCTGCGCGCAGAGTGGTCAGAGAGGGAGGCTGCGCGCAGAGTGGTCAGAGAGGGAGGCTGCGCGCACAGTGGTCAGAGAGGGAGGCTGCGCGCAGAGTGGTCAGAGAGGGAGGCTGCGCGCAGAGTGGTCAGCGAGGGAGGCTGCGCGCAGAGTGGTCAGCGAGGGAGGCTGCGCGCAGAGTGGTCAGCGAGGGAGGCTGCGCGCAGAGTAGTCAGAGAGGGAGGATGCGCGCAGAGTGGTCAGAGAGGGAGGCTGCGCGCAGAGTGGTCAGAGAGGGAGGCTGCGCGCAGAGTGGTCAGAGAGGGAGGCTGCGCACAGAGTGTTGAGAGAGGGAGGCGGTGCGCAGAGTGGTCAGAGAGGGAGGCGGTGCGCAGAGTGGTCAGAGAGAGAGGCCGTGCGCAGAGTGGTCAGAGAGAGAGGCCGTGCGCAGAGTGGTCAGAGAGAGGGGCCGTGCACAGAGTGGTCAGAGAGAGGGGCCGTGCGCAGAGTGGTCAGAGAGTGAGGCCGTGCGCAGTGTGGTCAGAGAGTGAGGCCGTGCGCAGTGTAGTCAGAGAGTGAGGCCGTGCGCAGTGTGGTCAGAGAGTGAGGCCGTGCGCAGTGTGTTCAGAGAGTGAGGCCGTGCGCAGTGTGGTCAGAGATTGAGGCCGTGCGCAGTGTGGTCAGAGAGTGAGGCAGTGCGCAGAGTGGTCATTGAGAGAGGCGGTGCGCAGAGTGGTCAGAGAGAGAGGCGGTGCGCAGAGTGGTCAGAGAGAGAGGCGGTGCGCAGAGTGGTCAGAGAGAGAGGCCGTGCGCAGACTGGTCAGAGAGTGAGGCCGTGCGCAGTGTGTTCAGAGAGTGAGGCCGTGCGCAGTGTGGTCAGAGAGTGAGGCCGTGCGCAGAGTGGTCATTGAGAGAGGCCGTGCGCAGTGTGTTCAGAGAGTGAGGCCGTGCGCAGTGTGGTCAGAGAGTGAGGCCGTGCGCAGTGTGGTCATTGAGAGAGGCCATGCGCAGTGTGTTCAGAGAGTGAGGCCGTGCGCAGAGTGGTCAGAGAGAGAGAGGCCGTGCGCAGAGTGGTCAGAGAGAGAGAGGCCATGCGCAGAGTGATCAGAGAGAGAGGCTGTGCGCAGAGTGGTCAGAGAGAGGGGCCGTGCGCAGAGTGGTCAGAGTGAGGGGCCGTGCGCAGTGTGGTCAGAGAGTGAGGCCGTGCGCAGAGTGGTCAGAGAGTGAGGGCGTGCGCAGAGTGGTCATTGAGAGAGGCCGTGCGCAGAGTGGTCAGAGAGAGAGGCCATGCGCAGAGTGGTCAGAGAGACAGGCCGATCGCAGAGTGGTCAGAGAGTGAGGCCGATCGCAGAGTGGTCAGAGAGTGAGGCCGCGCGCAGAGTGGTCAGAGAGTGAGGCAGCGCGCAGAGTGGTCAGAGGGAGAGGCCGCGCGCAGAGTGGTCAGAGAGTGAGGCCGCGCGCAGAGTGGTCAGAGAGTGAGGCCGCGCGCAGAGTGGTCAGAGAGGGAGGCTGCGCGCAGAGTGTTGAGAGAGGGAGGCGGTGCGCAGAGTGGTCAGAGAGGGAGGCGGTGCGCAGAGTGGTCAGAGAGAGAGTCCGCGCGCAGAGTGGTCAGAGAGAGAGGCCGCGCGCAGAGTGGTCAGAGAGAGGGGCCGTACGCAGAGTGGTCAGAGAGAGGGGCAGTGCGCAGAGTGGTCAGAGAGTGAGGCCGTGCGCAGTGTGGTCAGAGAGAGAGAGGCCGCGTGCAGAGTGGTCAGAGAGAGAGAGGCCGTGCGCAGAGTGGTCAGAGAGAGGGGCCGTGCGCAGAGTGGTCAGAGAGTGGGGCCGTGCGCAGTGTGGACAGAGAGTGAGGCCGTGCGCAGTGTGGTCAGAGAGTGAGGCCGTGCGCGGAGTGGTCATTGAGAGAGGCCGTGCGCAGAGTGGTCAGAGAGAGAGGCCGTGCGCAGAGTGGTCAGAGAGAGAGGCCATGCGCAGAGTGGTCAGAGAGAGAGGCCGATCGCAGAGTGGTCAGAGAGTGAGGCCGATCGCAGAGTCGTCAGAGTGAGAGGCCGATCGCAGACTGGTCAGAGGGAGAGGCCGCGCGCAGAGTGGTCAGAGGGAGAGGCCGCGCGCAGAGTGGTCAGAGGGAGAGGCCGCACGCAGAGTGGTCAGAGGGAGAGGCCGCGCGCAGAGTGGTCAGAGAGTGAGGCCGCGCGCAGAGTGGTCAGAGAGTGAGGCCGCGCGCAGAGTGGTCAGAGAGTGAGGCCGCGCGCATAGTGGTCAGAGAGAGAGAGGCCGCGTGCAGAGTGGTCAGAGAGAGAGAGGCCATGCGCAGAGTGGTCAGAGAGAGGGGCCGTGCGCAGAGTGGTCAGAGAGTGAGGCCGTGCGCAGAGTGGTCAGAGAGTGGGGCCGTGCGCAGTGTGGACAGAGAGTGAGGCCGTGCGCAGTGTGGTCAGAGAGTGAGGCCGTGCGCGGAGTGGTCATTGAGAGAGGCCGTGCGCAGAGTGGTCAGAGAGAGAGGCCGTGCGCAGAGTGGTCAGAGAGAGAGGCCATGCGCAGAGTGGTCAGAGAGAGAGGCCGATCGCAGAGTGGTCAGAGAGTGAGGCCGATCGCAGAGTCGTCAGAGTGAGAGGCCGATCGCAGACTGGTCAGAGGGAGAGGCCGCGCGCAGAGTGGTCAGAGGGAGAGGCCGCGCGCAGAGTGGTCAGAGGGAGAGGCCGCACGCAGAGTGGTCAGAGGGAGAGGCCGCGCGCAGAGTGGTCAGAGGGAGAGGCCGCGCGCAGAGTGGTCAGAGAGTGAGGCCGCGCGCAGAGTGGTCAGAGAGTGAGGCAGCGCGCAGAGTGGTCAGAGAGTGAGGCCGCGCGCATAGTGGTCAGAGAGAGAGAGGCCGCGTGCAGAGTGGTCAGAGAGAGAGAGGCCGTGCGCAGAGTGGTCAGAGAGAGGGGCCGTGCGCAGAGTGGTCAGAGAGTGAGGCCGTGCGCAGAGTGGTCAGAGAGTGGGGCCGTGCGCAGTGTGGACAGAGAGTGAGGCCGTGCGCAGTGTGGTCAGAGAGTGAGGCCGTGCGCGGAGTGGTCATTGAGAGAGGCCGTGCGCAGAGTGGTCAGAGAGAGAGGCCGTGCGCAGAGTGGTCAGAGAGAGAGGCCATGCGCAGAGTGGTCAGAGAGAGAGGCCGATCGCAGAGTGGTCAGAGAGTGAGGCCGATCGCAGAGTCGTCAGAGTGAGAGGCCGATCGCAGACTGGTCAGAGGGAGAGGCCGCGCGCAGAGTGGTCAGAGGGAGAGGCCGCGCGCAGAGTGGTCAGAGGGAGAGGCCGCACGCAGAGTGGTCAGAGGGAGAGGCCGCGCGCAGAGTGGTCAGAGGGAGAGGCCGCGCGCAGAGTGGTCAGAGGGAGAGGCCGCGCGCAGATTGGACAGAGGGAGAGGCCGCTTGCAGAGAGGTCAGAGCGAGAGGCCGCGCGCAGAGTGGTCAGAGGGAGAGGCCGCGCGCAGAGTGGTCAGAGGGAGAGGCCGCGCTCAGAGTGGTCAGAGGGAGAGGCCGCGCGCAGAGTGGTCAGAGGGAGAGGCGGCGCGCAGAGTGGTCAGAGGGAGAGGCGGCGCGCAGAGTGGTCAGAGGGAGAGGCAGCGCGCAGAGTGGTCAGCGAGTGAGGCCGCGCGCAGAGTGGTCAGAGAGTGAGGCCACGCGCAGAGTGATTAGAGAGAGAGGCCGCGCGCAGAGTGGTCAGAGAGTGAGGCCGCGCGCAGAATGGTCAGAGAGTGAGGCCGCGCTCAGAGTGGTCAGAGAGTGAGGCCGCGCTCAGAGTGGTCAGAGAGTGAGGCCGTGATAAGAGTGGTCAGAGAGTGAGGCTGATTGCAGAGTGGTCAGAGAGTGAGGCCGCATGCAGAGTGGTCAGAGAGTGATGCTGACCAGAGAGTGAGGCTGTGTGCAGAGTGGTCAGAGGGGGAGAATGTGCGCAGAGTGGTCAGAGAGTGTGGCTGCGCACAGAGTGGTCAGAGAGTGAGGCTGCGCACCATTGGTCAGAGAGGGAGGCTGCGCGCAGAGTGGTCAGAGAGGGAGGCTGCGCGCAGAGTGGTCAGAGAGGGAGGCTGCGCGCACAGTGGTCAGAGAGGGAGGCTGCGCGCAGAGTGGTCAGAGAGGGAGGCTGCGCGCAGAGTGGTCAGCGAGGGAGGCTGCGCGCAGAGTGGTCAGCGAGGGAGGCTGCGCGCAGAGTGGTCAGCGAGGGAGGCTGCGCGCAGAGTAGTCAGAGAGGGAGGATGCGCGCAGAGTGGTCAGAGAGGGAGGCTGCGCGCAGAGTGGTCAGAGAGGGAGGCTGCGCGCAGAGTGGTCAGAGAGGGAGGCTGCGCGCAGAGTGTTGAGAGAGGGAGGCTGTGCGCAGAGTGGTCAGAGAGGGAGGCGGTGCGCAGAGTGGTCAGAGAGAGAGGCCATGCGCAGAGTGGTCAGAGAGAGAGGCCGTGCGCAGAGTGGTCAGAGAGAGGGGCCGTGCACAGAGTGGTCAGAGAGAGGGGCCGTGCGCAGAGTGGTCAGAGAGTGAGGCCGTGCGCAGTGTGGTCAGAGAGTGAGGCCGTGCGCAGTGTAGTCAGAGAGTGAGGCCGTGCGCAGTGTGGTCAGAGAGTGAGGCCGTGCGCAGTGTGTTCAGAGAGTGAGGCCGTGCGCAGTGTGGTCAGAGATTGAGGCCGTGCGCAGTGTGGTCAGAGAGTGAGGCTGTGCGCAGAGTGGTCATTGAGAGAGGCGGTGCGCAGAGTGGTCAGAGAGAGAGGCGGTGCGCAGAGTGGTCAGAGAGAGAGGCGGTGCGCAGAGTGGTCAGAGAGAGAGGCCGTGCGCAGACTGGTCAGAGAGTGAGGCCGTGCGCAGTGTGTTCAGAGAGTGAGGCTGCGCACCATTGGTCAGAGAGGGAGGCTGCGCGCAGAGTGGTCAGAGAGGGAGGCTGCGCGCAGTGTGTTCAGAGAGTGAGGCCGTGCGCAGTGTGGTCAGAGAGTGAGGCCGTGCGCAGAGTGGTCATTGAGAGACGCCGTGCGCAGTGTGTTCAGAGAGTGAGGCCGTGCGCAGAGTGGTCATTGAGAGAGGCCGTGCGCAGAGTGGTCAGAGAGAGAGAGGCCGTGCGCAGAGTAGTCAGAGAGAGAGAGGCCGTTCGCAGAGTGGTCAGAGAGAGGCGCCGTGCGCAGAGTGGTCAGAGAGAGGGGCCGTGCGCAGAGTGGTCAGAGAGTGAGGCCGTGCGCAGAGCGGTCAGAGAGTGAGGCCGTGCGCAGTGTGTTCAGAGAGTGAGGCCGTGCGCAGTGTGGTCAGAGAGTGAGGCCGTGCGCAGAGTGGTCATTGAGAGAGGCCGTGCGCAGTGTGTTCAGAGAGTGAGGCCGTGCGCAGAGTGGTCATTGAGAGAGGCCGTGCGCAGAGTGGTCAGAGAGAGAGAGGCCGTGCGCAGAGTAGTCAGAGAGAGAGAGGGCGTGCGCAGAGAGGTCAGAGAGAGGGGCCGTGCGCAGAGTGGACAGAGAAAGGGGCCATGCGCAGAGTGGTCAGAGAGTGAGGCCATGCGCAGTGTGGTCAGAGAGTGATGCTGCGCAGAGTGTGAGGCTGTGTGCAGAGTGGTCAGAGGGGGAGGCTGCGCGCAGAGTGGTCAGAGAGTGAGGCTGCGCGCAGAGTGGTCAGAGAGTGAGGCTGCGCACCATTGGTCAGAGAGGGAGGCTGCGCGCAGAGTGGTCAGAGAGGGAGGCTGCGCGCAGAGTGGTCAGAGAGGGAGGCTGCGTGCAGAGTGGTCAGAGAGGGAGGCTGCGCGCACAGTGGTCAGAGAGGGAGGCTGCGCGCAGGGTGGTCAGAGAGGGAGGCTGCGCGCAGAGTGGTCAGCGAGGGAGGCTGCGCGCAGAGTGGTCAGCGAGGGAGGCTGCGCGCAGAGTGGTCAGCGAGGGAGGCTGCGCGCAGAGTGGTCAGCGAGGGAGGCTGCGCTCAGAGTGGTCAGCGAGGGAGGCTGCACGCAGAGTGGTCAGCGAGGGAGGCTGCGCGCAGAGTGGTCAGAGAGGGAGGCTGCGCGCAGAGTGGTCAGAGAGGGAGGCTGCGCGCAGAGTGGTCAGAGAGGGAGGCTGCGTGCAGAGTGGTCAGAGAGGGAGGCTGCGCGCAGAGTGGTCAGAGAGGGAGGCTGCGCGCAGAGTGGTCAGAGAGGGAGGCTGCGCGCACAGTGGTCAGAGAGAGAGGCGGTGCGCAGAGTGGTCAGAGAGAGAGGCCGTGCGCAGACTGGTCAGAGAGTGAGGCCGTGCGCAGTGTGTTCAGAGAGTGAGGCCGTGCGCAGTGTGGTCAGAGAGTGAGGCCGTGCGCAGAGTGGTCATTGAGAGAGGCCGTGCGCAGTGTGTTCAGAGAGAGAGGCCGTGCGCAGTGTGGTCAGAGAGTGAGGCCGTGCGCAGAGTGGTCATTGAGAGACGCCGTGCGCAGTGTGTTCAGAGAGTGAGGCCGTGCGCAGAGTGGTCATTGAGAGAGGCCGTGCGCAGAGTGGTCAGAGAGAGAGAGGCCGTGCGCAGAGTAGTCAGAGAGAGAGAGGCCGTGCGCAGAGTGGTCAGAGAGAGGCGCCGTGCGCAGAGTGGTCAGAGAGAGGGGCCGTGCGCAGAGTGGTCAGAGAGTGAGGCCGTGCGCAGAGCGGTCAGAGAGTGAGGCCGTGCGCAGTGTGTTCAGAGAGTGAGGCCGTGCGCAGTGTGGTCAGAGAGTGAGGCCGTGCGCAGAGTGGTCATTGAGAGAGGCCGTGCGCAGTGTGTTCAGAGAGTGAGGCCGTGCGCAGAGTGGTCATTGAGAGAGGCCGTGCGCAGAGTGGTCAGAGAGAGAGAGGCCGTGCGCAGAGTAGTCAGAGAGAGAGAGGGCGTGCGCAGAGAGGTCAGAGAGAGGGGCCGTGCGCAGAGTGGACAGAGAGAGGGGCCATGCGCAGAGTGGTCAGAGAGTGAGGCCATGCGCAGTGTGGTCAGAGAGTGATGCTGCGCAGAGTGTGAGGCTGTGTGCAGAGTGGTCAGAGGGGGAGGCTGCGCGCAGAGTGGTCAGAGAGTGAGGCTGCGCGCAGAGTGGTCAGAGAGTGAGGCTGCGCACCATTGGTCAGAGAGGGAGGCTGCGCGCAGAGTGGTCAGAGAGGGAGGCTGCGCGCAGAGTGGTCAGAGAGGGAGGCTGCGTGCAGAGTGGTCAGAGAGGGAGGCTGCGCGCACAGTGGTCAGAGAGGGAGGCTGCGCGCAGGGTGGTCAGAGAGGGAGGCTGCGCGCAGAGTGGTCAGCGAGGGAGGCTGCGCGCAGAGTGGTCAGCGAGGGAGGCTGCGCGCAGAGTGGTCAGCGAGGGAGGCTGCGCGCAGAGTGGTCAGCGAGGGAGGCTGCGCTCAGAGTGGTCAGCGAGGGAGGCTGCACGCAGAGTGGTCAGCGAGGGAGGCTGCGCGCAGAGTGGTCAGAGAGGGAGGCTGCGCGCAGAGTGGTCAGAGAGGGAGGCTGCGCGCAGAGTGGTCAGAGAGGGAGGCTGCGTGCAGAGTGGTCAGAGAGGGAGGCTGCGCGCAGAGTGGTCAGAGAGGGAGGCTGCGCGCAGAGTGGTCAGAGAGGGAGGCTGCGCGCAGAGTGGTCAGAGAGGGAGGCTGCGCTCAGAGTGGTGAGAGAGGGAGGCGGTGCGCAGAGTGGTCAGAGAGGGAGGCGGTGCGCAGAGTGGTCAGAGAGAGAGGCCGTGCGCAGAGTGGTCAGAGAGAGGGGCCGTGCGCTGAGTGGTCAGAGAGAGGGGCCGTGCGCAGAGTGGTCAGAGAGTGAGGCCGTGCGCAGTGTGGTCAGAGAGTGAGGCCGTGCGCAGTGTAGTCAGAGAGTGAGGCCGTGCGCAGTGTGGTCAGAGAGTGAGGCCATGCGCAGTGTGTTCAGAGAGTGAGGCCGTGCGCAGTGTGGTCAGAGATTGAGGCCGTGCGCAGTGTGGTCAGAGAGTGAGGCTGTGCGCAGAGTGGTCATTGAGAGAGGCGGTGCGCAGAGTGGTCAGAGAGAGAGGCGGTGCGCAGAGTGGTCAGAGAGAGAGGCGGTGCGCAGAGTGGTCAGAGAGAGAGGCCGTGCGCAGACTGGTCAGAGAGAGAGGCCTTGCGCAGAGTGGTCAGAGGGAGGGGCCGTGCGCAGAGTGGTCAGAGAGTGAGGCCGTTTGCAGAGTGGTCAGAGAGTGAGGCCGTGCACAGTGTGTTCAGAGAGTGAGGCCGTGCGCAGTGTGGTCAGAGAGTGAGGCTGTGCGCAGAGTGGTCATTGAAAGAGGCCGTGCACAGTGTGTTCAGAGAGTGAGGCCGTGCGCAGTGTGGTCAGAGAGTGAGGCCGTGCGCAGAGTGGTCATTGAGAGACGCCGTGCGCAGTGTGTTCAGAGAGTGAGGCCGTGCGCAGAGTGGTCATTGAGAGAGGCCGTGCGCAGAGCGGTCAGAGAGAGAGAGGCCGTGCGCAGAGTAGTCAGAGAGAGAGAGGCCGTGCGCAGAGTGGTCAGAGAGAGGGGCCGTGTGCAGAGTGGTCAGAGAGAGGGGCCGTGCGCAGAGTGGTCAGAGAGTGAGGCCGTGCGCAGTGCGGTCAGAGAGTGATGCTGCGCAGAGAGTGAGGCTGTGTGCAGAGTGGTCAGAGGGGGAGGCTGCGCGCAGAGTGGTCAGAGAGTGAGGCTGCGCGCAGAGTGGTCAGAGAGTGAGGCTGCGCACCATTGGTCAGAGAGGGAGGCTGCGCGCAGAGTGGTCAGAGAGGGAGGCTGCGCGCAGAGTGGTCAGAGAGGGAGGCTGCGCGCAGAGTGGTCAGAGAGGGAGGCTGCGCGCAGAGTGGTCAGAGAGGGAGGCTGCGCGCAGGGTGGTCAGAGAGGGAGGCTGCGCGCAGAGTGGTCAGCGAGGGAGGCTGCGCGCAGAGTGGTCAGCGAGGGAGGCTGCGCGCAGAGTGGTCAGCGAGGGAGGCTGCGCTCAGAGTGGTCAGCGAGGGAGGCTGCGCGCAGAGTGCTCAGCGAAGGAGGCTGCGCGCAGAGTGGTCAGAGAGGGAGGCTGCGCGCAGAGTGGTCAGAGAGGGAGGCTGCGCGCAGAGTGGTCAGAGAGGGAGGCTGCGTGCAGAGTGGTCAGAGAGGGAGGCTGCGCGCAGAGTGGTCAGAGAGGGAGGCTGCGCGCAGAGTGGTCAGAGAGGGAGGCTGCGCGCAGAGTGGTCAGAGAGGGAGGCTGCGCGCAGAGTGGTCAGAGAGGGAGGCTGCGCTCAGAGTGGTGAGAGAGGGAGGTGGTGCGCAGAGTGGTCAGAGAGGGAGGCGGTGCGCAGAGTGGTCAGAGAGAGAGGCCGTGCGCAGAGTGGTCAGAGAGAGAGGCCGTGCGCAGAGTGGTCAGAGAGAGGGGCCGTGCACAGAGTGGTCAGAGAGAGGGGCCGTGCGCAGTGTGGACAGAGAGTGAGGCCGTGCGCAGTGTGGTCAGAGAGTGAGGCCGTGCGCGGAGTGGTCATTGAGAGAGGCCGTGCGCAGAGTGGTCAGAGAGAGAGGCCGTGCGCAGAGTGGTCAGAGAGAGAGGCCATGCGCAGAGTGGTCAGAGAGAGAGGCCGATCGCAGAGTGGTCAGAGAGTGAGGCCGATCGCAGAGTCGTCAGAGTGAGAGGCCGATCGCAGACTGGTCAGAGGGAGAGGCCGCGCGCAGAGTGGTCAGAGGGAGAGGCCGCGCGCAGAGTGGTCAGAGGGAGAGGCCGCACGCAGAGTGGTCAGAGGGAGAGGCCGCGCGCAGAGTGGTCAGAGGGAGAGGCCGCGCGCAGAGTGGTCAGAGAGTGAGGCCGCGCGCAGAGTGGTCAGAGAGTGAGGCAGCGCGCAGAGTGGTCAGAGAGTGAGGCCGCGCGCATAGTGGTCAGAGAGAGAGAGGCCGCGTGCAGAGTGGTCAGAGAGAGAGAGGCCGTGCGCAGAGTGGTCAGAGAGAGGGGCCGTGCGCAGAGTGGTCAGAGAGTGAGGCCGTGCGCAGAGTGGTCAGAGAGTGGGGCCGTGCGCAGTGTGGACAGAGAGTGAGGCCGTGCGCAGTGTGGTCAGAGAGTGAGGCCGTGCGCGGAGTGGTCATTGAGAGAGGCCGTGCGCAGAGTGGTCAGAGAGAGAGGCCGTGCGCAGAGTGGTCAGAGAGAGAGGCCATGCGCAGAGTGGTCAGAGAGAGAGGCCGATCGCAGAGTGGTCAGAGAGTGAGGCCGATCGCAGAGTCGTCAGAGTGAGAGGCCGATCGCAGACTGGTCAGAGGGAGAGGCCGCGCGCAGAGTGGTCAGAGGGAGAGGCCGCGCGCAGAGTGGTCAGAGGGAGAGGCCGCACGCAGAGTGGTCAGAGGGAGAGGCCGCGCGCAGAGTGGTCAGAGGGAGAGGCCGCGCGCAGAGTGGTCAGAGGGAGAGGCCGCGCGCAGATTGGACAGAGGGAGAGGCCGCTTGCAGAGAGGTCAGAGCGAGAGGCCGCGCGCAGAGTGGTCAGAGGGAGAGGCCGCGCGCAGAGTGGTCAGAGGGAGAGGCCGCGCTCAGAGTGGTCAGAGGGAGAGGCCGCGCGCAGAGTGGTCAGAGGGAGAGGCGGCGCGCAGAGTGGTCAGAGGGAGAGGCGGCGCGCAGAGTGGTCAGAGGGAGAGGCAGCGCGCAGAGTGGTCAGCGAGTGAGGCCGCGCGCAGAGTGGTCAGAGAGTGAGGCCACGCGCAGAGTGATTAGAGAGAGAGGCCGCGCGCAGAGTGGTCAGAGAGTGAGGCCGCGCGCAGAATGGTCAGAGAGTGAGGCCGCGCTCAGAGTGGTCAGAGAGTGAGGCCGCGCTCAGAGTGGTCAGAGAGTGAGGCCGTGATAAGAGTGGTCAGAGAGTGAGGCTGATTGCAGAGTGGTCAGAGAGTGAGGCCGCATGCAGAGTGGTCAGAGAGTGATGCTGACCAGAGAGTGAGGCTGTGTGCAGAGTGGTCAGAGGGGGAGAATGTGCGCAGAGTGGTCAGAGAGTGTGGCTGCGCACAGAGTGGTCAGAGAGTGAGGCTGCGCACCATTGGTCAGAGAGGGAGGCTGCGCGCAGAGTGGTCAGAGAGGGAGGCTGCGCGCAGAGTGGTCAGAGAGGGAGGCTGCGCGCACAGTGGTCAGAGAGGGAGGCTGCGCGCAGAGTGGTCAGAGAGGGAGGCTGCGCGCAGAGTGGTCAGCGAGGGAGGCTGCGCGCAGAGTGGTCAGCGAGGGAGGCTGCGCGCAGAGTGGTCAGCGAGGGAGGCTGCGCGCAGAGTAGTCAGAGAGGGAGGATGCGCGCAGAGTGGTCAGAGAGGGAGGCTGCGCGCAGAGTGGTCAGAGAGGGAGGCTGCGCGCAGAGTGGTCAGAGAGGGAGGCTGCGCGCAGAGTGTTGAGAGAGGGAGGCTGTGCGCAGAGTGGTCAGAGAGGGAGGCGGTGCGCAGAGTGGTCAGAGAGAGAGGCCATGCGCAGAGTGGTCAGAGAGAGAGGCCGTGCGCAGAGTGGTCAGAGAGAGGGGCCGTGCACAGAGTGGTCAGAGAGAGGGGCCGTGCGCAGAGTGGTCAGAGAGTGAGGCCGTGCGCAGTGTGGTCAGAGAGTGAGGCCGTGCGCAGTGTAGTCAGAGAGTGAGGCCGTGCGCAGTGTGGTCAGAGAGTGAGGCCGTGCGCAGTGTGTTCAGAGAGTGAGGCCGTGCGCAGTGTGGTCAGAGATTGAGGCCGTGCGCAGTGTGGTCAGAGAGTGAGGCTGTGCGCAGAGTGGTCATTGAGAGAGGCGGTGCGCAGAGTGGTCAGAGAGAGAGGCGGTGCGCAGAGTGGTCAGAGAGAGAGGCGGTGCGCAGAGTGGTCAGAGAGAGAGGCCGTGCGCAGACTGGTCAGAGAGTGAGGCCGTGCGCAGTGTGTTCAGAGAGTGAGGCTGCGCACCATTGGTCAGAGAGGGAGGCTGCGCGCAGAGTGGTCAGAGAGGGAGGCTGCGCGCAGTGTGTTCAGAGAGTGAGGCCGTGCGCAGTGTGGTCAGAGAGTGAGGCCGTGCGCAGAGTGGTCATTGAGAGACGCCGTGCGCAGTGTGTTCAGAGAGTGAGGCCGTGCGCAGAGTGGTCATTGAGAGAGGCCGTGCGCAGAGTGGTCAGAGAGAGAGAGGCCGTGCGCAGAGTAGTCAGAGAGAGAGAGGCCGTGCGCAGAGTGGTCAGAGAGAGGCGCCGTGCGCAGAGTGGTCAGAGAGAGGGGCCGTGCGCAGAGTGGTCAGAGAGTGAGGCCGTGCGCAGAGCGGTCAGAGAGTGAGGCCGTGCGCAGTGTGTTCAGAGAGTGAGGCCGTGCGCAGTGTGGTCAGAGAGTGAGGCCGTGCGCAGAGTGGTCATTGAGAGAGGCCGTGCGCAGTGTGTTCAGAGAGTGAGGCCGTGCGCAGAGTGGTCATTGAGAGAGGCCGTGCGCAGAGTGGTCAGAGAGAGAGAGGCCGTGCGCAGAGTAGTCAGAGAGAGAGAGGGCGTGCGCAGAGAGGTCAGAGAGAGGGGCCGTGCGCAGAGTGGACAGAGAGAGGGGCCATGCGCAGAGTGGTCAGAGAGTGAGGCCATGCGCAGTGTGGTCAGAGAGTGATGCTGCGCAGAGTGTGAGGCTGTGTGCAGAGTGGTCAGAGGGGGAGGCTGCGCGCAGAGTGGTCAGAGAGTGAGGCTGCGCGCAGAGTGGTCAGAGAGTGAGGCTGCGCACCATTGGTCAGAGAGGGAGGCTGCGCGCAGAGTGGTCAGAGAGGGAGGCTGCGCGCAGAGTGGTCAGAGAGGGAGGCTGCGTGCAGAGTGGTCAGAGAGGGAGGCTGCGCGCACAGTGGTCAGAGAGGGAGGCTGCGCGCAGGGTGGTCAGAGAGGGAGGCTGCGCGCAGAGTGGTCAGCGAGGGAGGCTGCGCGCAGAGTGGTCAGCGAGGGAGGCTGCGCGCAGAGTGGTCAGCGAGGGAGGCTGCGCGCAGAGTGGTCAGCGAGGGAGGCTGCGCTCAGAGTGGTCAGCGAGGGAGGCTGCACGCAGAGTGGTCAGCGAGGGAGGCTGCGCGCAGAGTGGTCAGAGAGGGAGGCTGCGCGCAGAGTGGTCAGAGAGGGAGGCTGCGCGCAGAGTGGTCAGAGAGGGAGGCTGCGTGCAGAGTGGTCAGAGAGGGAGGCCGCGCGCAGAGTGGTCAGAGAGGGAGGCTGCGCGCAGAGTGGTCAGAGAGGGAGGCTGCGCGCACAGTGGTCAGAGAGAGAGGCGGTGCGCAGAGTGGTCAGAGAGAGAGGCCGTGCGCAGACTGGTCAGAGAGTGAGGCCGTGCGCAGTGTGTTCAGAGAGTGAGGCCGTGCGCAGTGTGGTCAGAGAGTGAGGCCGTGCGCAGAGTGGTCATTGAGAGAGGCCGTGCGCAGTGTGTTCAGAGAGTGAGGCCGTGCGCAGTGTGGTCAGAGAGTGAGGCCGTGCGCAGAGTGGTCATTGAGAGACGCCGTGCGCAGTGTGTTCAGAGAGTGAGGCCGTGCGCAGAGTGGTCATTGAGAGAGGCCGTGCGCAGAGTGGTCAGAGAGAGAGAGGCCGTGCGCAGAGTAGTCAGAGAGAGAGAGGCCGTGCGCAGAGTGGTCAGAGAGAGGCGCCGTGCGCAGAGTGGTCAGAGAGAGGGGCCGTGCGCAGAGTGGTCAGAGAGTGAGGCCGTGCGCAGAGCGGTCAGAGAGTGAGGCCGTGCGCAGTGTGTTCAGAGAGTGAGGCCGTGCGCAGTGTGGTCAGAGAGTGAGGCCGTGCGCAGAGTGGTCATTGAGAGAGGCCGTGCGCAGTGTGTTCAGAGAGTGAGGCCGTGCGCAGAGTGGTCATTGAGAGAGGCCGTGCGCAGAGTGGTCAGAGAGAGAGAGGCCGTGCGCAGAGTAGTCAGAGAGAGAGAGGGCGTGCGCAGAGAGGTCAGAGAGAGGGGCCGTGCGCAGAGTGGACAGAGAGAGGGGCCATGCGCAGAGTGGTCAGAGAGTGAGGCCATGCGCAGTGTGGTCAGAGAGTGATGCTGCGCAGAGTGTGAGGCTGTGTGCAGAGTGGTCAGAGGGGGAGGCTGCGCGCAGAGTGGTCAGAGAGTGAGGCTGCGCGCAGAGTGGTCAGAGAGTGAGGCTGCGCACCATTGGTCAGAGAGGGAGGCTGCGCGCAGAGTGGTCAGAGAGGGAGGATGCGCGCAGAGTGGTCAGAGAGGGAGGCTGCGTGCAGAGTGGTCAGAGAGGGAGGCTGCGCGCACAGTGGTCAGAGAGGGAGGCTGCGCGCAGGGTGGTCAGAGAGGGAGGCTGCGCGCAGAGTGGTCAGCGAGGGAGGCTGCGCGCAGAGTGGTCAGCGAGGGAGGCTGCGCGCAGAGTGGTCAGCGAGGGAGGCTGCGCGCAGAGTGGTCAGCGAGGGAGGCTGCGCTCAGAGTGGTCAGCGAGGGAGGCTGCACGCAGAGTGGTCAGCGAGGGAGGCTGCGCGCAGAGTGGTCAGAGAGGGAGGCTGCGCGCAGAGTGGTCAGAGAGGGAGGCTGCGCGCAGAGTGGTCAGAGAGGGAGGCTGCGTGCAGAGTGGTCAGAGAGGGAGGCTGCGCGCAGAGTGGTCAGAGAGGGAGGCTGCGCGCAGAGTGGTCAGAGAGGGAGGCTGCGCGCAGAGTGGTCAGAGAGGGAGGCTGCGCTCAGAGTGGTGAGAGAGGGAGGCGGTGCGCAGAGTGGTCAGAGAGGGAGGCGGTGCGCAGAGTGGTCAGAGAGAGAGGCCGTGCGCAGAGTGGTCAGAGAGAGGGGCCGTGCGCTGAGTGGTCAGAGAGAGGGGCCGTGCGCAGAGTGGTCAGAGAGTGAGGCCGTGCGCAGTGTGGTCAGAGAGTGAGGCCGTGCGCAGTGTAGTCAGAGAGTGAGGCCGTGCGCAGTGTGGTCAGAGAGTGAGGCCATGCGCAGTGTGTTCAGAGAGTGAGGCCGTGCGCAGTGTGGTCAGAGATTGAGGCCGTGCGCAGTGTGGTCAGAGAGTGAGGCTGTGCGCAGAGTGGTCATTGAGAGAGGCGGTGCGCAGAGTGGTCAGAGAGAGAGGCGGTGCGCAGAGTGGTCAGAGAGAGAGGCGGTGCGCAGAGTGGTCAGAGAGAGAGGCCGTGCGCAGACTGGTCAGAGAGAGAGGCCTTGCGCAGAGTGGTCAGAGAGAGGGGCCGTGCGCAGAGTGGTCAGAGAGTGAGGCCGTTTGCAGAGTGGTCAGAGAGTGAGGCCGTGCACAGTGTGTTCAGAGAGTGAGGCCGTGCGCAGTGTGGTCAGAGAGTGAGGCCGTGCGCAGAGTGGTCATTGAAAGAGGCCGTGCACAGTGTGTTCAGAGAGTGAGGCCGTGCGCAGTGTGGTCAGAGAGTGAGGCCGTGCGCAGAGTGGTCATTGAGAGACGCCGTGCGCAGTGTGTTCAGAGAGTGAGGCCGTGCGCAGAGTGGTCATTGAGAGAGGCCGTGCGCAGAGCGGTCAGAGAGAGAGAGGCCGTGCGCAGAGTAGTCAGAGAGAGAGAGGCCGTGCGCAGAGTGGTCAGAGAGAGGGGCCGTGTGCAGAGTGGTCAGAGAGAGGGGCCGTGCGCAGAGTGGTCAGAGAGTGAGGCCGTGCGCAGTGCGGTCAGAGAGTGATGCTGCGCAGAGAGTGAGGCTGTGTGCAGAGTGGTCAGAGGGGGAGGCTGCGCGCAGAGTGGTCAGAGAGTGAGGCTGCGCGCAGAGTGGTCAGAGAGTGAGGCTGCGCACCATTGGTCAGAGAGGGAGGCTGCGCGCAGAGTGGTCAGAGAGGGAGGCTGCGCGCAGAGTGGTCAGAGAGGGAGGCTGCGCGCAGAGTGGTCAGAGAGGGAGGCTGCGCGCAGAGTGGTCAGAGAGGGAGGCTGCGCGCAGGGTGGTCAGAGAGGGAGGCTGCGCGCAGAGTGGTCAGCGAGGGAGGCTGCGCGCAGAGTGGTCAGCGAGGGAGGCTGCGCGCAGAGTGGTCAGCGAGGGAGGCTGCGCTCAGAGTGGTCAGCGAGGGAGGCTGCGCGCAGAGTGCTCAGCGAAGGAGGCTGCGCGCAGAGTGGTCAGAGAGGGAGGCTGCGCGCAGAGTGGTCAGAGAGGGAGGCTGCGCGCAGAGTGGTCAGAGAGGGAGGCTGCGTGCAGAGTGGTCAGAGAGGGAGGCTGCGCGCAGAGTGGTCAGAGAGGGAGGCTGCGCGCAGAGTGGTCAGAGAGGGAGGCTGCGCGCAGAGTGGTCAGAGAGGGAGGCTGCGCGCAGAGTGGTCAGAGAGGGAGGCTGCGCTCAGAGTGGTGAGAGAGGGAGGTGGTGCGCAGAGTGGTCAGAGAGGGAGGCGGTGCGCAGAGTGGTCAGAGAGAGAGGCCGTGCGCAGAGTGGTCAGAGAGAGAGGCCGTGCGCAGAGTGGTCAGAGAGAGGGGCCGTGCACAGAGTGGTCAGAGAGAGGGGCCGTGCGCAGAGTGGTCAGAGAGTGAGGCCGTGCGCAGTGTGGTCAGAGAGTGAGGCCGTGCGCAGTGTAGTCAGAGAGTGAGGCCGTGCGCAGTGTGGTCAGAGAGTGAGGCCGTGCGCAGTGTGTTCAGAGAGTGAGGCCGTGTGCAGTGTGGTCAGAGATTGAGGCCGTGCGCAGTGTGGTCAGAGAGTGAGGCCGTGCGCTGAGTGGTCATTGAGAGAGGCGGTGCGCAGAGTGGTCAGAGAGAGAGGCAGTGCGCAGAGTGGTCAGAGAGAGAGGCGGTGCGCAGAGTGGTCAGAGAGAGAGGCCGTGCGCAGACTGGTCAGAGAGAGAGGCCTTGCGCAGAGTGGTCAGAGAGAGAGAGGCGGTGCGCAGAGTGGTCAGAGAGAGAGAGGCCGTGCGCAGAGTGGTCAGAGAGAGGGGCCGTGCGCAGAGTGGTCAGAGAGTGAGGCCGTGCGCAGAGTGGTCAGAGAGTGAGGCCGTGCGCAGTGTGTTCAGAGAGTGAGGCCGTGCGCAGTGTGGTCAGAGAGTGAGGCCGTGCGCAGAGTGGTCATTGAGAGAGGCCGTGCGCAGTGTGTTCAGAGAGTGAGGCCGTGTGCAGTGTGGTGAGAGAGTGAGGCCGTGCGCAGAGTGGTCATTGAGAGAGGCCGTGCGCAGAGTGGTCAGAGAGAGAGAGGACGTGCGCCGAGTGGTCAGAGAGAGAGAGGCCGTGCGCAGAGTGGTCAGAGAGAGGGGCCGTGCGCAGAGTGGTCAGAGGGAGAGGCCGCGCTCAGAGTGGTCAGAGGGAGAGGCCGCGCGCAGAGTGGTCAGAGGGAGAGGCGGTGCGCAGAGTGGTCAGAGGGAGAGGCGGCGCGCAGAGTGGTCAGAGGGAGAGGCGGCGCGCAGAGTGGTCAGCGAGTGAGGCCGCGCGCAGAGTGGTCAGAGAGTGAGGCCACGCGCAGAGTGATTAGAGAGAGAGGCCGCGCGCAGAGTGGTCAGAGAGTGAGGCCGCGCGCAGAGTGGTCAGAGAGTGAGGCCGCGCGCAGAATGGTCAGAGAGTGAGGCCGCGCTCAGAGTGGTCAGAGAGTGAGGCCGCGCTCAGAGTGGTCAGAGAGTGAGGCCGTGATAAGAGTGGTCAGAGAGTGAGGCTGATTGCAGAGTGGTCAGAGAGTGAGGCCGCATGCAGAGTGGTCAGAGAGTGATGCTGACCAGAGAGTGAGGCTGTGTGCAGAGTGGTCAGAGGGGGTGGCTGCGCGCAGAGTGGTCAGAGAGTGTGGCTGCGCGCAGAGTGGTCAGAGAGTGAGGCTGCGCACCATTGGTCAGAGAGGGAGGCTGCGCGCAGAGTGGTCAGAGAGGGAGGCTGCGCGCAGAGTGGTCAGAGAGGGAGGCTGCGCGCACAGTGGTCAGAGAGGGAGGCTGCGCGCAGAGTGGTCAGACAGGGAGGCGGCGCGCAGAGTGGTCAGCGAGGGAGGCTGCGCGCAGAGTGGTCAGCGAGGGAGGCTGCGCGCAGAGTGGTCAGCGAGGGAGGCTGCGCGCAGAGTAGTCAGAGAGAGAGGCGGTGCGCAGAGTGGTCAGAGAGAGAGGCGGTGCGCAGAGTGGTCAGAGAGAGAGGCCGTGCGCAGACTGGTCAGAGAGTGAGGCCGTGCGCAGTGTGTTCAGAGAGTAAGGCCGTGCGCAGTGTGGTCAGAGAGTGAGGCCGTGCGCAGAGTGGTCATTGAGAGAGGCCGTGCGCAGTGTGTTCAGAGAGTGAGGCCGTGCGCAGTGTGGTCAGAGAGTGAGGCCGTGCGCAGAGTGGTCATTGAGAGACGCCGTGCGCAGTGTGTTCAGAGAGTGAGGCCGTGCGCAGAGTGGTCATTGAGAGAGGCCGTGCGCAGAGTGGTCAGAGAGAGAGAGGCCGTGCGCAGAGTAGTCAGAGAGAGAGAGGCCGTGCGCAGAGTGGTCAGAGAGAGGGGCCGTGCGCAGAGTGGTCAGAGAGTGGGGCTGTGCGCAGAGTGGTCAGAGAGTGAGGCCGTGCGCAGAGCGGTCAGAGAGTGAGGCCGTGCGCAGTGTGTTCAGAGAGTGAGGCCGTGCGCAGTGTGGTCAGAGAGTGAGGCCGTGCGCAGAGTGGTCATTGAGAGAGGCCGTGCGCAGTGTGTTCAGAGAGTGAGGCCGTGCGCAGAGTGGTCATTGAGAGAGGCCGTGCGCAGAGTGGTCAGAGAGAGAGAGGCCGTGCGCAGAGTAGTCAGAGAGAGAGAGGGCGTGCGCAGAGTGGTCAGAGAGAGGGGCCGTGCGCAGAGTGGACAGAGAGAGGGGCCATGCGCAGAGTGGTCAGAGAGTGAGGCCATGCGCAGTGTGGTCAGAGAGTGATGCTGCGCAGAGAGTGAGGCTGTGTGCAGAGTGGTCAGAGGGGGAGGCTGCGCGCAGAGTGGTCAGAGAGTGAGGCTGCGCGCAGAGTGGTCAGAGAGTGAGGCTGCGCACCATTGGTCAGAGAGGGAGGCTGCGCGCAGAGTGGTCAGAGAGGGAGGCTGCGCGCAGAGTGGTCAGAGAGGGAGGCTGCGCGCAGAGTGGTCAGAGAGGGAGGCTGCGCGCACAGTGGTCAGAGAGGGAGGCTGCGCGCAGGGTGGTCAGAGAGGGAGGCTGCGCGCAGGGTGGTCAGCGAGGGAGGCTGCGCGCAGAGTGGTCAGCGAGGGAGGCTGCGCGCAGAGTGGTCAGCGAGGGAGGCTGCGCGCAGAGTGGTCAGCGAGGGAGGCTGCGCTCAGAGTGGTCAGCGAGGGAGGCTGCGCGCAGAGTGGTCAGAGAGGGAGGCTGCGCGCAGAGTGGTCAGAGAGGGAGGCTGCGCGCAGAGTGGTCAGAGAGGGAGGCTGCGCGCAGAGTGGTCAGAGAGGGAGGCTGCGTGCAGAGTGGTCAGAGAGGGAGGCTGCGCGCAGAGTGGTCAGAGAGGGAGGCTGCGCGCAGAGTGGTCAGAGAGGGAGGCTGCGCGCAGAGTGGTCAGAGAGGGAGGCTGCGCTCAGAGTGGTGAGAGAGGGAGGCGGTGCGCAGAGTGGTCAGAGAGGGAGGCGGTGCGCAGAGTGGTCAGAGAGAGAGGCCGTGCGCAGAGTGGTCAGAGAGAGAGGCCGTGCGCAGAGTGGTCAGAGAGAGGGGCCGTGCACAGAGTGGTCAGAGAGAGGGGCCGTGCGCAGAGTGGTCAGAGAGTGAGGCCGTGCGCAGTGTGGTCAGAGAGTGAGGCCGTGCGCAGTGTAGTCAGAGAGTGAGGCCGTGCGCAGTGTGGTCAGAGAGTGAGGCCGTGCGCAGTGTGTTCAGAGAGTGAGGCCGTGCGCAGTGTGGTCAGAGATTGAGGCCGTGCGCAGTGTGGTCAGAGAGTGAGGCTGTGCGCAGAGTGGTCATTGAGAGAGGCGGTGCGCAGAGTGGTCAGAGAGAGAGGCGGTGCGCAGAGTGGTCAGAGAGAGAGGCGGTGCGCAGAGTGGTCAGAGAGAGAGGCCGTGCGCAGACTGGTCAGAGAGAGAGGCCGTGCGCAGAGTGGTCAGAGAGAGCGAGGCCGTGCGCAGAGTGGTCAGAGAGTGAGGCCGTGCGCAGTGTGGTCAGAGAGTGAGGCCGTGCGCAGTGTGTTCAGAGAGTGAGGCCGTGCGCAGTGTGGTCAGAGAGTGAGGCCGTGCGCAGAGTGGTCAGAGAGTGAGGCCGTGCGCAGTGTGTTCAGAGAGTGAGGCCGTGCGCAGTGTGGTCAGAGAGTGAGGCCGTGCGCAGAGTGGTCATTGAGAGAGGCCGTGCGCAGTGTGTTCAGAGAGTGAGGCCGTGCGCAGTGTGGTCAGAGAGTGAGGCCGTGCGCAGAGTGGTCATTGAGAGACGCCTTGCGCAGTGTGTTCAGAGAGTGAGGCCGTGCGCAGAGTGGTCATTGAGAGAGGCCGTGCGCAGAGCGGTCAGAGAGAGAGAGGCCGTGCGCAGAGTAGTCAGAGAGAGAGAGGCCGTGCGCAGAGTGGTCAGAGAGAGGGGCCGTGCGCAGAGTGGTCAGAGAGAGGGGCCATGCGCAGAGTGGTCAGAGAGTGAGGCCGTGCGCAGTGTGGTCAGAGAGTGATGCTGCGCAGAGAGTGAGGCTGTGTGCAGAGTGGTCAGAGGGGGAGGGTGCGCGCAGAGTGGTCAGAGAGTCAGGCTGCGCGCAGAGTGGTCAGAGAGTGAGGCTGCGCACCATTGGTCAGAGAGGGAGGCTGCGCGCAGAGTGGTCAGAGAGGGAGGCTGCGCGCAGAGTGGTCAGAGAGGGAGGCTGCGCGCAGAGTGGTCAGAGAGGGAGGCTGCGCGCACAGTGGTCAGAGAGGGAGGCTGCGCGCAGGGTGGTCAGAGAGGGAGGCTGCGCGCAGGGTGGTCAGCGAGGGAGGCTGCGCGCAGAGTGGTCAGCGAGGGAGGCTGCGCGCAGATTGGTCAGCGAGGGAGGCTGCGCTCAGAGTGGTCAGCGAGGGAGGCTGCGCGCAGAGTGGTCAGCGAAGGAGGCTGCGCGCAGAGTGGTCAAAGAGGGAGGCTGCGCGCAGAGTGGTCAGAGAGGGAGGCTGCGCGCAGAGTGGTCAGAGAGGGAGGCTGCGTGCAGAGTGGTCAGAGAGGGAGGCTGCGCGCAGAGTGGTCAGAGAGGGAGGCTGCGCGCAGAGTGGTCAGAGAGGGAGGCTGCGCGCAGAGTGGTCAGAGAGGGAGGCTGCGCGCGGAGTGGTCAGAGAGGGAGGCTGCGCTCAGAGTGGTGAGAGAGGGAGGTGGTGCGCAGAGTGTTCAGAGAGGGAGGCGGTGCGTAGAGTGGTCAGAGAGAGAGGCCGTGCGCAGAGTGGTCAGAGAGAGAGGCCGTGCGCAGAGTGGTCAGAGAGAGGGGCCGTGCACAGAGTGGTCAGAGAGAGGGGCCATGCGCAGAGTGGTCAGAGAGTGAGGCCGTGAGCAGTGTGGTCAGAGAGTGAGGCCGTGCGCAGTGTAGTCAGAGAGTGAGGCCGTGCGCAGTGTGGTCAGAGAGTGAGGCCGTGCGCAGTGTGTTCAGAGAGTGAGGCCGTGCGCAGTGTGGTCAGAGATTGAGGCCGTGCGCAGTGTGGTCAGAGAGTGAGGCCGTGCGCAGAGTGGTCATTGAGAGAGGCGGTGCGCAGAGTGGTCAGAGAGAGAGGCGGTGCGCAGAGTGGTCAGAGAGAGAGGCGGTGCGCAGAGTGGTCAGAGAGAGAGGCCGTGCGCAGACTGGTCAGAGAGAGAGGCTGTGCGCAGAGTGGTCAGAGAGAGAGAGGCGGTGCGCAGAGTGGTCAGAGAGAGAGAGGCCGTGCGCAGAGTGGTCAGAGAGAGGGGCCGTGCGCAGAGTGGTCAGAGAGTGAGGCCGTGCGCAGAGTGGTCAGAGAGTGAGGCCGTGCGCAGTGTGTTCAGAGAGTGAGGCCGTGCGCAGTGTGGTCAGAGAGTGAGGCCGTGCGCAGAGTGGTCATTGAGAGAGGCCGTGCGCAGTGTGTTCAGAGAGTGAGGCCGTGCGCAGTGTGGTGAGAGAGTGAGGCCGTGCGCAGAGTGGTCATTGAGAGAGGCCGTGCGCAGAGTGGTCAGAGAGAGAGAGGACGTGCGCCGAGTGGTCAGAGAGAGAGAGGCCGTGCGCAGAGTGGTCAGAGAGAGGGGCCGTGCGCAGAGTGGTCAGAGAGGGAGGCTGCGCGCAGAGTGGTTAGAGAGGGAGGCTGCGCGCAGAGTGGTCAGCGAGGGAGGCTGCGCGCAGAGTGGTCAGCGAGGGAGGCTGCGCGCAGAGTGGTCAGCGAGGGAGGCAGCGCGCAGAGTGGTCAGAGAGGGAGGCTGCGCGCAGAGTGGTCAGAGAGGGAGGCTGCGCGCAGAGTGGTCAGAGAGGGAGGCTGGGCGCAGAGTGGTCAGAGAGGGAGGCTGCGCGCAGGGTGGTCAGAGAGGGAGGCTGCACGCAGAGTGGTCAGAGAGGGAGGCTTTGCGCAGAGTGGTCAGAGAGGGAGGCTGCGCTCAGAGTGGTGAGAGAGGGAGGCGGTGCGCAGAGTGGTCAGAGAGGGAGGCCTTGCGCAGAGTGGTCAGAGAGAGAGGCCGTGCGCAGAGTGGTCAGAGAGAGAGGCCGTGCGCAGAGTGGTCAGAGAGAGGGGCCGTGCGCAGAGTGGTCAGAGAGAGGGGCCGTGCGCAGAGTGGTCAGAGAGTGAGGCCGTGCGCAGTGTGGTCAGAGAGTGAGGCCGTGTGCAGTGTGGTCAGAGAGTGAGGCCGTGCGCAGTGTGTTCAGAGAGTGAGGCCGTGCGCAGTGTGGTCAGAGAGTGAGGCCGTGCGCAGTGTGGTCAGAGAGTGAGGCCGTGCGCAGAGTGGTCATTGAGAGAGGCGGTGCGCAGAGTGGTCAGAGAGAGAGGCGGTGCGCAGAGTGGTCACAGAGAGAGGCGGTGCGCAGAGTGGTCAGAGAGAGAGGCCGTGCGCAGAGTGGTCAGAGAGAGAGGCCGTGCGCAGAGTGGTCAGAGAGAGAGAGGCCATGCGCAGAGTGGTCAGAGAGAGAGAGGCCGTGCGCAGAGTGGTCAGAGAGAGGGGCCGTGCGCAGAGTGGTCAGAGAGTGAGGCCGTGCGCAGAGTGGTCAGAGAGTGAGGCCGTGCGCAGTGTGTTCAGAGAGTGAGGCCGTGCGCAGTGTGGTCAGAGACTGAGGCCGTGCGCAGAGTGGTCATTGAGAGAGGCTGTGCGCAGTGTGTTCAGAGAGTGAAGCCGTGCGCAGTGTGGTGAGAGAGTGAGGCCGTGCGCAGAGTGGTCATTGAGAGAGGCCGTGCGCAGAGTGGTCAGAGAGAGCGAGGACGTGCGCAGTGTGTTCAGAGAGTGAGGCCGTGCGCAGTGTGGTCAGAGAGTGAGGCCGTGCGCAGTGTGGTCAGAGAGTGAGGCTGTGCGTAGAGTGGTCATTGAGAGAGGCGGTGCGCAGAGTGGTCCGAGAGAGAGGCGGTGCGCAGAGTGGTCACAGAGAGAGGCGGTGCGCAGAGTGGTCAGAGAGAGAGGCCGTGCGCAGAGTGGTCAGAGAGAGAGGCCGTGCGCAGAGTGGTCAGAGAGAGAGAGGCCGTGCGCAGAGTGGTCAGAGAGAGAGAGGCCGTGCGCAGAGTGGTCAGAGAGAGAGAGGCCGTGCGCAGAGTGGTCAGAGAGAGCGAGGACGTGCGCAGAGTGGTCAGAGAGAGAGAGGCCGTGCGCAGAGTGGTCAGAGAGAGGGGCCGTGCGCCAGGTGGTCAGAGAGAGGGGCCGTGCGCAGAGTGGTCAGAGAGTGATGCCGTGTGCAGTGTGGTCAGAGAGTGAGGCCGTGCGCAGTGTGGTGAGAGAGTGAGGCCTTGCGCAGAGTGGTGAGAGAGAGAGGCCGTGCGCAGAGTGGTGAGAGAGAGAGGCCGTGCGCAGAGTGGTGAGGGAGAGAGGCCGTGCGCAGAGTGGTCAGAGAGAGAGGCCGTGCGCAGAGTGGTCAGAAAGAGAGGCCGTGCGCAGAGTGGTCAGAGAGAGAGGCCGTGCGCAGTGTGGTCAGAGAGTGAGGCCGTGCGCAGTTTGGTCAGAGGGTGAGGCCGTGCGCAGTGTGGTCACAGAGTAAGGCCGTGCGCAGAGTGGTCATTGAGAGAGGCCGAGCGCAGTGTGTTCAGAGAGTGGGGCCGTGCGCAGTGTGGTGAGAGAGAGAGAGGCCATGCGCAGAGTGGTCAGAGAGGGAGAGGCCGTGCGCAGAGTGGTCAGAGAGAGGGGCCGTGCGCAGAGTGGTCAGAGAGAGGGGCCGTGCGCAGAGTGGTCAGAGAGAGGGGCCGTACGCAGAGTGGTCAGAGAGAGGGGCCGTGCGCAGAGTGGTCAGAGAGTGAGGCCGTGCGCAGAGTGGTCAGAGAGTGAGGCCGTGCGCAGTGTGGTCAGAGAGTGAGGCCGTGCGCACTGTGGTCAGAGAGTGAGGCCGTGCGCAGAGTGGTCATTGAGAGAGGCCGTGCGCAGAGTGGTCAGAGAGAGAGGCTGTGCGCAGAGTGGTCAGAGAGAGAGAGGCCGTGCGCAGAGTGGTCAGAGAGAGGGGCCGTACGCAGAGTGGTCAGAGAGAGGGGCCGTGCGCAGTGTGGTCAGAGAGTGAGGCCATGCGCAGAGTGGTCATTGAGAGAGGCGATGCGCAGAGTGGTCAGAGAGAGAGGCGGTGCACAGAGTGGTCAGAGAGAGAGGCGGTGCGCAGAGTGGTCAGAGAGAGAGAGGCCGTGCGCAGAGTGGTCAGAGAGAGAGAGGCCGTGCGCAGAGTGGTCAGAGAGTGAGAGGCCGTGCGCAGAGTGATCAGAGAGAGGGGCCGTGCGCAGAGTGGTCAGAGAGTGATGCCGTGCGCAGAGTGGTCAGAGAGTGAGGCCGTGCGCAGTGTGTTCAGAGAGTGAGGCCGTGCGCAGTGTGGTCAGAGAGTGAGGCCGTGCGCAGAGCGGTCATTGAGAGAGGCCGTGCGCAGTGTGTTCAGAGAGTGAGGCCGTGCGCAGTGTGGTGAGAGAGTGAGGCCGTGCGCAGTGTAGTCAGAGAGTGAGGCCGTGCGCAGTGTGGTCAGAGAGTGAGGCCGTGCGCAGTGTGTTCAGAGAGTGAGGCCGTGCGCAGTGTGGTCAGAGATTGAGGCCGTGCGCAGTGTGGTCAGAGAGTGAGGCTGTGCGCAGAGTGGTCATTGAGAGAGGCGGTGCGCAGAGTGGTCAGAGAGAGAGGCGGTGCGCAGAGTGGTCAGAGAGAGAGGCCGTGCGCAGACTGGTCAGAGAGAGAGGCCGTGCGCAGAGTGGTCAGAGAGAGAGAGGCCTTGCGCAGAGTGGTCAGAGAGAGGGGCCGTGCGCAGAGTGGTCAGAGAGTGAGGCCGTGCGCAGAGTGGTCAGAGAGTGAGGCCGTGCGCAGTGTGTTCAGAGAGTGAGGCCGTGCGCAGTGTGGTCAGAGAGTGAGGCCGTGCGCAGAGTGGTCATTGAGAGAGGCCGTGCGCAGTGTGTTCAGAGAGTGAGGCCGTGCGCAGTGTGGTCAGAGAGTGAGGCCGTGCGCAGAGTGGTCATTGAGAGACGCCGTGCGCAGTGTGTTCAGAGAGTGAGGCTGTGCGCAGAGTGGTCATTGAGAGAGGCCGTGCGCAGAGTGGTCAGAGAGAAAGAGGCCGTGCGCAGAGTAGTCAGAGAGAGAGAGGCTGTGCGCAGAGTGGTCAGAGAGAGGGGCCGTGCGCAGAGTGGTCAGAGAGAGGGGCCATGCGCAGAGTGGTCAGAGAGTGAGGCCGTGCGCAGTGTGGTCAGAGAGTGATGCTGCGCAGAGAGTGAGGCTGTGTGCAGAGTGGTCAGAGGGGGAGGCTGCGCGCAGAGTGGTCAGAGAGTGAGGCTGCGCGCAGAGTGGTCAGAGAGTGAGGCTGCGCACCATTGGTCAGAGAGGGAGGCTAGGCGCAGAGTGGTCAGAGAGGGAGGCTGCGCGCAGAGTGGTCAGAGAGGGAGGCTGCGCGCAGAGTGGTCAGAGAGGGAGGCTGCGCGCACAGTGGTCAGAGAGGGAGGCTGCGCGCAGGGTGGTCAGAGAGGGAGGCTGCGCGCAGAGTGGTCAGCGAGGGAGGCTGCGCGCAGAGTGGTCAGCGAGGGAGGCTGCGCGCAGAGTGGTCAGCGAGGGAGGCTGCGCTCAGAGTGGTCAGCGAGGGAGGCTGCGCGCAGAGTGGTCAGCGAAGGAGGCTGCGCGCAGAGTGGTCAGAGAGGGAGGCTGCGCGCAGAGTGGTCAGAGAGGGAGGCTGCGCGCAGAGTGGTCAGAGAGGGAGGCTGCGTGCAGAGTGGTCAGAGAGGGAGGCTGCGCGCAGAGTGGTCAGAGAGGGAGGCTGCGCGCAGAGTGGTCAGAGAGGGAGGCTGCGCGCAGAGTGGTCAGAGAGGGAGGCTGCGCGCAGAGTGGTCAGAGAGGGAGGCTGCGCTCAGAGTGGTGAGAGAGGGAGGTGGTGCGCAGAGTGGTCAGAGAGGGAGGCGGTGCGCAGAGTGGTCAGAGAGAGAGGCCGTGCGCAGAGTGGTCAGAGAGAGAGGCCGTGCGCAGAGTGGTCAGAGAGAGGGGCCGTGCACAGAGTGGTCAGAGAGAGGGGCCGTGCGCAGAGTGGTCAGAGAGTGAGGCCGTGCGCAGTGTGGTCAGAGAGTGAGGCCGTGCGCAGTGTGGTCAGAGAGTGAGGCCGTGCGCAGTGTGTTCAGAGAGTGAGGCCGTGCGCAGTGTGGTCAGAGAGTGAGGCCGTGCGCAGTGTGGTCAGAGAGTGAGGCCGTGCGCAGAGTGGTCATTGAGAGAGGCGGTGCGCAGAGTGGTCAGAGAGAGAGGCGGTGCGCAGAGTGGTCACAGAGAGAGGCGGTGCGCAGAGTGGTCAGAGAGAGAGGCCGTGCGCAGAGTGGTCAGAGAGAGAGAGGCCGTGCGCAGAGTGGTCAGAGAGAGAGAGGCCGTGCGCAGAGTGGTCAGAGAGAGGGGCCGTGCGCAGAGTGGTCAGAGAGTGAGGCCGTGCGCAGAGTGGTCAGAGAGTGAGGCCGTGCGCAGTGTGTTCAGAGAGTGAGGCCGTGCGCAGTGTGGTCAGAGAGTGAGGCCGTGCGCAGAGCGGTCATTGAGAGAGGCCGTGCGCAGTGTGTTCAGAGAGTGAGGCCGTGAGCAGTGTGGTGAGAGAGTGAGGCCGTGCGCAGTGTAGTCAGAGAGTGAGGCCGTGCGCAGTGTGGTCAGAGAGTGAGGCCGTGCGCAGTGTGTTCAGAGAGTGAGGCCGTGCGCAGTGTGGTCAGAGATTGAGGCCGTGCGCAGTGTGGTCAGAGAGTGAGGCTGTGCGCAGAGTGGTCATTGAGAGAGGCGGTGCGCAGAGTGGTCAGAGAGAGAGGCGGTGCGCAGAGTGGTCAGAGAGAGAGGCGGTGCGCAGAGTGGTCAGAGAGAGAGGCCGTGCGCAGACTGGTCAGAGAGAGAGGCCGTGTGCAGAGTGGTCAGAGAGAGAGAAGCCGTGCGCAGAGTGGTCAGAGAGAGGGGCCGTGCGCAGAGTGGTCAGAGAGTGAGGCCGTGCGCAGAGTGGTCAGAGAGTGAGGCCGTGCGCAGTGTGTTCAGAGAGTGAGGCCGTGCGCAGTGTGGTCAGAGAGTGAGGCCGTGCGCAGAGTGGTCATTGAGAGAGGCCGTGCGCAGTGTGTTCAGAGAGTGAGGCCGTGCGCAGTGTGGTCAGAGAGTGAGGCCGTGTGCAGAGTGGTCATTGAGAGACGCCGTGCGCAGTGTGTTCAGAGAGTGAGGCCGTGCGCAGAGTGGTCATTGAGAGAGGCCGTGCGCAGAGTGGTCAGAGAGAGAGAGGCCGTGCGCAGAGTAGTCAGAGAGAGAGAGGCCGTGCGCAGAGTGGTCAGAGAGAGGGGCCGTGCGCAGAGTGGTCAGAGAGAGGGGCCATGCGCAGAGTGGTCAGAGAGTGAGGCCGTGCGCAGTGTGGTCAGAGAGTGATGCTGCGCAGAGAGTGAGGCTGTGTGCAGAGTGGTCAGAGGGGGAGGCTGCGCGCAGAGTGGTCAGAGAGTGAGGCAGCGCGCAGAGTGGTCAGAGAGTGAGGCTGCGCACCATTGGTCAGAGAGGGAGGCTGCGCGCAGAGTGGTCAGAGAGGGAGGCTGCGCGCAGAGTGGTCAAAGAGGGAGGCTGCGCGCAGAGTGGTCAGAGAGGGAGGCTGCGCGCACAGTGGTCAGAGAGGGAGGCTGCGCGCAGGGTGGTCAGAGAGGGAGGCTGCGCGCAGAGTGGTCAGCGAGGGAGGCTGCGCGCAGAGTGGTCAGCGAGGGAGGCTGCGCGCAGAGTGGTCAGCGAGGGAGGCTGCGCTCAGAGTGGTCAGCGAGGGAGGCTGCGCGCAGAGTGGTCAGCGAAGGAGGCTGCGCGCAGAGTGGTCAGAGAGGGAGGCTGCGCGCAGAGTGGTCAGAGAGGGAGGCTGCGCGCAGAGTGGTCAGAGAGGGAGGCTGCGTGCAGAGTGGTCAGAGAGGGAGGCTGCGCGCAGAGTGGTCAGAGAGGGAGGCTGCGCGCAGAGTGGTCAGAGAGGGAGGCTGCGCGCAGAGTGGTCAGAGAGGGAGGCTGCGCGCAGAGTGGTCAGAGAGGGAGGCTGCGCTCAGAGTGGTGAGAGAGGGAGGTGGTGCGCAGAGTGGTCAGAGAGGGAGGCGGTGCGCAGAGTGGTCAGAGAGAGAGGCCGTGCGCAGAGTGGTCAGAGAGAGAGGCCGTGCGCAGAGTGGTCAGAGAGAGGGGCCGTGCACAGAGTGGTCAGAGAGAGGGGCCGTGCGCAGAGTGGTCAGAGAGTGAGGCCGTGCGCAGTGTGGTCAGAGAGTGAGGCCGTGCGTAGTGTGGTCAGAGAGTGAGGCCGTGCGCAGTGTGGTCAGAGAGTGAGGCCGTGCGCAGTGTGTTCAGAGAGTGAGGCCGTGCGCAGTGTGGTCAGAGATTGAGGCCGTGCGCAGTGTGGTCAGAGAGTGAGGCCGTGCGCAGAGTGGTCATTGAGAGAGGCGGTGCGCAGAGTGGTCAGAGAGAGAGGCGGTGCGCAGAGTGGTCAGAGAGAGAGGCGGTGCGCAGAGTGGTCAGAGAGAGAGGCCGAGCGCAGACTGGTCAGAGAGAGAGGCCGTGCGCAGAGTGGTCAGAGAGAGAGAGGCGGTGCGCAGAGCGGTCAGAGAGAGAGAGGCCGTGCGCAGAGTGGTCAGAGAGAGGGGCCGTGCGCAGAGTGGTCAGAGAGTGAGGCCGTGCGCAGAGTGGTCAGAGAGTGAGGCCGAGCGCAGTGTGTTCAGAGAGTGAGGCCGTGCGCAGTGTGGTCAGAGAGTGAGGCCGTACGCAGAGTGGTCATTGAGAGAGGCCGTGCGCAGTGTGTTCAGAGAGTGAGGCCGTGCGCAGTGTGGTGAGAGAGTGAGGCCGTGCGCAGAGTGGTCATTGAGAGAGGCCGTGCGCAGAGTGGTCAGAGAGAGAGAGGACGTGCGCCGAGTGGTCAGAGAGAGAGAGGCCGTGCGCAGAGTGGTCAGAGAGAGGGGCCGTGCGCAGAGTGGTCAGAGAGGGAGGCCGCGCGCAGAGTGGTTAGAGAGGGAGGCTGCGCGCAGAGTGGTCAGCGAGGGAGGCTGCGCGCAGAGTGGTCAGCGAGGGAGGCTGCGCGCAGAGTGGTCAGCGAGGGAGGCTGCGCGCAGAGTGGTCAGAGAGGGAGGCTGCGCGCAGAGTGGTCAGAGAGGGAGGCTGCGCGCAGAGTGGTCAGAGAGGGAGGCTGGGCGCAGAGTGGTCAGAGAGGGAGGCTGCGCGCAGGGTGGTCAGAGAGGGAGGCTGCACGCAGAGTGGTCAGAGAGGGAGGCTTTGCGCAGAGTGGTCAGAGAGGGAGGCTGCGCTCAGAGTGGTGAGAGAGGGCGGCGGTGCGCAGAGTGGTCAGAGAGGGAGGCGGTGCGCAGAGTGGTCAGAGAGAGAGGCCGTGCGCAGAGTGGTCAGAGAGAGAGGCCGTGCGCAGAGTGGTCAGAGAGAGGGGCCGTGCGCAGAGTGGTCAGAGAGAGGGGCCGTGCGCAGAGTGGTCAGAGAGTGAGGCCGTGCGCAGTGTGGTCAGAGAGTGAGGCCGTGCGCAGTGTGGTCAGAGAGTGAGGCTGTGCGCAGTGTGTTCAGAGAGTGAGGCCGTGCGCAGTGTGGTCAGAGAGTGAGGCCGTGCGCAGTGTGGTCAGAGAGTGAGGCCGTGCGCAGAGTGGTCATTGAGAGAGGCGGTGCGCAGAGTGGTCAGAGAGAGAGGCGGTGCGCAGAGTGGTCACAGAGAGAGGCGGTGCGCAGAGTGGTCAGAGAGAGAGGCCGTGCGCAGAGTGGTCAGAGAGAGAGAGGCCGTGCGCAGAGTGGTCAGAGAGAGAGAGGCCGTGCGCAGAGTGGTCAGAGAGAGGGGCCGTGCGCAGAGTGGTCAGAGAGGGAGGCTGCGCGCAGAGTGGTTAGAGAGGGAGGCTGCGCGCAGAGTGGTCAGCGAGGGAGGCTGCGCGCAGAGTGGTCAGCGAGGGAGGCTGCGCGCAGAGTGGTCAGCGAGGGAGGCTGCGCGCAGAGTGGTCAGAGAGGGAGGCTGCGCGCAGAGTGGTCAGAGAGGGAGGCTGCGCGCAGAGTGGTCAGAGAGGGAGGCTGGGCGCAGAGTGGTCAGAGAGGGAGGCTGCGCGCAGGGTGGTCAGAGAGGGAGGCTGCACGCAGAGTGGTCAGAGAGGGAGGCTTTGCGCAGAGTGGTCAGAGAGGGAGGCTGCGCTCAGAGTGGTGAGAGAGGGCGGCGGTGCGCAGAGTGGTCAGAGAGGGAGGCGGTGCGCAGAGTGGTCAGAGAGTGAGGCCGTGCGCAGTGTGGTCAGAGAGTGAGGCCGTGCGCAGAGTGGTCATTGAGAGAGGCGGTGCGCAGAGTGGTCAGAGAGAGAGGCGGTGCGCAGAGTGGTCACAGAGAGAGGCGGTGCGCAGAGTGGTCAGAGAGAGAGGCCGTGCGCAGAGTGGTCAGAGAGAGAGGCCGTGCGCAGAGTGGTCAGAGAGAGAGAGGCCATGCGCAGAGTGGTCAGAGAGAGAGAGGCCGTGCGCAGAGTGGTCAGAGAGAGGGGCCGTGCGCAGAGTGGTCAGAGAGTGAGGCCGTGCGCAGAGTGGTCAGAGAGTGAGGCCGTGCGCAGTGTGTTCAGAGAGTGAGGCCGTGCGCAGTGTGGTCAGAGACTGAGGCCGTGCGCAGAGTGGTCATTGAGAGAGGCTGTGCGCAGTGTGTTCAGAGAGTGAAGCCGTGCGCAGTGTGGTGAGAGAGTGAGGCCGTGCGCAGAGTGGTCATTGAGAGAGGCCGTGCGCAGAGTGGTCAGAGAGAGCGAGGACGTGCGCAGTGTGTTCAGAGAGTGAGGCCGTGCGCAGTGTGGTCAGAGAGTGAGGCCGTGCGCAGTGTGGTCAGAGAGTGAGGCTGTGCGTAGAGTGGTCATTGAGAGAGGCGGTGCGCAGAGTGGTCCGAGAGAGAGGCGGTGCGCAGAGTGGTCACAGAGAGAGGCGGTGCGCAGAGTGGTCAGAGAGAGAGGCCGTGCGCAGAGTGGTCAGAGAGAGAGGCCGTGCGCAGAGTGGTCAGAGAGAGAGAGGCCGTGCGCAGAGTGGTCAGAGAGAGAGAGGC